>NW_011888901.1:4561714-4606722 GCF_000151845.1 Pteropus vampyrus
AATCATGTCATCCGCAAATAGTGACAGTTTGACTTCTTTGTTTCCTATTTAGATGCCTTTTATATCTTTCTCTTGTCTGATTGCACTTGCTAGGACCTCCAATGTTATATTGAATAACAGTAGTGATAGTGGACACCCCTGCCTTGTTCCTGATCTTAGAGGAAAGGTTTTTAGTTTTTCACCATTAGGTATAATGTTGGCTGAGAGTTTGTCATAGATGGTCTTTTTTATATTAAGGTACTTTCCTTCTATACCAATTTTGTGAAGTGTTTTGATCATAAATGGATGCTGTATCTTGTTGAAGGCTTTTTCTGCATCTATTGATATGATCATATGATTCTTATTTTTTAATTCGTTTATGTGGTGTAGCACATTAATCGATTTGCATATGTTGAACCATCCTTGTGCCCCTGGGATAAAGCCCACGTGATTGTAGTATATAATCTTTTTAATATGTTGCTGTATTCAGTTTGCTAGTATCTTATTTAGGATTTTTGCATGTGTGTTCATGAGAGATATTGGTCTGTAATTTTCTTTGTTTGTGTTACCTTTACCAGGTTTTGATATGAGGGTAATATTGGCCTCATAAAATGAGTTAGGAAGTAGTGCCTCCTCTTCGATTTTTTGGAAGAATTTGAGGAGAATAGGTATTAAATCTTCTTTGAATGTTTGGTAGAATTCACTGGTGACACCATCTGGTCCTGGACTTTTACTTTTTTATGATTGTTGCAATTTCCATACTGCTGATGGGTCTATTTAGATCTTCTTGATTCAATCTAAGAAGATTGTATTTTTCTAAGTACTGATCCATTTCTTCTAGGTTATTAAATTTGGTGTTATATAATTTTTCATAGTATTCTTGCATGATTCTTTGTATTTCTGCGATGTTTGTTGTAATTTCTCCTCTTTCATTCCTGATTTTGTTTATTTGTGCCCTTTCTTTTTTTTATTTAATGAGTCTAGCCAGGGGTTTGTCAACTTTATTCACCTTCTCAAAGAACCAGATCTTTGTTGTATTTATGTTTTCTATTATTTTTTCTGTTTTCAATTTCATTTATTTCTGCTCTAATTTTGATTATTTCTTTCCTTCTGCTGACTTTAGGCTTCATTTGTTCTTCCTTTTCTCATTTTTTAAGATGAAGCGTTAGGTTGTTTATTTGGGCTCGTTCTTGTTTTTTGAGATAGGCCTGTAATGATATGAACTTTCCTCTCATGATCGCTTTTCCATGTCCTGAAAGTTTTGATATGTTGTACTATCATTATCATTCGTTTCTATGTATCTCTTGATCTCTCTTTTTATTTCTTCCCTGACTCAGTTATTCTTCAGTAACATGTTGTTTAATCTCCATGTATTTGTGGTTCCTCCTGATTTCTTTTTGCAGTTGATCTCCAGTTTCAAAGCATTATGATCAGAGAATATAGTTGGAATGATTTCAACCCTCTTACATTTGTTGAAGCTATCTCTGGGTCCCTGTATGTAGTCAGTCCTTGAGAATATTCCATGTGCACTAGAGAAGAATTTATAAGCAGCTGTTTAGGGATGGTAGGCTCTGTAAATGTCAGTTATGTCCAGTTGGTCTAATGTGTCATTTAAGGATGTTATTTCCTTATTGACTTTCTGTTTGGATGATCTGTCCATATCCGACAGTGGGGTATTTAAGTCCCCTACTACAATAGTGTTTTGGTGTGTTTCTCCCTTTTGTTCTGTTAGTAATTGCTTTATATATTTCGGGGCTCCCTGATTGGGAGCATAGATTAATAAGTGTTATGTTTTCTTGGTGCATGATTCCCTTTATCATTATGAAGTGTCCCTCAGTATCTTTCTTTACTTTTTTTATTTTGAAGTCTATTTCATCTAATACTAGTACCGCTACCCTCGCTTTTCTCTGATTGCCATTTGCTTGAAATATCATTTTCCATCCTTTCACTTTGAGTCTATATTTGTCTTTGGAGCTGAGATGTGTCTCCTGGAGGCAGCATATGGTTGGATTTTGTTTTTGATCCATTCTGCAACTCTGTGCCTTTTTATTGGTGAGTTCAGTTCATTTACATTTAGGGTGATTATTGAAATGAGGTCTTCTTATAGCCATTTTATCTTCTGCTTTCTGGTAGCTCGTTGTTTCCATTGCTTCCTTGTCCTTGTGCTTCTGTTTTGTTTTTATTTTGGTTGGCTTTTGTGGGTTTTCCCTCTGGTTCTCCTTGTTTTATGTTATATACTTCAGTTCTGAATCTTTGGTGTGTGGTTACCATTATGAATATGTAAAAGATAGTTATATATATACAGTTGTCCATTTTCTTCTGTGTGTGCCTTATCTCCATTCCCCTTTGCGAATTTGGATCTTTGAATCCTCCCCTTTTCAGTCATTGTTATCTCAATTTGTCCCTATGTATGCTGAACATTCATTACTATCTTGCTATAACAATGCTCTTATTATTAGTTAAGCTTATAATGCCCTGTTCTTAGTAAAGATTGCACTCCTCTGCTTCTATTTGCCTGATATTCACTTTTACTCCTAATTATGTTTTTTGTAGGGTTTTTTTGTTTGTTTGTTTGTTTTGTCATTTTGTTTTAGGTGCGCTGACCCCTTTCTGTATTTCCTGTAGTGCAGGCCTTGTATTGGAGAATTCTCTCAATTTTTGTATGTCTGGAAAGGTCTTAATTTCTCCTTCATATCTAAAGGAGAGCTTAGCTGGATACACTTTCTAGGTTGGTAGTCCTTTCACTTAATAGTTTAAATATTTGATTCCATTCTTTTCTGGCTTGTAACGTCTATGCTGAGAAGTCCAATGATAATCTAATGGGTTTTCCTTTATAAATTACCATTTTCTTCTCCCTGGCTGCCCTGATAATTCTATCTTTGTTGTTGATTTTTGATAACTTTAATACAATGTATCTTAGGGAAGGCCTTTTTGGGTTGAGATAATTGGGTATTCTGTTGGCTTCTTGAATTCCAAGCTCCAGCTCATTCCTGAGATTTGGGAAATTCTCATCAACTCTTTGTTTGAAAATGCTTTCTAGTCCCTGCTCCTTTTCCTCACCTCCGATAATGCCCATTATTCTTATGTTTCCTCAGCTAGTTCTTGTATTTCTCTTTCATTCTTTTTCATTCTTTGGTTTCTCTCTTCTTCTTTGTGGTTCATTTCTAGATTTTTGTCTTCGATATCACTGATCCTCTCCTCCATTTGGTCGACTCTGTTTCTCAAGCTTGCCATTTCGTTTTTCAACTGTTGCAGTGTGTTTTTTTATCTTCAGAATATCTATTCTGTTCTTCTTGAAGGTTTTGATCTCCTGGCCCTGCTCATCTAGTTGTGTTTTCAATTCTTGAAATTGTTGATATGACTCGTTTCGGTTTTCACTGAGTTTTTTCAGAAGTACCATCCTGAATTCTCTGTCATTTAAGTAGCATATTTTTATGTCTGTAAGCTTACTTTCTGGATATTTTTCTCTTTCTTTCTGAGATGCCTTGTCACCTTGGTTGTTCATGGTGTTTAATGGACTATTTCTACTCCTGGGCATTAATGGAAGTGTATTCTGTTGTTTTTCCAGAAAGAAGATTTATTCTATAAAGGTCTCTCTTTAGTCTGCTGCAAAAATTTGCTTTTCTTTTTGTTCCCAGTAGGTGATGTCTAAGCCTCTTGGATCCTTGCTTTTTATAAAGCCTAAATAATGTCTTTTTTAATTTTCTTGTAGATATTTAATCACACTTGCTATTCTCAGTTTCAGTCCCTATCATTGTTAGCAACTGTTTTGGTAGCATTTGCTCAGATTCCCCTGGGGCTCTGTGGTGACCGCTGTCTGAGGGTATGGGGGGCGGGGCCCTCTGGATTGGGAGTTGGGGGCTGTGTGGCTTAGCCTCAGTTTTGCAGCCGCGGCCGGTAGAAGTCAACTGTTTGTTTCTCTGTGGTCCCGTTCTGCCTCTCTGCTTTCTGCCCTGCTTCTGGCTGTGTGGAAAAGTCCCAGCACTTCCAAGCAGTGCTGTTCAGGGAAGTCGCTGCATCTTCACCCCTCCCCTTCCTCGTGCTAAGAGCTCCATAAGCTGTGAGAGGCACTTTCTTTATTTCTCCCAGTCCACTGCCCGACACTTGGGGTTCTGACCTGTGGTAGTTCTTATGCGCAGATCTCACACTCAGATATGCTGGTGTGCAGTTTGGCTGTTTTTTGTTCAGTTTTAGATGTTCAGCTTATTGTTGTTTCAAGGGAAGAGATATGAGGACGTCTCTCACTCCGCCATGTTTTCCCAGAATCTCACATAGGTGCTTTTTATATGTAGTTTTTTAGTTTTTCTGCAATTGAGTTTGTAAAAATAAATTTTGGTGCTTTCCTTTTAGAATGCCATGTATAAATCTGAAACCTCATTTGCATTACATTACAGGCTGACCTCTGTGTCCCTCGATTGAATGAAGGGGACCAAGTTGTACTGATCAATGGTCGGGACATTGCAGAACATACCCATGATCAGGTTGTCCTGTTTATTAAAGCTAGCTGCGAAAGACATTCTGGGGAACTTGTACTTCTAGTTCGACCTAATGGTAAGTACTCTATGCAGCACTGGATATTTTTCATAATTTGTTAGTATTTATTACTAGACATGGCAGTCAGAGTAGGCTTTTTAAAACGGAAGTCCTGTCATGTCAGTTTCCTACTCAAAGCACAGCGACTTCCATTCACATTTGGAGTAAAATCTGAATTCCTGACCTCCGTGCCTACCATTCAGCCTTGCTCACTCTCCTCTATTCTGTGCTGGCTTTCTTGCTGTTCCCTCTGCCTAAAACACTCTTATTGATTTTTGTATGATTTATACTCTCATTTGCTTTAGGTCTCTGCTCAAATGTCACCCCCAGAAAGTCCTTCTTTCCTGACTACCAAAGCTGAAATGGCTTCTCTCTTCCCCCATTTGCTCTAGCAGTAGTAATAGGTACTCAATAAATAGTTAAATGAATGAGTAAATTTTGAACTCTGTTCCACTTTTAGAGAACTCTATAACAAGCTGTAGTTAAAACATTTTTTGGAAATCCTGCCTTTATTTTCATTATGATAATGCCCAGTAAACCTAATCATATCATCTCCTGCTCTGGACAGCAGACTAGTTAATTCATAGACAAGAGGCTCAGGCTTGGAGAAACCTTAATACTGTAAGCACTGGATCCTTTGCTGACTACTGGAGTTTCTCTACAATAGTCTCAAGAACATCCCACCTATGTGGAACACTCATGGCTCTTGAAGCAGTTCATTCCCTCTTTGGATAGGTTGAACTATTAATTGAGTTAAAAATCCAACTTCCTTCAGTCCTATTATTCCTAATTCTGTCACTTTGTGGTACATACAATAAACTTAATGCAGAATAAGTTTAATCCCTCTGCCTTCAGTTTTTTGACAGTAACTGATTTTACCAGAAACCCTCCCCCTTTCTCCAGTTTAAGAGCCAGTGTTCCACATAGCATTGTTTCAAGTTCTGTCAATATTCTCAGTCTCTTCTGTGAAAAAAAAAAAAATGCTTGTAGATACATTCTTCTAGATTTTTCTAAATAGTTTACTGTTCATCATAGTTTTAGCCACAAGAGTAATTATTGGTTAATGCCATGTTACCAGTTGTTGAACAGTACCATAGGGAAGTAAAATACAATTAGAACTCTATCTCCCATCACATCCAACCGTGTAAAATTTTACAAGAAAAAAAACCACAAAACTTATTTTGCCTATTGGGTACAATAGGCATTTTTATTTTATCTTCTCTACTTCATATTTTTCAGTTTTCATGTTCTAAAATTCGCTTTCTAGGAAAATTCAAAGGACTTCAACAGAACATTCTATTTTGACTTTTCAAGGAACTCATTCAGTTAGACTTGATATTTGGGTGATTCATTATTAGGCATTTTACGTCACATAAAGCAACTTAAATTTTTTACTAAGAATAATATTCTCTCTATTTTCTATTTTTTTCTTTATAACAGATACTAAAGAACTTAACAATAATAACAATAATAGCTAATATTTTTTAAATGCTTCCTATGCACCTGGACTCTTTCACATATTCTCATTTAATCTTTATAGCCATCCATTGAGATAAATGAATTATCCCCAATTTATGGTTGAAGACATTTTGGCACCAAGACATTCAGCTCACAAATTCATGACTAGTACAGACCCAGAATATGAACAAAAGTCCATATATTTGAAAAGTCATGAAATTCCAACTAACCTAATATACACTTTAAATTAGGAGAAGAACCCTCCTAGTGCTTACTTCTTGACAAAAGAGCTTTCTAATTTTAGTCTCAAAATCTGGACTAGGACCTGTATTCACTTTCAGTGTGGGTTTATCATGTCCATCTTTATTTAAAGTAACATGCAACGTGTCCTGAAATAATGTTTCATTCAATGTCGCTTTGTTTTAATGTTGATGAGAACAAAGAAAATGATTCCCATTCTGGGCCATTGTCTGTATGAAGTTTGCACATTCTGCTTTTCTCTCCTTGAGTGTTTTCTGGGGACTCCTATTTCTTCCCACATCCCACAGACGTTCACATGAGATGGATTGGCATGTCTGCATTGTCCCAGTCTGAGTGAGTGTGGGTGTGTGAGCATGCCTTGAGCTGGAAGGGTGTCCTGTCCAGGGTGGGTTCCCCCCTTGTGCTCTTAGCTGCCAGGACAGGCTCTGGCCACCCTCTACCATGAACTGGAATAAGCAGATTGGAAAATAATTATCTTACTTGTTTTTATTTATCTTTATTAAATGTATGTCTAGCTCACATTTATTTCAGCGTTTAATATTAGAAGTATTTTGAATCTTTATTTAGAAGTTTGATGATGTTTTTGTGACCAGAAATATGTTGTAGGAACTTAACTCTAGTTTATATCATTTAGCCTATGGTAAAATCAGTTCCAATATATGTTGTTTTGCTTAAAGTCTCAGTTTCTAAGAACCTATCAACAACATTAACTGAGGACTTTCTGTATAATCAAAATTTTAAATTATGTTTGTTGAAAATATTAGAAAAACAAAAAAGTTGTTTTTCTGATCTTTTCCCCTTTAAATCTTATTTCTTCTTAGACAAAATGCATTCATACCATGTTGTCTTTTTGTTCTTCATTTCAGAAATTTATTTTCAAAAGCACATACATATCTGAGCAGGAACTAAACATCTTAGACAAGGGCACAAGAGACCCCTAGCTTCGCTCCATCCTTTAGAGGGCTGTATTCTGGCTCTCCTTCAACTTTGCCAACCTCTCACCACCATGGGGATCAGGATCTAGCAGGAGCAAGGAGGCGTGCCAAGTCATCACCCATGACCTCCCTTTCCTTTTTAGACCACTTTTTTCAGCCCTCAGTTTTCTGTCCGAATAGCTCTGAGTCCACTCCTGGGCCTCTGTGGCCATTTTCTTCAGGTCCATTCTCCCAAAGTGGCTCACATGATGTATGTACCCCTAGGCCAGCCGGGTGGCTAAGAGAAAGCAGTTTGCAGAGGTGTGTAGAACAAGCTTACATATGGACGGGGATGTTCATGCATGTGTTCATAGCCCCCCCCCCCGCCATGTTTAGGTATAGAGCTGAGGGTGGGGAAGAAAAATTAAGGGTGGGCTTTAGGCCAGATTCTAGGGTCTGGCTCTCTTTAAAGTACTGTGACCCTGAATTTTGGCCTAGATTCTCATTTGAAATCTGACCTCCCAGGTTGTTTCGTAGATATGCCAAAGAAAGAGGATAAAACATTTTGCCTAGCACTTTGTTAAGTTTATTTGTAACCTTTCATACCTAGGTATATGGTATATAAGTCTCTATTTGTACTCTTGCCCTAGGTCCAACAAATTAAGGTCAAGTCTGTTCAGAGATGCTTCTTGGCAGCTTCTCTTTTTCTTAATATCTCTCCAAGTTATAGACATTTTTGGCAGTATGGCCAAGAATACTTTTTTTCTCCAAAGGTATAGTAGAGTTCTTCAACTCCACAATCACTTTTCATCCCTACAACGTGGCACCAGACTCAGATCTGATGAATTGTGAACATATAAATTATTTTTCCTGACACATAATTGAGGAATATATATGGTAAATTCCTTTCATCAATTAAGATTTCTCTCTGTCTTTTTTTGTATTTTTTGTTGTTGTCTTAGCTGTATATGATGTAGTGGAAGAAAAGCTAGAAAATGAGCCAGACTTCCAGTACATTCCTGAAAAAGCCCCACTAGATAGTGTCCATCAGGATGACCATTCCTTGCGGGAGTCGATGATTCAGCTAGCTGAGGGCCTTATCACTGGAACAGTCTTGACACAATTTGATGTAAGTAATATTGTATGGTTTCTTAATTGCCTTATCTATCAGTTATAATTTACAAATTAAAATGGTATTGAGATATATTTGACATAAAAAGAGTTCTATAATATAAAGTTGTTTAAATTGCTCCCAAAATAACAAGCTATGGTTACATAGATATCTATTCAAAAGAGAGGAATAAAGAGATTTTATACCTATGTCATCAAACTAAATTCTTTTCTGTAATTAAATAGCTGTTTTTACGAAAGCTGGCGGATGAAGATAGGCTATTGTAGACTTAAAAATAAGGAATTAAAGGAAAATAACTTTTGTACTTTGTCATATTTAATACATCTCTAATTTTTGTCAGTGTAGTTGACCATCATTAATATTTATTGCTCTAAAATATATGTTATAGATAAGTGACTATAAAACATTTGTGACTAAAAAACATTTAGAGTATGTCAGTTTTTCTTTTAAAAATTTCTTGGTTCATACCCTATAAATATCTGCAAGCTAAATGAAAGCTAAATGTCCTCTGCAGATTTGCTATTCAAACTTAAAGTACTATTTTGCTGCAACCAAAATTGTTTTCACTTGTTTTACCATTCTTCAAAATCTGATACATAGTTCATGTAAGAAATGGTGTAGAATTCAGCTCTGCAAATCTGGTTTAATAACTTACGAGCTAGCATAAGATACATCATTTTATAGATGAGGTATTTTAAGGAAAAAACTTGTTTCTTGTTAGTATAGAAACAAGTCTGAAAAACAAAACAGAACTCTTGATGGCTTGCTGAACTTGTACTTTTTTTTCTTTTTTAGCAACTATATCGGAAAAAACCTGGAATGACAATGTCTTGTGCCAAATTACCTCAGAATATTTCCAAAAATAGATACAGAGATATTTCGCCTTGTAAGTATCTATGATCTCTATATATTAATTTTAATCTTTTTAACATAACTTTATTAGAACATTCTTTTTTTGAAATTTTTTCAGATGATGCTACACGGGTCATTTTAAAGGGTAATGAAGACTATATCAATGCAAATTATATAAATGTAAGTTTACTTTTTATTATGTCATTGTCATTGGTATTTGAAATTTATCCTCTTTTTAAAAGCCTAACCTTGAGAGAATATTAAAATGTTCAAATATTGAAAATATTATAAAATTAATCTTAAAATATAGTTTGGTACTGGCATATTAATATAAACATAGAGCAGTGAAATAGAATAGTCTAGTCTTGAAATAAAGACTAGAATTTTGTTTATGATAGGGATAGCCTTTTAAGTCATTGAATATAAAACAGATTATCTAGAGAATAGGTAAGGTCTACTGTCTAGACTATCTCATTGTAAGGAGGTCCCCCACCCCTTGGGGAAAAAAAAATTATTACTTTTTTCCTTAACTTTGTAATACAGAAAATTTCAAACATACAAAAGCAGAGGAAAAAATAGCATGAACTTCAGTATACACATCACTCAGCTTCATCAATGATCAACTCATGGCCAACTTTGTTTCACCTATATCCGCACCATGCCCCCACACATCCATATGGTTTTGAAACAAATCTATACATCATATTATTTATCTATAAGTAGTTTATCTACTCACTTTTGATGCCAACATACATTTTAGATATATTAAAATATAAATGTAAGAAATGAAATCATGAAATAACTTAGAAGAAATATATGAGAACTGCTTAAAATCTCAGAAAGAGGAAAGTTTTTCTATGTTTAGAAAGTATGTGTAAGTTATAAAGAAAAGATTAATTTGGCAATATAAGATGGGAGATGCTTTAAAAATAATAAAATCAAATGACGAATTGAATTTTTAAAATACTTCAAAGGACTTATTTCCTCAATATACAAAGAGCTCTATAAATAAATAAGAAAAATAAATACAGTGCAATGAAAATAATGAAGGATATGCAAAGACAATTTATAGAAAGGGAAATGCAAATGACATTTAAAAATTTATGGCATTGTCAAATCTATACCGAAGTAGAAAGACTAGTATGAAGATTCCCCCTCCCTGCTATAAACTTGTTGCCCTGCTTCAAGAACTATCAACAAATGGCCAGTCTTGTTTCATCTAAACACCACCCCTTAGATTATTTTTTTAACGCCCACTTATATCACTTTTTATAAATACAATCAATTCTTGTTATTTGCGATAGCGATAGTCTTTAGTCTTCATTAACCGTGAATTAGCAAGTACTCGATCCTTGCTCCTGAATTAGCAAATACTCGAAACCTAACCTCACAGGATTAGGTCCCTGTGAGCTTCTAGCTGCAACATTTTTGTCAGGTGATCGACACATAACCTTGTTTCTGTTTATAGTCTTTATTAGTCCCCTTGGTGGAAATATTCATAGTTTGCTCTATGAATATATCCATAAATCCATAAATCCATATTTAATCCACATTGTTGATTAATTAACATAGAACTCACAGCCAACAGCACTATAATGTATGCCTTAAGGAAGCTTATCTAACGTATGTGTTTTCTCCATAAGGCATATCATCTTACACTTGAAACAGTAGACAGCACTACCCTTGGGAACCATTTTAAATAGTGAAATCACTGATAAGCACAAAAATTTTAAAATGTGGCACTAAATAGACTGCCAAAAGGACACTTGTTTTACATTATGAGAGCAGAAACAAGAAGGCAGAAGGTGTCTTATTCAACATTAGCTAGAAGTGTACACATTGGGTGGCTCAAATTTTTCACCTCTTTGGACAGGTCTGTAGATAACTATGAAAGCTCTCCAAGTATTTTAGAGTTACAAATAAATTTTAGCAAGTAGGCAAATTTGCAAATGCAGAATTTGTGAATAATAAGTATTGACTATTTTAGTATGTATCTCTAAGGACTTTTTATTTTTTTAGCAAAACTACAATATCATTATAACACTTAGAAAAATAACAATGACAAATAAATAATACACTCAATTTAATTCACAAAAAGAGAAATACAAATCAAAACTGCAAGGAATTACCATTTTTCACTTATTAGATTGAAATATCAAAAAGTTTGATAATGCCATATGTATAAGTCTGTATCCTTTATCTGAAACCTTGGGGTCAAATGTGCTTTGGAATTTAGAATTTTTTGGATTTTTTAAAGCTTATTAAGTACATGTACCATATATTATGTAGGTAACATCCTCTGCAGGCTATGAGATATTACCTTGTAATCACTATATTGATATTCAAGAGCAAACTATGAATATTTCCACCAAGGGGACTAATAAAGACTATAAATAGTCTTAGATCAGTTCAACTCAGATATTGTTGTCAAAGGAGTCTAGGTTAGGTCAGGTATACCAAAAGAAAAAAACAAATTTACACTTTAAAGCATTAGGAGTTTCATAATTGTGGATCGAGGATCGGGGATTGTGGATATATTAAGGGGATTATCAGGAAACAAGCATTCCTCATATATTATTGGTAAAAGTATAAATAGATACACCTATTCTTTGGAGAGCAGTTTGGCACTGTCAAAATTTTAAACGCACATACACTTTGATCCAGCATTCTCATTTCTTCTTTTGCCCATACAAATGTATTTCTTATGTGCGCAAAAATGTTAGGTTTACAAAAGTATTCAGTGCAGCTTTGTTTATGGCAGCAAATAAATTAGCAGCAACTTAAATGTCTGTTAAATAAAGTATGGTCTATTTATACAGTAGAGCCATTAAAAAAAAATTTTATTTACTAATCTGAGATAATCTCAAAGATAAAGTGGAGTAAAAGAAACAAGATGCATAACAACATTATGTTTTACAAAAAAAAAAGATAGCTTTGCATGTTCTTGTGTGTGGTATATAGAATATCTCTGAAAGGATATATTAGAAACTAGAATAAAGGATCACCCTCATGGGCATAAACTAGAGGCTGGGATGTAGTCATCCTTTGGTATTCTTCCAGTTGCCGTGTGCATATGTCACCTTTTGTTAAACTTAATCTCAAAATATAGTAGGATGATGACTCATCTTCCTCCCATACTCACAATCTTACTTCTTTCTAAAAATAATAATGAATTTATATTTTTCTAATATCCTTTTATGTTACATATATTACATGTAAAATCTAAAGCAAATGGTCTACAGCCAGGCTACCCTAATCCTGTCAGATCTTGGAAGCTAAGCAGGGTCGGGCCTGGTTAGTACTTGGATGGGAGAACACCTAGGAAGACCAGGTGCTGTAGGTGTAAAAAATAAATAAAAAAAAATAAGGGATTGTAAACTGACAAGGTCCTTGCAATCTGTGAGGTCAACCAAGGGTTGCCTTGCCTGAAAAAAACAAAAACAAAAACAACTAAATCAAATGGTAGAACTTTTGCTCCTCACAAATTTTACCAATAAGTGTTTACAGACAAATATTTTTTATTTCTGTACCAAGTCTCTGCCTCTTAAACCGGGTTCTCTCTGTAAAACTGCTCATAAAACCATAACAGTGCTTTGGAAAATACTTAAATTTCTGCTTCTACTAACTGAAAAATAGATATGTATAATTACTGAACATTGCCAAGAAATTTCTTCTACAGATAAAATGAATTGTTGATAAAGATTTATTTTACTGACTTTACAGTTTATTGAGATGAGTTATATTCAGTTGTCATTTAGTGAGTAATTTTCATGTGCTTGATTATAATAAAAAGTAAGTCTACAGCCATGCTACCCTGAACATGCCCGATCTCATCTGATCTTGGAAGCTAAGCAGGGTCGGGCCTGGTTAGTACTTGGATGGGAGAGCATATAGGAAGGCCAGGTGCTGTAGGTGTTAAAAAAAAGTAATAATTCAAAAGATTTTATTTCTCTGTCTTTTTCTTTTTAGATGGAAATTCCTTCTTCTAGCATTATAAATCAGTACATTGCTTGTCAAGGGCCATTACCACACACTTGTACAGATTTTTGGCAGATGACTTGGGAACAAGGCTCCTCTATGGTTGTAATGTTAACCACACAAGTTGAACGTGGCAGAGTAAGTCATATTTGAATTTTACACATTGCTTGGGCTTTTGTAAATTACATTGCATATACTGTTGTCAAAATATTCACATCAATTTAGGTTTTTGGTTTTTGTTTTGTTTTGTTTTGTTTTGTTTTGTAACTTTTAAATCCACAGAGGACAGAAAGTAGATTAGTAGTCGTCTAGGTCTAGAGTGGATTTAGGGGGGTGGGATAGAGGAATGCACAATGATTACTAATGGTTATGGGATTTATTTGGGGAGTGATGAAAATGTTGTAAAAGTAATTGTGGTAATGGTTGCATAGCTCTGTGAATATACTAAAAACAGTTGAATTATGTACTTTAAATGGGTGAATTGTATATGAATTTTATGTCAATAAAGCTATTTTTTAATTCTAATTATGAAAATAAATGGATTATGTTTGGGATTTTAATTGAAGATTCTTTCTCATTAATTTAAATCTAAAAAAAATACCAAAATGAGTGCATTATTTTGCCATCCTCATAGTAGTAATCGATACAGGCAAGAATTAATCACAAACGGTAAAACATTGCGTGAAAGCTTATTGTAAACAGGATATTTGCAGTCTCAAAATATATCCAAACAAGTTATTACAGAAAGAAAAAAATAACAAAGGAGAAATGTTAATAGTTGGTAGATCTAGGTAAAGCATGTATGAGAGTTCATTAAATTATTCTTATAACTTTCTGTAAGTTTGAAAGTTCTTAAAAATTAAAACATTTAAAAAATTAGAGAATCTAAATTATACATATATATATTGAATCTATTGATTTTAGGTTAAATGTCACCAATATTGGCCAGAACCCACAGGAAGTTCATCCTATGGATGCTACCAAGTCACCTGCCACTCAGAAGAAGGAAACACTGCATACATCTTCAGGAAAATGACACTATTTAACCAAGAGGTGGGAAGGCAAGATATCCATTCATTAGTACTGCTATGTTCAAGGTGAAGGCTTTGAAAGCTGGAAATGTTTTTAGTCTGAGTCCTGGTTACTAGGAAGTATTAATTTTAAATTACTGAACTATTGGCTTCATTGGGATGCTCTGGAATTTCATAAACTGTATTTTCCTACTATAATAAATGTATTTCCAAGTTCTATAGGTAAATGAATGGCCATTGAAAAAAAATCTAATATATGAATATTTATTACTCTTAATACTTTGCCTGTTTATAAAAATTATCCCAGGGGTGTGTTTGGTTATAAAGATTTTTTTCCTCCAAAAAATATCAATAAAGTATTTGAGTATATGTTGAAATGGAAAGAACAATTGTAAGCTATCAAATTAGTTCCCTTTTTTAAAAGAGTAGAAGAGAGAAATTTCAGTGTCCTCAGTTTTAAAGGAAAAATATAATGGGCAGGACCCTCCAAGCAGATAGATTATAGCTTTTCTATTTGCTAGTTCTTCTTACTACCACCTGAATCACTCTCCTTGCTTTTGAATCCAGAGCCAGAAATGGAAACTAATTAATATACGATAACTCATTTGGAAGATGTGTGTAGAGGACAACACACTGCCAGTCATGTCAGGCTGCTAGAGACAGTGCACCCTACTTTCACTGCTTGCAGCTATATATTCCTCTGCCACCCACCTTTGGTTTTGAAGAGGACTGAGGAAGAAAGAAATAATTGCCAGAGAAGAGCAAACAGTACAGACTATGAAGACTCAGGGCTAGCCCATCAATGGTTAAGCCTTTAGATATGAGAGCTCCAGTTCCCCCTTATCTCCACCTCCTGAGTATGAATAAAGGAGCCCAACAATACTGAGCCATACAGCTTTACTGGCCAAGAGAGAAGGAGCTAGCAGTTGTGAATAAAGCTAAATTTACAAGAAATAAAGTTTCAAAATCTTAGGAGCTAGAGATTCCACCAGAATGAATTTAGTGTTTAGGGACATATACTGCATAGCTCATGGTCTAACATAACAAGGCAAGGCAATAAGATATCTCTTCATTTTCTCAAGTAGATATGAAAGACAGACTGTATATGATTACATAAAATAATATTTGTATCTTCAGCATAGTTTCTTTATTGTACTTCACCTATAGATTATCCAAAGCAGTTTTATATACTATAGTAGCTTTTCTTTGCAAACCCTGAGTACCTCAGAACTATGCTAAGATGCAATTAGTTTCTAAAGTTTGACACAAATAATTGGGAAAATAAATTTACTATTATAAATACATACATACATGGATGGAGAGACAGATGGTACCCCCAAAACTCAATAAAATATGATTTTACATTACACATTCTTATAGGTTATTGGTACCATTAAATTCTTTTGTTATTAATAATAATTAAAGGTAGTCTATATTAGATACCTCCAATTTATTTTACAGAGTTACAGAATTCTGAAAAATTCATGATTAAATTATACTGTAATATCTTTGAGAATTCTTTAATTAGTTCCTTTCTTAATTATCTCTTACTTTCATGGCCTTTTCTGGAAACTCCCTTGAATGTAAACAATAACCAAATTCATTGTTAAATGACTGTAGCTACCAATTGTTGAGCATATGACTTCAAACAGCTGATTGAGAGATTGACAGTTTCTCTCTCTCATAGAATCCTTTCAATATAAGACTGTCCTTTTGAGGTATAGATGTTATTTTATTTTTAAGTGAGGCTCTGGAATATTAAGTGCCTTAAATATCAGAGTTGAGATGTATAAATCCATTATCTTTTTCTCTATTATACCAACTCTTGGCTCTCAAAAAAGAATTAAGCCCTGATTTGACTTTATGTTTTAATGATATTCAGTTGTTAATCTACATTTATTTTGAGATTTTATTTTCCTGATTTCCATGTTTTGTGTTTTTAAGGATTAGCCCAATTTTTTCAAAAAAACATTTTTGTAGTGTACCATTTTTGTTCACCCAGCAGTTCTTTAGTTTTCATTAAACATTATTCTAGAACTTTACTTGTTTTTGCCTGTTTACTTGATTATCATCTTTAAAATACTTTACAAACATAAGAATTGAGTTAGAAGAAGAGTAATGATCGAAGTAGCTGATACTTAAATGGATACAACTGTTTCTTTAATACAGTTTCCTTTTTTGTTGAAATTTTGGGTTTATTGAGTGTATAACTTTCTGGAGAGGTAGTGGGAGTAGTTTCTTTTGCTTTTCTTCTAAAATTAAAATGAAATGAATATTTACATTTTAAAGATAATCCCTAAGTCAAGGTGCATAATTTTTCATTTACACTTAGAAAAATGAGAGTCGTCAACTCACTCAGATCCAGTACATCGCCTGGCCTGACCATGGTGTCCCTGATGATTCAAGTGATTTTCTGGATTTTGTTTGTCATGTACGAAATAACAGGGCTGGCAAGGAAGAACCTATTGTTGTTCATTGCAGGTATTCTATTTTCTGTTTTTATGATTGAATAGCTGTCTGACTAGATGTCATTTTTTAAAGGGAATATGTATTTTATTTTGTCTTTAAGTTGTGATTTTCACTATAATTAGAACTCAAAGCTATGCTCTGAAGATAGAAGGCAAAAAGGGTATGTTCCAGCTGATTGGCGGAAAGATTTTTTTATCATAACAAGTAAAAATAACACTTTATTGCACTGATTCTTAGAAGCTTGTTTTTTTCACACTCGAACATCTCTGAACTTGAAATGCGTTTTATAAATGATGGTATCTTAGACTTGATGAAATACAATAAGGTAGACATTTGGTTGCAGCCTAAGGTTTAGATTTCCCCCGCCCAGCAAGATACTCCTTCCTGACCTGTGGCCCCTCAGGACATTTGGTGAGTATTCTCATCTCTTGAAATGACCCTACCCAATACCATCACAAGATAAGCCACTTTTAGGAGCTCCAGTAAATAGTGGTAGGCTGTCCTCCCTTCCTTTCATACTTGTGCCCCCTTTTGCTCTTAAAGGGCCAAGTACAATGACTCCAGCCTTCACTGCCACCAAGAGATTAGGAGACAGAAATTATTTTCTGCCTGCCCTGGCCACCTCTGTTATTAAGTGATTTATTCAGAGGATGTGTTGAGCTATCGCTTTATCCTTAAACTTTCCTGCACTTTTTAAGCACAGACTTTAAAATCATCAAAAACAGATTGTAGACCAAGTATTTGAGAGACAAAATGGCGGGATGGGTGAATGAATTTGGCCATTTTATATCCTAAGTCCCCAATATCCACTAAGCCGTGTTTACAGAGAATACTTCAAAAAGTTGTTCTTGACTATCTCAGTGGTAAAGTTTAATCAAAATTAAATTTGGCTTTAAAAACTGATTTATTTGAGTGTGTAAAATACTATATCTTTTGTGTTTGTTAGTGACAGATTATTGTAGTTCTTTTATTTTATATTTTAAAGCAGGTTCGCTCCAATAAGCTTCTATATTTTGTTCATATTTTAAAAACTAAAATGTAACTCTTTTAAAATAGTATTTTTACAACTAACAATGGGAAAGGCATGGATTCAAACCATTTTAATCTGTATCAAATGTGAAATTTTTTTCAATTTTGAAAATATCTAGTTGGCCTGCTAGAAATCAAAGTTTTTCTTCCGCTATATTATGATTCAGTACTTTAATTTCCTGCACAAAAGTTTAATGAAATGGTATCAGTAAGACCTTGCCCCATATTTGTCTTTTTTAGTGCTGGAATTGGAAGAACTGGGGTTCTTATTACTATGGAAACAGCCATGTGTCTCATTGAATGCAACCAACCAGTTTATCCACTAGACATTGTAAGAACAATGAGAGATCAACGAGCCATGATGATCCAAACACCTGTAAGTGCTGTACCTCATGTATAAGTGTGTATTTTCAACATGGTGGTTTTTGTTATCAATGTATATTCCAAACCATATTTTTACCTTTTTAATTCCCTGCCAGGAGCTAATAAGTTCTAGCAGAGGGGTTATCAAATACTGCCGATGAGCCAGATCTGGCCTGCCACTTGTTTTTGTAAATAAAGTATTATTGGAATATAGCTATGGTCATTTATTTACATATTATTTATGGCTGCTTTCACACTGTAATAGCGGAGTTGAGAAGTTACAACAGATACCATATGATCTGTAAAACCTAAAATATTTACTATCTGGTCTTTTACAGAAAATGTTTGTCAACACCACCCTAGCATGTTAAATTTTGAGTGCTTAAACTGGCACAGAGGAACTTGCTCGGTATTACTTAGTCAAGTGGAATGCTGAGGACAGTAGTATCTCTGAACTGGAGAATCTTGATAGACCTGCTTTCAGCTGTGGTGAAATTGCCTTTCTTTTTTACATGATAAGTTAAATTGCAATAACAACAAAAGTCATAGAAATTAAGCTACTAACTTATTGTATTCTCCACTGACTCTGAATAGTGTTCTAGGAATCAAAAGAAAAATCACAGAATTATAGAATTAATGTTAAGATTAGTTTTTCTACATTAGCCATTGTGAAATGCTAGCATTGTTGGTGGCATTTAGATTACTGAAAGTTGACCTATATGATCTAATAAGTGCTTGTCATTTTTTTAGCTTTAAATTATGGAAAATTTTAAACAAAAAAAAGTAAACAATATAATAAACACTACTATGTTGAGTACTCAGACCCAACAACATGTGCCATATTATTTCATCTATACTGCTACCTGCTCTCTCCACATTTGAAGCAAATCCTAGACTTCATATAATTTTGTCTATAAAAATATTTTAGCATGAATCTCTAAAAGATGTTTTTTCTTCTAAACAAACCACAATACCATTATCATATCTAAGTATAATTAACAATAATTCCATAATAACATCAAATAACCAGTATTCAAATTT
Organism: Pteropus vampyrus; assembly: GCF_000151845.1. Classification (NCBI taxonomy): domain Eukaryota; kingdom Metazoa; phylum Chordata; class Mammalia; order Chiroptera; family Pteropodidae; genus Pteropus; species Pteropus vampyrus. The sequence continues at coordinate 4,580,755 of NW_011888901.1, forward strand.
CCAGTTGTCTCATATAATTCATATTTTTAAATTTTAAAAAAGCCCTATCGAAATGTAATATACATACCATAAAATTTACCCTTTTAAAGTATACAGTTCAGTGGTTTTTATTATGTCACAGAATTTTGCAACCATCTTTACAATCTAATTTTAGAATGTTTTCATCACCCCAAAAAGAAACTTTATACCTGTTTTCCCTTATACTTTCTCCAATCTCCCCCTGGCCCAGCCCTAGGCAACCACTAATCTACTTTGTCTCTATAGGTTTACCTATTTCATATAAATGGAATCATGCAATTCGGTCTTTTGTATTTGACTTCTTTTAATTAGCTTAATATTTTAAGGTTTATCCATTCTGTAGCATGTGCCAATACTTCATTGCTTTTTTTGGCTGAATAATATTCCATTGTATGGATATATCACATTTTGTTTATCCATTCATTATCTGTTGATAGACATTTGGATTGTTCCCACTTTTTGCATATTATGAATGATGGCACCATAAACATTTGTGTACGTTTTTGTGTCAAAATGTTTTCATCTTCCTGTACCCAGAAGTAGAATTGCTGGATCATATGGTAACTGTTGAATCTTTTAAGGAACTGCCAGATCGTTTCCAAAGTAGCTTTGCCACTCTGCAGTTCCATTAGCAGTGTATGATGGCTCTGTTTTTCCACACTATCATCAAAACTTGCTATTATATTTTTTTATTTTAGCCACTTACTGAATATAAAATGTTTATCTCATCGTGGTTTTGATTTGCATTTCCCTAATTAATGATTTCATGCATCTTTTTATGTGCTTATTGGCCATTTATTTGTATATAGTCTTTAGAAAACTGGTCAAATCTTTTGCCCTTTTTTCAATTTGGTTTTTTATCATTTCATTGTTGAGTTGTAAGAGTTCTTCCTATTTTCTGAATGTAAGTCCCTTATACATTTATGGTTTGCAAATATTTTCTTCCCTGCTGTTCTTTCACTCTCTCGATTATGTCATTTGAAGCACAAAGGACTTCAATTTTGATGAAGGCCAGTTTATTTTTTTTAATCACATACGTGTTTGGTGTCATATCTAAGAAATCGTTGCCTGAGAGTTTCAAATATTTAGTCCTCTGTTTTCTTACAAGAATTTTATAGCCTAGTTCTAACAAATAGGGTCTGATCCATTTTGAGTTAATTTCTGCACTTTGGTTTGAGGTAGAGTTCCAGTTTTATTCTGTATGTGCATATCCAGTTGTCCTAGCCCCATTTGTTGAAAAGACTTCTTTTCCTATTAATTGTCTCTGAGTCTCCTGTCAAAAATCAGTTGACCACAAATATAAGGGTTTATTTCTGGACTTCCATTTTATTCCATTGATTTGTGTGTATATTCTTATGCTAGTATACTGTCTTAAACTATAGCTTTGTAATGAAATTTGAAATCTGGATGTGAATCTCCCAACTCTGTTCTTTTTAAAGACTGTTTTGGCTATTCTGGATCCCTTACATTTACATATGAATTTTAGAATCAGTTTGTCCTTTCTGCAGAAAAAGCAAGATCAGGATTACGTTAAACCTATAGCTCATTTGGAGGAGTGTCGCCATCTTAATGATATTCCATCTTCCAAACCATGAACAAAAACTGTCTTTCCATTAATATATGTCTGTTTAAATTTCTTTCAGTGATGTTCTGTAGTTTTTCAGTATGCGAGTCTTGTATGTCTCTTGTTAAATTTATTCTTAAGTTTTTAGTCTTTTTGGTACTACCCTAAGTGAAATTGTTATTTTCATTTTAGGACTCTTCATTGCTTGGGTATAGAAATAAAATTGATTTTGTTTATCGATCATGTATCCTGCAACCTTGATGAAATCATTTATTAACTCTAATAGTTTTTTTGTGTGTGAAAGTGGATTCCTTAGGAATCTCTATACACGAGATCATGTCATCTGCAAATAGAAATAGTGTATATCTTCCTTTCCAATTTAGATTATTTTTTTCTTTTCTTCTTCTTGCCCAAGTGTCCTGGCTAGAACTTTATTTAACATTCCAATATAATGTTAAATAAAGTGGTGAAACCAGACATCCTTGTCTTGTTCCTGACCTTAAAAGGACAGCTTTAGATTTTTACCACTAAGTATCATGTTAGTCATGGGTTTTTCATAAATGCCCTTTATTAGGTTGAGGAAGTTTTCTGCTACGAGTCCATTGACTGTTTTTGTCATGAAAAGATACTCAATTTTGTCAAATGCTTTTTCTGTGTCTGTTGAGATGATCATGTGGTTTTTGTTTTTTATTGTATATTACATTGATCGAGTTTTGGATATTAAACAAACCTTGCATCCCTGGGATAAATCTTACTTGGAGATGGTATATAATTCTTTTAATATGTTGCTTCATTTGATTTGCTAGTATTTTCTTGAGGTTTTTGTATCTACATTCACAGAATAATTTTTAAAATTTTTAATTGTAGTAAAATACACAACAAAATTTACCATCTTAACAGTTTTTAAGTGTACTATTCAATAGTGTTAAGTACGTTCAAACTGTTTTGTAACCAATCTCCAAAATTTTTTCATCTAGCAAAACTAAAACTCTCTACCTATTAAAACAACTCTCCATTCCCTCTCTTCCCAGTCCCTGGCAACCACCATTCTACTTCCTGTTTCTATGAATTTGGCTACTCTAAATACCTCATATAAGTGGAATCATACAGTTTTGTTTTGTCTTTTGTAATTGGCTTACTTCACTTAGCATAATGTCTTTGCGGTCCATCCATATCGTAGCATGTGTCAGAATGTATTTTAAAGCTGAAAAAGACTTCATTGTGTGTATTGACCACATTTTGTTTATTCTTTCATCTGTCAATGGACATTTGGGCTGTTCCCACCTTTTGGTTACTGTGAATAATACTGCTGTGTACATGGATGTATAAATCTCTTTGAGACTGTGCTTTCAACTTTTTTTAGATATATGCTCAGAATTCAAATTGCTGGATCATATCATACATAGTTTTGTTTTTGCCTTTACAGTGTGTGTAAAGTCAAGATTCAGATATGGTCCACACATTTTGATTGGTTTATATGTCTCCTAAATCTCTTGTAATCTATAGCTTCCTCCTATATCTTTTTCTTGCAGTTTATTTCATGAACAAACAAGATTGTTTGTGCTACATAGTTTCCCACAGCCTAGATTTTGCTTATTGCCTTCTCAAGGTGGTGGTCTCTGTAAGAGGCACATAATGCCTTTCTTATTGTGATGTTAAGCAGCCTTTGGTGATCAGTGTGTGCATCATTCATTGGGTTTTCAAAATGATGATATTCTATCATTCTTTATTCATATATTAGCAGAACAGTTCTTTAAAGAGGAATTTTTCATCTGTCATTTGGTTAACCAGTGGTACAGTCTATATGGAAACATTTGATGTTTTCCCTTTATTTACAAGTTTTCAGTATAATGAGTTGATTCACTTGCCTCTCTCAGTAGCGACTACTTACTTTTGTTTATTTTGGTATTATTTCGAAATCATGGATTTATACATATGTGATATAGTTCAACCCTTTGTACTTATTATTCTTAATGATGCCTAAACTGGCTTATTTTTGGCCAGTGGGAGCCTACTCAGCTTGGTTCCTGAGCCTTTTTGTCAAGGCCCTAGTAACTTTGATAGCTTCCTTGCCAACAATAAAGATGTCTAAGCCCCACCTTTTACACTTCCTGCCTCAGACTTAGAATCTGGTTCTTTTTATTGAGAAATTGTTTTAGGCAGCACCTGTGAGCACTAGGGTGTTTTATTGCTTTTGGGTTAGTGTTAGCATTTGTCTCTAGAAATCTTCAATTGTCAGAGGTAGGAAAACAAACTTATGAATTAATACTGGTATTTCCAATACAAATTCAGGACCATAGTGTTTTTACTTAACATCCTCTACCTTACATCTTCATCCCCTTTCTCCTTTAATAAAAATGCTGGTTCTCTACAATACCAGCAATGAAAGACTTAGAATGTCACAAGTACTCATTTGTTTTACTCCACATTATACAACAGTCTCAGAATAACCCAACTAACACTACTACCACCAGTAGTATGGTCTGAAAAGAATTTTCAATTTTTTTCCACAGTTCTTTTTGCTTTTTGGATATATTCTACAAGAGATACAGTCAAATACTATTTCAAAGTTCCTTGAAATTGCTCCTCTCTATGTAGTTATGACATGAACGAGATATATACCTTGATCCGTTTCATGTTATTTTCAATTTATAGAGGTTTTTTTTAAATTAATGGTCTAAAAGGGTATATTTATATGGTTCCAAAGTAAAATCTATAAGATAAGAAAATATATTCACCGAAGTCTAATCTGTCCTTCTCCTGTACCTTTCTCCTTCCTTCCCCTTATAGGAAATCATTTTTTAATTATTTATCCTTCCTTTGCTTTTATTAAAACTTATATATTGAGTTAGATAGATATTTGTATCTGCTCCTCTTTCTTAACATAATATATTGTGTGCAGTTTTCTCTACCTTGCTTGTTTTACTTAACAAAATATTCTGGAATCATTCTGTAGTAGTCTGTAGACTCTTCTTCCTCCCCCACCACATAGTATTGCATTATGAGGACATGCCACAGATTACTCACCAGGTCCTTTCCTGATGGCAATGTGGATTGTTTCTACTTTTTTATTATTATAAATAATTTGATAGTAAGTAGCTTCATTTATGAATATGTTTTCAATTTCTTTTTCTAGTTTATCTTCAAATAGATTCCTAGAAGTGAGATTGCTGGGTCAATAGATAAGTTGATGCAATTTGTCATATGCTGCCAGATTGCCATCCACAGGGATTGGGGTAATGGTAGGGATACTAGAATGAGTTTTGCCAACAAAATACGTTGTCAGACTTTTTTACTTTTTGCTATTCTGTTCATGAAAAACGATATCTCTGTATAGTTTTACTTTGCATATCTTTTGTAAGTAAGCCAAGTGAGTTATTTGTCATATTTTAATTGTTTTCCAGTTTTTTCTGATCAGTTCTTTTTTGTTATATTTTATTTTTCAGAGTCAATACAGATTTGTATGTGAAGCTATTTTGAAAGTTTATGAAGAAGGAATTGTTAAACCCTTAACAACATCATCAAATAAATAAGAAAGCAAAAGACTTGGGATATGTGTTGGAAAACCGCTTTCCATTGTATTCACTATGCCATAATACTGCTTGCAGGAAATGGCATCTAAACAAACAAACAAAAAAAAATGAAGAACTAACAAAAACTGAAAACTTCAGCACTGTTGCACTTTATGTTTAAAAAGTCACTCTTTCAAAACCTATAATTCATGTGTTTGAAGACTATTTCATGCTTTGCTCCGAACACATAGTGAATAACTGAGTATGTTCAGGGTAATTTATGAAATTTTGAGGTGGTGCCATGCAGTCCCCTTCTGATAGAATTGCCACAAACAAGGCTCAGAATTCTTATCATCTCTGTTACACACTTGTATTTTGAAAGCAAAAAGAAGTAAACATCAGAAGTCAGCTCTGGTGTTTTCCAGTGATTCACGTACTTACTATTACTGATTATCAGATTTTATTTTTTAAATTTTAGCAATATCATTTTCAATATTAGCCAATACACTGCCTATGGATGCAGCACATCTTTCCCTAAACTCCCCCTGTAGAGACCTGCTGTTCATAAGAAGAAAGATGGAATTTGCTTTTCCCAGGAAATGCTGCACATTGTCCATTTACCAGCATCTTATAGAAAGTATAAATATGAATCTACAAATTTTCTTGAATTTAATAATGTAACTTATATTTATCATAAGGTTGGCTTATTCCAAATCATGTGATTTCACATACTTAATGTAAAGGATAATGCATGCATTGTGTCTTAACCCCTTAAGTGCCTTGAGACGTCTTTGTCTAATAAAAAGGCACTCATTTGACCGTACTAGGAGGTATGTATGTATATTGTACATTTACATTTTTATGCATTCTGAATCAGTTCACATTTCAAAATAGCTTCTTGTATTGGGAGTTACGCTGTCAAAAAAGGGTAAGGAAATTCTATTTCTTACTCAATTCCTGTATTTTGCCACAGGAAGCAAAAGTAATTTGTGTTCTACTGAGTGAGTACTCTGCTGCTACAGAATTGTTCAAAATCTGCACATTCCTTTTCTGAGGGACAAGGATTACAGTTTAGCAGCTCAAGTTAAAAGATGCTTTATTCTTTAAATTTAATATTTATTTTATGCCTAACTGTAGAAATGGCATATAATATGCATATTAAAGTTAAACATTGATATTTTAAGCTAAAGGTTGAGCAATTAATTGTGATTTACTTCTGTCACCAAATTATTTCTATTCAGCATTCATTTCAGTTCATATCAAATCAAGCTTTGTTCACAGTGGTCTGTTGGTTGAGATACTTCAAACAAGGAATGAAACATTATTGATTTGTGTCCAAATGTAATCCCTCAGTAACTGAAATGAGGATTTTCTTGTCATTTCTGTGTACAATTAAATAACTCCAGTTTATATGTACTTATTAAGTTATAAGCATGTTAATATGGAGAATTTTGATTGTCCCCCCTGATGAAAATCTGATTCCCTTTAAGGATGTGTATATTTTCCTCTTTGGGTTATTTTTTTTTTTTTTAAGTCTACGGAAAGACAGAACTTTAAAATTGCCTAGTTTTAATATAAATGGAAATTTGCTCCCCTATTGAAGTGTTCTATTACACAATTATTTTATATGGATTATGGTTAAAATAGACTCATTTACTAGTGGTTTCTGAGTATTTCAGCATAGTCTTGATAAAATTTAGAGTTGACTGGTAGATATTTTGGAGTGCCATTTAGTATGGGGGGAAAGTGTACATTTTTAAATCTTCAGTATAATCTAAATGATGTTATTTCAGATATTCAGAATCATAATAAATTTTAGGAAGATAAGTCCTAAATATTAATAGCCAAGATACCAAATAATTTATTGTCTTAAAATATTTGAAATTTTTTTTTAAAAGAAAAGTAAACATAACCTTTATGTCGAAGAGAAACTCTCTCATCTATTTCTGGATTTCATAGTCAAGACAGTATAAGATAGTAGATAACTAGTTTTATTTGAACATTCCATTCTCTACCAACAGATAAATGTAATTTAGACTGCTATATGAAATAAGTTGAAAGTCAAAAAGTAAATCATGTTGGGGATCTACATAATTAATAACTTTTTTGGCAGTTTTCATGTGAATTAAAAAGAAAATCTGTCCTAACTGTATGGATAGAATATGACAACCATAGATTTTTTAAAAGATACAGTTGTATAGATATAAACAGATAAATGGCATGGTTGGCATGTTCTTTAATTTGGGGCTTTGTTTACACTTCTGAGATTAACTGTTAATAATTTCTTGGCAATGAGCACTGCTGCCTTTTTAAGTCATTAATGCCAGTCTTTAAATGATAATATAAGTTTCAGGATTATATTTAAATTTCTCGTATATCAGTTTTTCATCTAGGGGGTATTCTCTGCCAGTATTTTTATGTACAGAAAAGATCCTTTTTTAAAGACATTTATTGGGATCTTAAATTTAAAATAAATTATCCTTCACAACTTTTTAAAATGAACATCCTAATTATGCTTCCCTGTTCACTCAACAGGCAAGACTTTATTCATTACACCTAAGAAATTTTTTACCCTGTTTATCAATCTATATAGGATTCTAGGAATCATCCTAGCTTTTGTATGCCAAGTAGTTCTAGATTCCATTCATGTCAATGTAATATTGCTTGATAAAAATGCCAAATTCCTTATATCTAAACTACTTTCTCCCTCCTCCAGCCATATCTCCCTCTCTCTCTGTTCCACAACTCTCCCCTCTCCCCACCCTCCTATCCCTCCCTCTCTCCTCCTCCCCCTCCCCCTCCCTCTGTCTCCCCGGCCCCATTTCTCTAGAAATTAGTGCTGGCTCTTATTCTTACAAATGTTAATAGATATTGGTAAATCAAGGGGCTTATGTAAATGCTAAGAAATGTTTGTGAAGACCTTTCCTCTCTGATTCATGATGGTTTACCATGTTCATTTCAAATGTTTTATTGAGCATCTGATTTTTGTCAGCACTGTGTACATCGGATGAGGAATATTGTGGAATAGACTTTACATTCACAAGAATTGGTAGTGTTTGTTAAACCAATGCAACCATTCAAAATAGAGGCAGAGTAACAGTGTAACAAATAATTTCCTTTGTTTGACCTGCCTGCACAAGTAGGAGGGGTGAAGGAGTTGATTATTCTGATTGATAGTAAAGAGAAAATTTATATATAAAAACTGGTTTCAAATGTATGAAAGTATGTTAAGCCATTAAGACAATTGCTTAAAGGTTTCAGGTACTAATATATACACTGAGATACTTTTGTGTGTTTATATATTTGTGTGTTTCACAAAAGCTAATGCTAACAAACAGAGGTAAAGGATTGTTTTAAATGTAGAGTTTATGATCTGTTGGCAGATCTGATCAGGTCTAATCAGGTATTTGAGCAAAAGTTTCCTATCTCCAGTAGAAGTACTATAACTTGAGAGCTAAAAGGAACTTGAAAGATTTTATCTAATCTCATGTATTATTTTAGGCAATATCTGTGAATATCATAAATTCTCAAGAATTTTTGTCTATTTCAGCTCAAGAATTATACTCAGGCAGTGCTTTAATAACTATGATGACCTTAGAAGAGATGTCATTTAATTTAGAAAATAAGTAGGCTTTAAAAAATGATCCACATTAGAACCCCAACTCAGTTTGCTAGCAATGCTTCCCTGACAGACCATAGACTTTTGTAAGGTATTTAAACTGATATGCGTGCAGTGTGAAAATATTCTAAAATGCAAATTAGAAGACTAATTTTTAAAAGCACTTAAAACATAGAATTAAGATTTAGAATATACATCCATTTAGAATCAAATAATCTATGTTCATAATGTGAACATGTAGAATTAAAGCATTACTTGTTTCATAATCTTATCAGGAAAGGAGAAGAAAAGAATATTTTAATAATGTTCTATTAAATGTTTTTTGAATATTTAAAATATTCTGATGGTAAGGTTGCCAAAGTAGGTTTGAATTCATAAAAATTATACTACAGTAATGTGGGATATGTTTACATCTCTTATTTTATTGTAATTATTTTGTAGTTCAGGTGAATTTGCATTTAAGTCACTTAGAGTAAATACATTATGGTAAATACTTGTTGGAATAAACATCTTTAACATAACAAGACATAATTTATGCCACAGCTTTTATGTTAGCTGCCACATCAACAAAGTAACTATATTGACATTGCTTACTTCCCACATTTGCTTCAGCTATCCAATCACAATTTCTGCAAGCATTTTTTGTGTGTTTCCTCCAAGTAAAATAGCTACATTATTAAAACCCACTGGATTAACTTTATCAAACATTGGAATGACTGATCTGTTGGCAAAGATTTATTGGTGCCTCAGTGTGATCACAACACAGGTTGTAACAACCATTTTATAAAATTCTTTGAGAATTGTGTAGAGACAAAGGAATTTACATAATAAAATATTTTGAAGGCTAACTGCTCATAGGTAATTTCAGCAATTTTGCAAAGAGCCCATGAAATTAATCTCTAAATAGTATTTTTGGGAGTTCGACTTGCTTTACAATGTCTGCATCTATTATCAACACAATATTTTATTATATACAGACTTCATTTTTAGTAGCAATTACTACAATAAGCCTTTCAATATTATCAAAAACAATTTCCTATTTCAGCCAGAAATTAGACATTTTATTCTCATAATCTTGGTGAAATTCTCATGGGTAGACACCAAACTGTTATTTCTGTTTCCATATCCAAATTTGCTGCTATTTATTTGTATGTTTTTTTTTTTTACAGCAGTTTACTGTTGATTTCTAAAGTTTTGTAGTTTTTATTTTAGTAATTCAAGTTAAATGGGCAGCCAGAAGTAGTATCTACTGGGATGCAGTTCATCAACGTTGACTAGATATGGTTCATCGCATAAATAAATCAATTTTTAATTTACAAAGTGAAAGGTATTAGCAGTATTGCAAGTTAAAGACTACAATTTTAGGAGGAATTTCTAATATTTAACTTCCTAAAACCTTTTAAAATTTCAAATACAAGAATGAAAATGTTTGAAAATCTTGTGCTCATAAGTTTCAGTTAAACTGTAGAATTTTCTTATCTATTGTGTAAATGATATAGAAAATATTTTTCTATGGACAAAAGATTGAAATGGTTAACTTTTACTTCATTGTTTAAAAAGGAAAAAGTGATATTTGTATGTCTTTCATGCTGTAAAGAAAATGAATGTATCTTTCAGATGTTACTAGAATTATGGCTTGAATCTAAGGATACTCTTTGTTTAAAAAAAGTCATGAGGGATTGAAAAGGAAAGGAGTATATTCCACTTCATTATACAAAATGCAGTTTTAGAAGCAAAATATAATTTCATCATAAACGAGCAATCATTATTGAAACATTTCAAATGTAATGTACATTCTTTTTATCTTTCTTTTAGCTCTAGAATAGGAAATTTCAAGAAAATTTGTGCATACTGTTTTTTAGTGTAATGTAACTGAATTCTAGACTTCTCCGGAGTGTAGAACATTGTTTTTGTGTGAAGGTAAACATTCTGCTGAATGTGTTTACCATGAATTAAAGTTCTCAGGCTTTGTCACTGTGGCAGCCACAAATGAGGACATCATTGTGAGAGTGTGACTTTGGTGAAGCTAGAAAACCATGCCTAATAATTAACTGTAGTAAATATGTGCAGAGGCCCCTGACAGATACTTTTGCCTTTTTATTCTCATTGTCTTAGATAAGTATAAATTTGACTTGTAGCATTGGTGTCTTATATACTTAAGGGTTTATTAATTCAACTGAACAAAACAACTGAAAAAATACCCTACATTTTAAACCAAAATCTTTCTGTGTGATTAATTTTATCAACATTTTCTTAAAGGTAATATATATTATTTATTGCTCATTAAACTTGACTCAATGGGACCTTCATTATTTTGACACCTGCTTCCATCCCTCCAACTTGTAAAAATCATTAATTTCCCTTTACAGTAGTGTTGTGAAGTAAGCAACCTAAACAACTATTAGGTGATATTTTCCTTCATTAACTTTTGTTAACAGTTGTTAAAAGTTAAATATCGGAGCCCCCTCAGTCCTGAGAGTTCCCAAAATTTAGCAAATATTATTTGTGATAACCTTAACTAAAATGTCACATTGCTATATGAATGATCACCATGAAGCCATCAAGGAGGCTCAGCCCTGCTTATAATCTTAGACCGAAATAGGTGCTGATTTGTGGTTTCCCCAAATTCATTGTAGTCACAATTGAGCCCATTTTACCTTTTATTTAAAAGATGCTTTTTAATTTTTACTCCTCAATTGTAGTGTTCCAGTTATTTGCCTTTCTTGGCAAGAAAATTTCAACCCAATTCTGGGATTCTTTGGCCCCTTGTCTTTTCCTACCCCTTCAGTAAGTTGACAAAATTATTTATTCTTATATTCTGTAGAATAGGTCAAATTTCTATGCTGAAATTGATTCCTTGAATTTCAAATAGTAGCACTTTATTTCATGCTTACTACTGACTTAATTTATACATTTTAAAATATCCTAGGAGTTTTGTAAATATGGAAAAAATTTAATGGATTAGTATATAGAGCCCATTGGATTGGACCCAAGTTTAAGTGCTTTACAATGATCTCTAGATAATTTGGTATTTAAAAGGTAACTTGTGTGATTTTAGCTTTGCCACTTTTCTGTAATTTATTTAGTACAATAAAGGCTACTCAGTTGACTGAATTGCTGGACTCAGTTCTGTCAGCTGGCTTAAACCAAGTTTTGTTTTACTATAATTTCTGCTATGCATTTTTGTATATTACATAAACACTTGGAAATCCATTTGTTTAGTTTTGAGTTGTACCTAGGGGTTAAGTCAATACTGCACCACAAGTAAGTTGAAGGGGGCAAAGTCCTGACACTTTAGATACACATGAAAGGGCAGGATTTAAGAGACTAAAAACAGTTTACATTAAGCTGTTTTCATTTTCTATCATTAGAATATATATGCTTAAAAAATTAAAACTGTCCAACCCAGTGTTCCTACAGCATCAGGACATTGCAGTTACAATCCATATTGCAATTTTTTCCAATAAGAAAAGCTAGTCTTTATTTTCTACAGTTGTAGGTTTAATTTTAGGATGTATAGTTTACTATATACTCATCGATGATATTTTTTAAGTAGTTTAAAAATTTCTGTGTAGAGGGTGTTATAATTTGGGATTTTTTTTTATCTGTAACAGGTGCTATATGTAAATATGAAGGGCAAAAAGTCACTTAAAAGTCTAGTTTATTTCCTAATTATAGTTTTAACATTTCTGCTGCCATTTCACATTTCACTGTACTGAACTAGTAGCAAATGGAATTAGCCCCCTAATTTTTTTAAACTAACTCTCTTCCCCCATTTCACAAAAATATATTTCCACAGGGTTTGTTTCCTAATTAAGAGGCGAAGAAGCTTAGGTTTCATTTAAAATGTGTAAGCTTGAATTTGGTCAACACTGGATAATTTGAAATCATTACTATGCATTTGTCACTGCAGCTTAATATATGCTTGAAAGGCCTTGTGTATTTATTTGTCTTAATGTCAGTGAAAAATTAAAATTCCTGCAATTCATGTAGAAAATATCTATGAATACTAACAGTAAACAGGATAAAAATGCTGATTTGCATTAAAACTGTTTTAGTCCTAAGAGCAATTTATGTTATGTGAAATGCTATGACATGTATTTTTTGGCCATATTTCATTTTGAGCAATAGTTGTTTAGGCACAAACGTGAAAAAATTCTAGCTGTGACTTTTAATTGTTCAATCGCTGAATAAAGATGTGCTTTAGTAATTTAAAGTATAGGAGTTTTGAAGATTATTGTATGAGTTTATTGTCCTGGGCTTTTCTAACAGTGGTTATATTCATTAATGGGTGATCAGAAGGAACTAGGAGAATGCTAAGTACAACATTTATTTCTAGAATTACTAGCTCACATAGTGGCTGTATTGGGGGGAGGGGAGAGGGTAAATAAGGAACTAAAAGTTTAGAAGAATAAAGAATGTCTGATGATCTCCCAGCAGCAACCTCTGCTGTGGTATTCCCAATATAAGACCTTGTCAGTCAAACTAAAGGCCCTTTCTCTTCCTGAAGTCAGCTTGCTTTATATCATTCCCAAGTGCAGTTAGGTATGCCATTTTTTCATCTGAAAAAATTTATTAGAGAAAATATTATTTAAATAATTTTATATCTAAAAATAAATTACACCAAAAGGCAAAAATATTTATGATTCTGCCATGATTGTTCTTATGTATAAGATAATAAAAATTTAAACAGTTCAAGGAAGATCTAAGAGGAGTTCCACATGCTCCACCCTTGAAAATAGTCCCCCTCAAATATCAATGATAACCTCTGTTAAATTTCTTATATTTTCTTCTGTGTGCATGCATTTGTGTCTACATACACATTTTGTTAATGTCCAGGAGATTGTACAATATATTCTGCAGCTTGCTTTATCATCTCAGAAGTATTTCCATATCAGCATATTCAGGTCTACCTTATGTTTTTTAAATCAGTGCATTGTAGTCTATCATAGATATACCATAATTTAAATTCTTGATGGACACTTAGCTTGTTTCTACTTGATACTGCTGTACTAACTGCTGCAATGAACATTCTTATGCAAATATTTTCATTAATCATTGCAAATATATGCATAAGGTGAATTTCTAGCAGTGGGATGGCTAATTTATAGGGCGCCTACATTTTTAAATTTTAATAAGTACTGTCTAATTGTTTTCAGAAGATTATACCAGTTTATGCTTCCAACAAAAGCATATGAGAATGTCTCCCTGCATTCTTATTAGAACTAATATCAATTATTTTGCTCATCTCATAAATGAAATATTTTATTTTTATGTATTTCTTCTGTAAAGTTAAGTAGATTTTTATCTTTATCAATCCCTTGTATTTTCTAAATTTCATATTGATATTTTTATATCAAGTTTAATGGTTTTTTCATTATGAGATTTCAGAAATTAATCATTTGACAGTCATGTTGAAAAATTTTTTGTGTTCTTTGACCATTTTTGAGAGCTGAGGGGTATGATGACATTTTTAATACTTTTAAGCAAATATGTCAATCTCCTTAATGACTTCTGAGTTTGGGATATACCTGCAAAAGCTTTTCCTAATTCCTATTAACTCTAGTTCCTATTATTCTTTCGGTAACTAAAGCTTTCTTAATCACCATCCAAATAACCTACTCAATAGACTGGCATTCTTTCTACTCGTGTTCTCCCCCTTGCCATCACTGACTGCTCTCAATTATAATGGAGCTCTTCTAGTTCCATCAGTTAGGTTGTAAGCTTACTAAAATCGCTTGTTTATTTACTAACCTATGCATGCAAATTTATTTACATTTACATTTAATTATAACAAGCCGTGAAAATGTGAGTGTGAAAAGAAAGGGTAAGATTTTCACCAAAGCCTTATAAAAGTGTCATTAAAACATTAAGTTCTTTAAAACTTTATTAAAAATAGGTATGAGGAAGACAACTGAGAAACTAAGAAAAAAAGATAGATGATATACTTGAGAGACAGACAAAAGTAGATAATACACTTGGGGTTTGTTTTTTGCAACAAAGACTAAAGTGTTATAATCGGGTCAAACCCACAGTAAAAAGCCTTGCCCTAAATAAAAAAGAATCACAAATGAATATGCACTTACATATCTCAAGCAAAAACAAAGTGTAAATTTTATTTCTCCTTTAAATGGTTTTTCATTTAACCAACCATTCTGATCCCATCAGATATGTGGGTTCCTACCGTAACTTATGTAATAATTCCTCTGTTAAATAGTTAGACAGTTTTTAAATTTTGGCTATTAAAAATGATGATACAAGATGGCCATGGGAATGGGAGCATGGCATAGGGAATGTAGTTAGCATTAATATATTGACTAGGTGGAAAATCAAAGGAGAGAAGGAATAATTAGGGGTATCATTTTATAAACTATATAATAATGTCTAACCAATGTACTGTATACTTTAATCAAATAAATTTTTTTTAAAAGATGCTATAGTTAGACTTTTATATATTCCCTTTTAAACTATGCTTGTATGTATAGGTCAACTATATATAAAATTTCCCCCAACTTTGTATTATAAAAGTGTTCCAACAGAAAGTATTGAACAGAGAATATCTATATGTCCATTCCCTAGGTTCTACAATCAATACCCAGCTATATTTGCTTTATCACATTAATGTTCATCTACTAAGCCTCTCTCCATCAATCTATCTTTTTTATGCATTTCATAAAATGATGTTACCAACATCTATACACTTCACTCCTGAGCACTTCAGCATGCATATCATTTTTGACAAAATTTTTATCAGTAAAATAAGCAAATATTAAGCCTACCATTCAGTAAGTTTTAACAAATGTATATATCCATGTAACTCAAACCCCTACATAAGGATTGGATGTGGAACATTAACATCATCACTCCAGAAAGCTTCCTTTCACCTTCCCAGTCCATCACTACCCTCAACCGTTCCTCCCTTTATTAGTTTCCTAGGGCTACTATAACAATTTGCCACAAATGAGGTGGCTTAAAAAAACAGAAATGTGTTGTTTCATAGTTAGGGAGTCCAGAAATCCAAAATCAAAGTGTTGATGGGGGCACGCTCCCTATGAGGGTGCTAACGAAAGATCTATTCATATGTCTCGCCCAGCTTCTAATTGCCTCAGACCTTCCTTGGCTTTTAGACATCACTCCAATCCTCCATCTTCATATGATATTTTCCCTGCATGACTGCATCTTTATGTGACTATCGTCATACAAAGAAACCAGCCATATTGAATTAGGGGCCCACACTACTCCAGTATGACCTTATCTTAACTAATTATATCTACAATGACCCTATTTCCAGATAAGGTCACATTCTCAAGTACTGAGTGTTCGAACTTTAACATTTCCTTTGTGGGGATGGACACAGTCCGACCCTTAATATTACCAGAGACATTCAGTATTTCTTACACTGTAGATTAGATTAGCCTGTCCTAGAATTTTGTGTAAATTGAATGAATACACATACATACACAAACTTGTTTAATCAGAAAGTTTGAGATTCATCAGTTTATTGGTAAGTAGTCCATTTTATTAATATAACAATTTGTTTATCAGTGTTTTTTTAATGGGTAGCTGGGCTTTGAGGTATTCTCAGTTTGGAGGGGTATTACCAATAAAAATGCTATGAACATTCCTGTACAAATCTGTTTGTGGGCACACGATTTCATTTCTCTTGAATAAATACCTAGGAGTGGAATGCTGGTCCATTAAGTATGTTTTAAATTTTTGATATGCAAAATTGGCTTCCAAAAATATGTATCACTTTACAATCTCATCAATAATATGTGTGTATCTCCACTCCTGCTGGATACTATGACTTTTAAATTTTCTCATATGTAATAAGAAGTATACATTAAATATGATTAGTGAGATCGAATATTTTTATGTGTTTACTGGCCATGTTTTTTTTTGGTTTGGTTTGGTTTGGTTTGTTTTTGGGGTCTTTTTTGGTGAATTGCTCACTCAGGTCCTTTTTTTTTTTAACAGTCTATTTAAACAAAAAAAAAATTATTTGAACTTCTGCTTCTGACCATGAGGGAGTAACAGGGCTCAGAATCATCCTCCTGTTGTAAACAACTGGATATTTCAACAAAATATAGGAACAAAACAGAACAAGACTATAATCCCTAAGAAAAGAGAAATAAGTGAGGTGAGCCTTTCCAAAAACTGCCAGGTTTTCTATGTGGAGACAATTTATAAACTGGTGCAGAAATATGGAACCCAAATAGGATTAGTAATCCTGAGACTTTGGGAGACAGATATCAGAGGTTTATGAAGTTGGGGCTGTTAGAAGATATGAAGGAAAGTTCCAGAGAAGGAATCTATATAGAGAAAGATTTATAGAAATTTGCATAAAAGTCACCTTGAGTCCTAGACTGAATATTAATTTTGGCATAGGGTGAAATCCCACGAGGCCTGACAAAAACTTTTGAGTAAAGATAGTTACCAAGTTGTAACACGAATATTCCCAGAACTGGCCGCAATGATAGGAATAATTTAAGTTTTTTTCAAGCAAGTGGAGAAGCCTCCTTGAAAACACAGGGCATACAGTAAAATCCTAAGAAAGGCCAAACTTTAGAAGTGAAGATAACCAAGCTGTAGAATAAAGGCCTCATCTAAGAGATCTTAAAACAAGCCTCAAAATGATCACTAGTTAACCACTTGATGGATAACAACCCACTTAAAAATGCCAACAAAATAAAATTAATCATATCTAGCAGCCAAACAAAAATTACTATAGGTAGAAAGAAGCAAGGAAATATGACCCATAGGACAAAAATTATTTAATAGAAAGTCTCAGAAATGGCAAAAGTGATGAAATTAGAAGAAAAATGAAACATTATAAGTAAGATTGATATGCCCAAGTAGATGTAGAGGAAAACATTAAAATAAGAATATTTTTTAAAAGAACCAAATGAAGTCTTATGGGAGTGATGTAGCAGAAAGTTCCAGGAATTCGTCCTCCCAACTAAACAATTTAATAGCTAGCAGCAGCTGGAGTAACTATTTTGGAACATTGAATCTTAGTTGGAAATTTTGCAGCATCCAGGAGATACTTGATGAAGAGACTGTAAATTTTGGTGAATTTCAGCCTTTCACATGGTAGCAACTATCATCCCCCATACCTGTGGCAGGCAACAGTTGGATGGCTACCCATAGTCATGATATGGCTTCCTGGTGCCAGAGTAGGCAATAAGGACCTTGTCTTCCAAATATGGAGACTGTGGTTTCTAATTGATAATTGTTGCTTTTGATCACTGAGAGGCCAAGACAGAAACAGGTGGGTATTCTCTATGGGCTGAGCTGCTTCCAGGGAATTAAAAAAAGGGAGGATTTGTTTCCCGCTCCTCTCTCCTGGGAGCCAGATATTTAAGCAAATATTTGTCAGGGTACTGACTGACTCGAGAGATAACAAAAACTTCAGTGACCACACATGAAAAGGAACACACACTTAGTAAAAATATTTTGGAAAATTCACAAACAGCTCCAGACTTCAAGAAGCAAGACTCAGTAATTCATTTTCAGAGTTAGCACAATATAATACTCAAAATGTCCTTTTCAACAAAAATAAAATAACAAAATTACAAAGAAACAAAAATATGTCTTGTTCACAGGGAAAAAAATAAGAATTTGACAGAAATCATTCCTATGGGAGCCCAGATTATTGGAATTATTAGTCAAAGATGTTAAACCAACTGTCTTAGATATATTTAATGAGCTAATGGAAACCATGGACAGGAACTGAAGGAAACCAGGAAAATGATGTATGAACAAAATGAGAACAGAAAGCATCCAAACAAAATCTGGAATTGCAAAGTGAAATAACTAAACCTAAAAATTCACTAAAGGAGTTCAATAACAGGTTTCAGTAGACAGAGAAAGGATCAGCAAACTTGAAGATAAGACTATTGAAATTATTTAGTCTAAAAATGAGAAAAAAGAATGGGTGACAGGAGACAGAATCTCAGGGACCTGTGAGACACCACTAAACATATCAACATAAGCCTTATAGGAGTTTCAGATGAAGAAGAGAGCGAAAGGGGACAGATAATCTATCTGAAATGACAGCTGATAATTTTCCAAATATGAGGAAAGTCATAAATATACATGTGGAAGAAGCTCAACATACTTGATGTAGGATAAATTCAAAAAAGCCGCACACCGAGATACATTACAATCAAATGTTGAATCCCAAAGACAGAGAATTTTGAAAGGAGCAACAGAGAAGCGACTCATCAGGTACAAGAATCTTCTATATGATTAACAGCTGATTTCTATTAAAAAGAATGGAAGCTATCAGGTTGTGGGATGACATTTAAGGTTCTGAAAGAAAAATGTACCAACCAAGATTTACATATCTGACAAAAAGTGTCCTTCAAGAATAAAAGAGAAACTAAGACATTTCCCAATAAAGAAAAGCTGAGGGAGTTTAGTACCAGTAAATCAATCTAAAAATAAATGCTAAAGAGAGTACTTTGGGCTGAAATGAAAAGAAACTAGATGAAACATGAAGCCATAAGAAAAAGACCACTAATAAGGGTAAATATACTTTACATAGGTAAATTAAAAAGTCAGTATTGTACTTTCAGTATTTTCCAAATATGAGGAAAGTCATAAATATACATGTGGAAGAAGCTCAACATACTTGATGTAGGATGGTTCAGTATGGTTTGTAAAATTTCTTTTTCCTATTTGATACAGACAAATGAATAAACAATAATAATAAATCTGTTAATGGGCATACAATATACAAAGATGTAGTCTATAACAATAATAAAGTCAACATTACTAATTATTAGGCGAATGCAAATTAAAATTATAATGAGATACCACTTCGCACCCATTAGGGTGGATATTATCTGATTACCAGAAAATAAGTGTTAGTGCTGTTGTGGAGAAATTAGAACTCTGTGCAATGTGGGTAGAAATGTAAAATGGTGCACTATGGAAAACACTATGGTAGTGCTTTGTGGCCTAATTCCCCACCAGAATGTTTGTTCTGGAAGGGCAGAGATGCTGTTTTGCTCATTGCTGTATCCCCAGTGCCTAAAATAGTGCCTGAAACACAGTAAACTCAATAAATATCTGGTGATCTTTATTAAATGCCAATAATGGAGATAAAATGGAATCCTAATAATACTCAATAAATCCAAACTTAGAAAAAAAAATTAGGCAGGCATATTTCCTTGTCTATTCTAAATTCTGATGTTCAATGGCAACCTTGGACATTCCTTTGCTTCTAGGTGCATCAATTTAATCTTTGCCTCTGTAGTCATATGGCCGTCTTCTCCCTGTTAATATCTCGTTTGTTTGTTTGTTTTTCCTCCCTGTTTATATCTACATTGTCTTTCCTCTGTGTATGTCTGTCTCTCCAAATTTTTCTTTCTTATAAGCACACCTGTCATATTGGATTAGAACCCACTCTAATGACCTCATCTTAATTTGATAACAGATGCGAAGACTCTATTGCCAAATAAGGTCACATTCACAGGGTTTAGAACCACGACATATCTTTTGAGGGCCACAATTCCCATAACAGTGTCCTACAGGACTCTGAGATTCTACCCATTGTTCTTTGTTCTTTTCCTTTCTATTATTCACACTGAATAATCTCAGTTGACCTATCTGTAAGTTTATTTATTCTTTCTTCTGCCAGCTCAAATCTACTGTTGAGCCACTCTAGTGAATTCATTTGTTAGTGTATTTTTCAAATTTAGAATTATTTGCTTCTTTTTTATAATTATCTTTTTATTAGTATCCTCTATGTGGTGAGACATCATTCTCACACTTTCTTTTAGTTCTTTAGACATGGTTTCCTTTGGTTCTTTGAACTGTGAAAAATAATAAAATAAATGGATCCACTTCAAAATGGAGTCAGAGCTGCCATCCCAGAGGAACTGCCTTGCATGTCTTCTCCTCAAACTTTTGTAATGTTTAAATTGGGCAAAATAACTTTTGAACTGGGCCAAAGCAACATTGCATTCCAAACAACTGTTTGCAAAGCTAATGACAAAGCAGACATTCTTTAGAATAAGCACCACCATGTACAACTAAAGAATGTTTAGCTTACTCACACCTGTAGAAATTCTTTCCTTGACTTTTTAATACCAATAGAAATTCCTTCCTTCTATTCATGTAATTATTCCTCTTCCCTTTCATAAAACTCCTTGCCTTTACCCTCTAATTGGAACACTACTTGGGTTTCTGCTGAATCGGTGCTTTCAGAATAGCTATTCTTTTGGATCTCAAATAAATGCTTGTTGCCTCTCTTTTTGATCTTTTTAGGTTAACATATTTTACTTAAAATAGCTGATTTAAAATCTTTGTTTAATAAGTCTAATGGCTGGACTTCTTCAAGGACAGAACATTGCTTTTTGTCCTCTTTGTTTGTTTCACTTTTTTGTTGTTGAAAACTGAACATAATGTGACAACCCCGAAAATCAGATTCTTTCTCCAGAGGTTTGTTTTTGTTTATTTGTTTCATTACTTTCCTGAACTAGTGCTGTGACATCTTTTATTTTTCTTATCATGTGTGGCTACTGAGGGCTTTGTTCAGTTAGCTTAGTGATCACCTGATAACCAGACAAAGAGTTCCTTAAATGATTATAACTAATAAGTCTTCAATCTTTATGAAGGGGCTGTGTGTGTGTTTGTAGGTTGTGGCTTAGCTTTAACAATCTTCCAGGCACTTTACAACCCTTTGCTTAATTAGAGCCTCAAGGTTAGACAGGAGGTGAGACCTCAGGATGTTTTCAGATCTTTCCTGAACATGTTCTTAGAACTGGGCAAGCATGTAGCCCTATGCATACAAGTGGCCTTCTAGATTCCTAGAAACATGTCAGAGCTTTTCAAAGACACCATATCAACATCTCATTCCCCAGCTTTTCATTTTGAACTTTTTTTTATTAGCCTATTGTTTATACCACCTGTTATCCATTGCTTCAGGCATTCATAATGTTAAATAATTGCCCTTGTTTTCAGCAAACATCCCCCACCCCCCCAAAAAAGGCTGTTTGCCCATAGTGAGCTCTGAGTCAGGTCAAATAAAGGCACCTCGTGCATGAGGTCTTCCGGTAACCAAGAGATACGCCTTATAGTAACAGTTCTTTGAGAATGAGGCTTTCAAAGAGCTCTGAGTCTCCTCTGCTTCCTTCTGTGGCTGCTAGGCTGCTAGGTTTTAAGGCTGCAGTGGAACTGGGGAAAGAGAAGTTAGAATAGGGTAAGATGCTACAAAACTCACTGCTCTTACTAAGAATCAGTTTTTCTTGAATAAGCACCCTCTGGATTGTTGCAAGCCTTTGGCTAATATCCAAAGTTCTGAAAAAGTTGATTCTGACTATTTTTTACAATTATTTGTGCCTTTTCTGGAGAGAGGACTTTTGGAGGTTCTTTACTCTTCTATTTTCATGAACTTCACTTAATGCATTACTTTTAGACACCTTGTTTTTCAACACATTCATCTGTATTTTGACTGACTTTTGGCTGTTGCCAGGAACAAAATCCACCCTCAAAGGATAAAGATTTGCTATCACTGAGAAAATTCAGAGCCCTGTGAAGTGGTTTTTGCCTAAATACGCAGATTCATCTCTTACCATGCTCCCAACTGCTTTCTCAGACATTAACAGCACTAAGAATGATCTATAAACTGCACATTACCCATCATTGCATTTGACTCTCACAACTATACGTTCATGTTATAGATGAGGAAATTGAAAGTGTTTGAGTACCCTTTTAAAAGTTAAGTAACTAGTAAATGGAGGTATAGAGACTAGAACAGGTCTGTCTGACTCTATAGCCAAAGTCAATATTATTTGAGGTAAAGTATTTTTAAAGGAACAATACCAATTTATATGTTTGAAAATAATCGTTGTCATAACTTTAACCTGACCTCATATTTCTAAACCAAATTTTGGAAAATAGGAATTTAAAATATAAGATTCTCTCTTTAAAGGAGACTTGGGCTTGGGTTATTTTAAACAGAATTTTAGTTTAATATATATCTAAATTCAGATTTTTGTATTTGGTTTATGTAATAGTAAATGTAATCCTGTTATATACTGGAATAGGTATAGAAGCAAAGATTTGGAAGAGGTCTCAGGAATCATCTGTTTCTAATTACCTCATTTTATAGATGAGAAAACTGATGCCAGAAAAGATGACTCCTTATCCAAGTGAGTTAGTGGCAGGGTGGTCACCACTGATCTTTCTACTTTATGGTCTCCTAATACCTCCACAAACCCTGGTGTCAAGCAGTAGCCATAGTTGTAGGGGCAGTCATCTAAAGACCTGTAGGTAATGCAGACTCTCAAGCCCCAGCCCAAACTTAAACCTCTTAACAAGATCTCAGTTGGCTCATATGTACATTAACTTCTAGAAGCAGTAAGTCTTAGCTCCTTCCTTTTTCTTCCCTTGAGATTTAGTTTCATGATGGTGTTTCACCATTAGGAAAACCAAATGGCAAAATGTTTTCACTTCCATCTCTCTATTATTTAATATTATGAACTTGCCTGGAGCCATTCGAGGTTGTTCTTCCTATTGGTATAAAGAAGGAGCACAGGCTACCAGATAAGGAGGGCTCTGTTCTAGATAATTCTGAATAAAGTGATGCATGAAATATGTTATTTTTTATTTTTTAATTTTTTACGCCTACAGGACCTGGTCTTCCTGGGGGGTCTCCCATCCAAGTACTAACCAGGCCCAAACCTGCTTAGCTTCCAAGATCAGACATCGGTCTTGTTCAGGGTGGCATGGCTCTAGACATGAAATATGGATATAGGGAATGTGAATGCTTAGATCTTTTGCACTGAGTCTCCAAAAGTAGGGAAAAGCCAGAGTGCTCTGGAGAAAGAAGTGACTTATCTACAAATCACCCTTTCATGTCTCTTCTTTGCATATCTCTACCCCAGCCATCTCCCATTCTTTTAAGGTGTTCTTTAATTAGCCTATGTGGCTAATAACTTTAATATGAATTTGTTTTAGGTCTTATTCCTCCCAGAAATACATGCAAAGAGAGGAAAGGTGGCTTTTCAAACATAAAATTCTGGTTCAGGAAAGATTTAGCTGGGTAAAGGGGGTTATCCAGTTGCATGAAATTTGGCCAAGGCCTTGGCCCAATTTTAAGAGACTCCTGGCCTCAGTTTCAGCACCCAGGTATTTTTGTTCCTTGGTCTGGAAAATTTACATCATTTTATATGTAGTGCTGTATACCTTTGAAAATATTTTCAGACAACTTATTTTCTGTAATGGTCAGGACTACTCTGAGAGGAAGGTGGTATCATCCTCATTTTATATACTTTAAAGTTGTTTTAGATCTTTTAGCTTCTGAAATGAAGTTTAGACTCTGCAGTAAGCTAATATAATTCTCTCTCTTCATGGTGTTTCCTGATGACTGGTTTTATTTTTTGACGTACAGTTATGTGTCACTTAACAATGGGGCTACCTTCGGTGATTCTGTCATTGTATGAACATCAGAGTGCAGTTACACAAACCTAGATGGCATAGCCTACTACACACCTGAGCTCTATGGATAGCCTATTGCTCCTAGGCTACGAACTTGTACAGTATGCTACTATGCTGAGTACTGTAGGCAATCGTAATAAAATGTAAGCATCTAAACATATCTAAACATAGAAAAGGTACAGTAAAAATATTGTATAAAACATAAAAAATGGTGCACTTAGCATTGGATGGAGCTTGCAGGACTAGAAGTTGCTCTGAGTCAATGAGTGAGTGGTGAGTGAATGTGAATGCCAAGGACACTAATGTACACTAACGGAGACTTTATAAACACTTTATACTTATGTTATACTACATTTATTAAAAATATTTCTTTCTTAGGAATAATCAACCATTAAAATGGCCATACTATCCAAAGCAATCTATAGATTCAATGCAATCCCTATCGAAATACCAATGGAATTTTTCAGAGAGCTAGAACAAATAATCCTAAAATTTATATGGAGCCATAAAAAACCCCCAAATAGCCACGGCAATCTTGAGAAAGAAGAACAAAGTTGGAGGTATCACACTACCTGATATCAAACTATACTACAAGGCTACAGTAATCAAAACAGCATGGTACTGGTGTAAAAACAGATACATTGATCAATAGAACAGAACAGAGAGCCCAGAAATAAATCCACAATTATACATTCATTTAATATATGACAAAGGAGGTAAGAATATACAATGGGGTAAAGACAGTCTCTTCAATAAATGGTGTTGGGAAAATTGGACAGATACATGCAAAAAAAGAAGCTGGACCACCTTCTTACACTGTACACGACAATAGACTCAAAATAGATTAAAACGTAAATGTAAGACCCAAAACCATGAAACTTCTAGAAGAAAACATAGGTAGTAAACTCTGATATTACTAACAGGAATTTCTTTTCAGATATATCTCCTGGGGCAAGGGAAACAAAAGAAAAATAAACAAATGGGACTACATCAAACTAAAAAGCTTTTGTACAGCAAAGGAAACCATCAACAAAACAAAAAGACAACCAACTGTTTGGGAGAAGATATTCGCTAATGATACATCTGATAAGGGGTTAATATCCAAAATTTATAAAGAACTTATACAGCTCAACAACAACAAAAAACAAACAATCCAATTAAAAAATGGGCAGAAGACCTGAACAGATACTTCTCCAAAGAAGAAATACAGATGGCCAACAGATATATGAAAAGATGCTCAAGGTCACTAATCATCAGAGAAAAGCAAATTAAATCCACAATGAGATATCACCTCACAGCTGCTAGAATGGCTATCATCAATAAATCAAAAAACAGCAAGTGTTGGTGAGGATGCGGAGAAAAGGGAACCCTCATACATTGTTGGTGGGATTGCAAATTGGTACAGTCGCTATGGAAAACAGTCTGGAGGTTTCTCAAAAAATTAAAAATGGATCTACCTTTTGACCCAGCAATTGCACTTCTGGGTATTTATCCAAAAAAACCAAAACAATAATTTGTAAAGATCTATGCACTCCAATATTCATGGCAGCACAATTTACAATAGCCAAGATATGGAAGCAATCTAAATGCCCATCATCAGACGACTGGATAAAGAAATTATGGTTCATATATACAATGGAATATTACTCAGCCATTAAAAAAATGAAATCCTACCATTTGCAATGACATGGCTGGACCTAGAGGTTATTAAGCTGAGTGAAATAAGTCAAAAAGAGAAAGATAAATACCATATGATTTCACTTATACGCAGACTCTAAGGAACAAAAACTAACTAATCAAAAACA
>NW_011888901.1:4606772-4616853 GCF_000151845.1 Pteropus vampyrus
ATGGAAAACAGTCTGGAGGTTTCTCAAAAAATTAAAAATGGATCTACCTTTTGACCCAGCAATTGCACTTCTGGGTATTTATCCAAAAAAACCAAAACAATAATTTGTAAAGATCTATGCACTCCAATATTCATGGCAGCACAATTTACAATAGCCAAGATATGGAAGCAATCTAAATGCCCATCATCAGACGACTGGATAAAGAAATTATGGTTCATATATACAATGGAATATTACTCAGCCATTAAAAAAATGAAATCCTACCATTTGCAATGACATGGCTGGACCTAGAGGTTATTAAGCTGAGTGAAATAAGTCAAAAAGAGAAAGATAAATACCATATGATTTCACTTATACGCAGACTCTAAGGAACAAAAACTAACTAATCAAAAACATACTCACAAATATAGTGGACAATTTGGTGACGAACAGAGGGGTGGGGGTTGGAGGGCTGGGAGAATGGGGTGAAGGGTTAAAGAAGTACAAATTAGTAGTTGATAGTTGTTCACAGGGATGGGGAGCACAGCAGAGGGAATGTGCAGTTAGCATTAATATGATGGCTAGGTGGAGGGCCAGGGGATTGAGGGAGCAATTGGGGGGATCATTTTATGAACTATATAGATGTCTAACCAATGTACTGTATACCTGAAACTAATTTAAATAAATACATTTTAAAAAATATTTCTTTAATAATAAATTAAGCTTAGCTTACTGTAACATTTTTATTTTATAAACTTTAATTTTTTGAAACTTCTACTTTATAATAACAGCTTAAAACACAGACATTGTACAGCTGTATAAAAATATTTTCTTTATATCCTTATTCTATAGGCACTTTTCTATTTTTAATTTTTTTTTTTAACTTTTTAAACTTTTTTGTTGTTAAAAAGTAAGACACAAACACACATTAGCCTAGGCCTACCCAGGTATTTTTCAGCTCCATATCTTGATCTAGTGTAAGGTCTCTAGGAGAAATAGCACTCATGGAGCTGTCATCTACTATGATAACAATGGCTTCTTGAACACCTCCTAAAGGACCAGCCTGAGGCTCTTTTTGAGAAGGTGTCACTCTTTTCAGAAATACATCCACAGTGGTGTGCTTGGTTTGTTTATTTTTTTTAATCATAGATTTGCTTGTAAGCAGATAATGTACCATGAACATTCCTCTTTTAATAATGGCTATGAAGTTACTAGGCGATAGGAATTTTTCAGCTCCATTATAACCTTATGGGACTACCATCATATATGTGGTCTTTTGTTGACCTAAACATTCTTATGTGGCACAGGACTATTTTATTTGTGTGCATTTTTTTGAATAGGTGGTGCTCTCTTAGATTTAGAGTCTGATAAACAAATTCTTCATGATACCCACTCTCCTGAGTGTTTTCTTTTCAATGGAGGCTTTTGGAATGCAAGGCTTTGTCAGTCTCCGAACGTCGTATCGAATTCTCTCTCTGCTCCACTCTGCTCTGAATCCCATGGCATAAATGGTTCTATTAGTGTGGAACATCAGAGAAGCTGACCAAGAAAGTAAAGAGCTTGGGAATCAGGACAAGAGGAGATTTTGCAAGCTTGGGACACATGTCGTCAGTTACTTAAAGGGCTGTGATATGAAAGAGGGATTATGTTTGTTCTTGTGGGCAGATGTGGATATATCACTAAGATAATCAGGTTTAAGCCTTAGGGCTCCTTTCTTGCATGGGTTCCTTCTAAGAGCCAGTACTCAATTTTGAATCCTTAAATTTGTGTTATTTCATTTAAAGAGCCATCCCCTCAACTGTATGATTTTCAGAACCCACAAAACCTGGATCTACTCTTTTCTGTATGGCTCCAGAGATCAAACCAGGACCTACAATAGATAAGAAATCTCAGATGAGGATGTTAGTTCAATTAAGGAAAATATTCCTATGGGCCAGGACTATTCCATCAATAAGTAGGTTATTGCGGTTAGCACTCTATGTGGCCTACCCAGAGTCTTTTTTTCTAGCAACACCCTCTCTTTCCTACTAATAGAACTTGGATTTGTTCAAGAAATTAATGGCGAGCCCTTGACCTCAGAGAAAGCAGGTTTTTCCATCAGTAAATAATGATTGGTTTAAACCAGTGATGGCATTTTCTTTCCCAACGGCCAATAATTAGTCGAAGTATGGGCAGGTAATCTAGTTCTGCCCAATGAGACAGGGGTTGATAGGACTTCCTTCCCTGAACTAAAAGCCAGGGCTTCAGGAAGAGAAAGTCTTCTTTCTTTTTCCTTTCATTTCTGAAACTCAGATAGGAGAGCTGGAGATATTGTCCTCCTGAGGCAAGTAGGCTAGAAGCATAAAAACCAAATTCAACATGCCAAGGATGGCAGAACAGAGAGATTAAAAGAATTTAGGATTCTTATAACATTGTTGAGGAGCTGAACCAATACTAGGTAGCTACCTATCTCTAGATTATTCATGTGACGAAAAAAACCTTCTTATTTGTTTAAGTATTGTTAATTATTTCTCTATTACTTGCAGCCAAATGTGTTTTTATTTAATTCAGCTGTGCTCAAGGAGCGAGCCTTTTATGTCTCTGGTGGCAATCAATTACCAGGCTAATTTACCACAAAACAAGGATGTTGCAGAGGGTATTTAGGTCTGGGAGAGAGAATTTGGGGAGGTGATCAATTGTTATTAGTAATAATCTTACCTGATTAGAGCATGGACACCTTCCCATGACTTGAGTCCTTAGGTTTCATCCCCTCCCCAAGTCTTCATATTTCCTTCAGCCTACAACAATCTTTCTCTCAACCTATTTTCTCACCTCATGACAGAAAATGTGTCCGTTATTAATCAGTAAGCAGATAAATTACAATATAGCTTTCAAATGTTTAAACACTGGGTAAAACCTGGAGGGAGACAGCCCGGATAGACTTGAGGGATGACACTCAAGACTATACAGTTTTCAAACTAGGGGAATCGGATCATCGGGGAGACATGAAGGCTTTCCAAGGGATACATGGCCCAGATAGTATTTTTTAAAAACTTTTTATTGTGGAAAAAAAATTAAAACCCATACATAAAATAGAATAGTTTAATGTACCTATCTACCTAGCTTCAATCCATGGCCTTTTCTTTGTTTATCTATACTTCCACTGCTTTCCCCTTCCCAAATCATCATCATCATTGCTTTTTTAACAAGATAAAGATGCAAAGATGACCCCCAATAATTCCTCCCATCCCTATACATTCATGTCATTTTTCCTATGAGAGGTGATCGAATGATCTACAATTAGATTGTAGTGATCGTCACACAACTTTGTGAATACACTAAAGCCACTGAAGTATACACTTTAAATGGGTGAATTGTATCATATGTGACATATCTCTGTAAAGCTATTTTTAAAAAGTAGAAAAAGAAAATTTCTCCAATACTGTTAAAAGAAAAAAAGAGATAGAATTTTGTTTCCTTCCCTTTTAAAATGGGTTTAGCCATGTGACTTGCTTTGACCAATAACAGGCAACAAAAGTGACACTGTGTGACTCTGGGCATTTCCTTTATGGGCCTTGGAGCTTTGATTTTCACTTTCATTGGCTTGAGCCACCCCAACTACCCTGCTATAGAGGCTCGGGCAGAACTCAGCTGTTCATTTCAGCCACTTCAACTGAGATTATCACATAGATGAGCGAAGCCATTTTGGCAACTCCAGCTCTCCTTAGATGCCCCAGCCCAAGCACATGGAGTAGAAACCAGCTATCCCTGCCAAACTGGACTACTAAGTTTTGGAGTAGTGGAGAAATGGTGGTGTCAAATCTGTAGAATATTTGTCTCTTCTCCTTTCAGCCAGCAGGGCCCTCCATCTAGCCCTCCAGTGCTCTCCACAGCCCTGAGATCTCTGATCAGGGGCAACAATGCCCTATGCCACATACTCTTCTCTCTGACTTGCCATCTCCAGGACTCTTCCCTTTGCTCCCTCATCTCTAGACTCACTGGCTTTCCTTGACCAGGCCAAGCACATCACAGGGTGCTGCTGTTCCCTGTTCTTCCCCCAGATGTCTCTCCTATTTTGGGTCTTCATTCAAATTCCACCTTCTGATTAAGACCTTCCTCCTTACCTAGCCAGTCTATCCAAAATTACCACTATCTTATTCCCTGTCCCTATTCCCTGCTTTAATTTTTCTCTTTACTATTTTGCAATGCGTAACACAGTATTGAATTTAACTAATTTCCTATTTATTTTCTGCCTCACCTGCTAACACTTAAGCTGCATGAGGAATTTTTGTTTGTCTTTATCGATTGTATCTCCAGTGTCTAGAACACAGCCTGGCCCATAGTAGGCACCTCCATAAATTAACTGTAGGAAGAATGGAAGAAATGTCCCCTTATCACAGAGTATCTCCCTGGCCATACTGTTATACAGAAATCTCCTATTTCCCATTCCCTGTTTTATTTTTCTTCGTGGTATTTATTACCGTGTCCAAAGTATTTGTGTACAGCCTTTCTTCTTACTAGAATGATCATTTCTTTAACAGCATGGCTGTATATATTTGCTGAATAAATTGATTTCTTGAACTAATGGATGAACGGATCCAGAAGCATCTGATGCTGGGACGCTGGGCTTCGACAGCGGTAAGCCGTCTTTGTGATATGACTAATTGTGAGGCTAGGTGCGGGCCTGCACCCACTCTGAGGGTGAACGTCTGATGGTCAGGGATACGTTTCGGCAGCGCCCTTTTAAACCAGCCACGACCCTGCGGCTGCTAGCCTTGGTTCTAGGTTGGCAGGGCCAGACATCGCCCCTTTAAGCTCGCCCAGCCGGGCGATTTCCGGGGCGGTGTCATTGCCCATTTAAGAGCGGCGCGCCCCGCCCCGGGGGCGGAGCTTAGAGGGGGCTTTAAGGGGCGGGCCGGCGGGTAGCCTGGGTCCTCCGGGGGATTATCGTCGGGTGGGTTCGCGCCTCTGGCCGCCATTTCTTGGTTCTCGGAGAAGCCGCCCCCTCCTCAGCCTCGCTCTGGACCTCTCCCCTCTGATCGCCGCTGCGCTGTCGTCCTGGCCCAGGTAAGCGCGAGGCCCAGCGGCCCCGGCTGCCCTGCCAGCGCCCGGCTTGCTGCACGCCCCGCTCACCTCACAGCTCCAGTGACCCTTCCACGCCCGCACTGGGAGTCTGCGCTCACGGTCCGTGCTGCAGCCTCGCCCCAGGATCCTCCGGCTGCCCGGAGCTTCCCGGACTGGCCGGCAAAATATTAAACCCGCGACAGGGGAGGGGCGGCGGCGGCCAATGGGGTAGGGCCGCCGAGTTTCAGGCGATACTGCGCGGCGGGAGCGGAGCGCCGGGGGCGAAGCTGGTCAGTGTGTGCGGGGGCCCGCCCTCCTGGCCGGCGGGGGCCTTGCTCCGGAGTAGCTAGGGGGCCTCCGGCCTGGTGAGAGGGCGGTGGGCGCCCTTCACCTGCGAGTGAGTGGCTTTGCCGTCCAGCTGGTGGAGTGAATGTGGCAGGTCAAGGAAAAAAAACACACCTTGAATTTCTGTCACAGTCTTATAACAAAAACCCGAGTGCACTTTTGGAGCTCATTTGCGTTTGACTAATACTGGAGCCGCTTTGAAGTTTTGATAGACATATGTGTTCCCAGGAATGACGAGGTCTAAAGGACCCTCCCCGCCTCCACCTGTGGCATGGGGCATGTTAATGATGGGTTCTTTGGCGTGTAAACATGAATTGTTTTGCCACTCTCTTTATGGTTACCAAGTCTCCTGAATTTTATTTGAGAGCAAGAGACCCAAGTATTTTAAACTGTTTGACATTTTGAATTAATATCAAAAGAAATTTTTTTAAGAATAAGGATAAAAATTTACGATAACTTCATTTCTAACATAACACATTGCTGAACCCTGCCTAGCATAGTGGCTTATTAGTGCATATAAACTAGTTTGGAGGATTTTCTTTCTTTTATATGGGCAAACCTTATTAGAAAACGATATGTACAGCATAATTTCTGTTGAATTCTCTTAAAATCTCACAGAAAATATTTTGGGACTACTGGGCAAAAGATATCTTCATGGCACTTGCTGTATATTGGTATATTGCTTTATTAAAAAGTAGTTGGTTACCAAAAATTATGACCTCCAGTCATGTATGAGAGTATACATATTTCATGACGTTTTAGTTTTAGATATATCTAAACAAAAACTTAAGTAGTAAATGCAATTTGTATTTTTCTGATTTTAAAGGAAACTCTTCTTGTTCATTGCCAAAAAATGAGATGCAATAGATTAAAAACTAGTAATTTTTAAAAACTTACCCCAAAATTTCACTATCATTTTAGTGTCAGACAAGTTCTTTATTAAGTGCCTAATATGCAGGTGGTTGTGCTAGCTAGGTCATAGTGGTGAATGAGTCAGACTAGGTCTCCCTGTCTTTGTGTCCTACTGGGAAAATTCCCAGTAAAAAAAGTAAACAATTTGATATTTAATTATAGTTTAAGTGTTATAAAGAAAAGGCTAAGAGTACTAAACGGAGCCCCTAATTCGGACTGAGGAGTTGGGAATGCTTTTCTGAGGAAAAGACATTTCAACCAGAAATTTGAAGTTAGCCATGGGAAGTAGGAGAGGGTAGGGGAGTGCGGGAGAGGTGAAGTGGAAAAAGAACTTTCCAGAAAGGTAGAAGAGTTAAGGGGGAAAAAAAGGCTTGCAGTTAAAAAGACTTGGGCTATGCAGAAGGGATACTACAGCGGTGAGCAGCTGGGAGTGGGCTGCCAAGGTTCAGGCAGGTGGAGGAGCTAGATCAGGGAGCAAGGCCATTAAAAATTTTTAAACAGGGATCAGATTTGTGGTTGCTAAAAATCCACTGGTGTAGCATGAAGAATGTAAGTGGGAGTAGGGGGTGGGAAAAGTGAATATGGGGAAAAAATTTTTAACAGTAAATTTTAAAAACTTTTCTGACGTGTTCATATATTCCCAGTATAGAAGATATAAGTACCTCCACGTGACCCTCTACATAGATCACCTCACTTAATAGTTTGCATGTCCTTCTAGTTCATTTGTATAAGATATAAGTATGTATATGTATCCCAACTCAGTGTGGGATAAAACTATTTTTTTCTCTTGATTTCAGTTTTCACTTATAAATTTTGTGTCTAAGTCAACTGTATTTTAAAAACAGCTGTGTTGCATGTCATTATATGTATGATAATTTAACAACTTTGTGTGTTGATGAACATTTAAAATTTTCTAAAGTTAATTATGTCCTGAAAAATCCTTGTTCTTACAACTTGAAGCATATGTAGGACTATTTCTTTAGATACAGATATAGATATAGATAGAATTGCTGAGTGAAAGGGTATGCATATTAAAATTTTATTTGTGTGGTCAAATACTCCTCCAAAGGGGACCGTGTATTGTTTTTCCTATATCCTTTTCAACAGCGGCTATCTTTAGTCTTTTACATGACAGACAATATATTATTTTTATATTTGGATTTCCTTGGGTACTGTTGAGGTTGAACATCTTCTAAATAAATATTTTCATTGCATATCATCTTTTAGAGCTTGTTTCTTCATATCTTGCCCCTTTGTTTTTCTGTTGGGTTGTTAATCTTAATGGTTTGTGATAGTTCTTTATTAAACTGCATGTTAATCTTTTCAAAAAAATCCTTTTGCCGAAGAATTTTAACAGCCCTTTGCTCTAATATACTATTTGTTTTCTTCTAGTCTTCATTTATTTTTAAATCTTTAGTCTGTCTGAAATTTATTTTCATGTAGGTTGCTTTCTTATTTTTGCGAAGAACTTGTAGAATTGGGTTTTTTAGTTCAAAATACATAATTATTAAAATCTAAATCTGAAAGAAGCTGTGTTTTTCCTTAGCAGGTTAACTCCGTATAATGAGTTTTTATTTTCAAGATGTAGGATAAGGTGAAAGTCAGAAAACTTAATGAATTATGAAACAAGTTTTCTTCCTAAGAACCACAAAGTTGTAGATATTTTAAACATTTTTCCCTTAAAAAACCTTTTATTATGGAAAAATTCAACATATACAGAAATAGTCAGAAGAGTATAATAAACCCCCATGTACCTATTGTCCAGCTTCAACAGTTATTGGCCAGTTATCTGGCCAATTTCAATATGTATTTTTAAAAAGTAATGACTTTTCAAAACTTACCTTTAATACCACTATTTTATCTAGAATTAAAATGGCAGTAATTCCTTGGTTATTATAAACAGTCCAGTCAGTATTCAAATGTGTGTGTAATTTATGTCTTTGGGAAGCTCAGATGACAATTATCATGGATTTGCTAGTTTACATAATTATATAGGAGTCATAAACTTGTAAAATGAGAGTATAATCCTCAATTTCTAGCTATTATTTTTTAAGATGTTGGTATTTCAGTTTTTATTTTTGTTTACAAGTGCACTTAGTTTAAAGCATCAACTGTTTATACAAGACTTGTTATATATAACAAATGTATGACTTAAAAATTTTTTCTTTTGAAATAATTTTAGACTTATGTAGAAGTAATAACAATAGTACAGAATTCCCATATACCTTTCACCTAGCTTCTCCCAGTGATAACATCTGACAACTTAAAAAACATTTATTTGTATTAGGATCTAGAGTAGGTTCATACATTGTGATCGATATGCATTTTAAGTTTTTTAAAACGTTTTACTTTGCATCTTTATTTTTCCCCTTGCTGTTTGTTGAATGAGCTGAATTAATGTCAAAGATAACAAATTCACCATATGTGTTTTGTTTGTATTTTCATTTAACTTTTTAGCTGTGATCTTTAATAATTTCTTATCTTTATTTTATCTTTTTTTTTATTAAAAATTATTGGGGGTGACAGTCATTGATTAATAAAATCAAGTAAGTTTCAAGTGTACAATTTAACAGTTTGCCATATATATACACATCGCATTATGTGTTCACCACCCAAAGTTAGATTTCCTCCATCACCAATTATTTGACTCCTTTTCGCTCCATCTATCTCCTCCCTCCCCCTTCCCTCTGGTAACCACTAATCCACTGTCCCTGTCCATGAGTCTTTGTTTGTTTGTCATGTTTGTTTGTCGCTTTAAATTTTATATCTCAATATGAATGAAATCATGTGGTTCTCAACTTTTTCTGTATGACTTATTTCATTTAGCACAATTATCTCAAGATCTATCCGTGTTGTCGCAAATGGCAGTATTTCATCTTTTCTTATGGCTGAATAATAATCCAGTGTATATGTACTACATCATCTTTATTCAGTCTTCTATCATAGGACACTTTGATTGCTTCCATGTCCTTTCCACTGTGAATAATGCTGCTATGAAAATTGGGATGGATATATCTTTGTGGGTAAATACTCAGAAGAGGGATTGCTGGATCACATTCACTTCTTAGTTTTTTTTTTTAAGGAAAACCTCCATTTTTTCCATAGTATTTGTACTAGTTCGCATTCCCACCAGCAGTGTATGAGGGTTCCTTTTTCCTTACATTCTCTCCCAACACTTGTTATTATAACACATATCCTGTTGATGATAGCCATTCAAACAGGTGTGAGATGGCATCTCATTTTAGTTTTGCATTTCTCTCATAGCTAGCGAAGCTGAGCATCCTCTCATATATCTGTTGGCCATTTGTATGTCCTCTTGGGAAAAGTGTCTGTTTAGGTCCTCTGCCTATTTTTTAATTGGATTGTTTTTTGTTGAGTTGTATGAGTTCTTCATATATTTTGGCTATTAGGCCTTTCTGCCTGACTTCAAATTATACTACAAAGTGACAACAATCAAAACATCATGGTATTTGGCAGAAAAACAGACACAGGCCAATGGAACAAAGTAAACCCCTGCATATATAGGCGAATGATTTTTCACAAAGGAGCCAAAATCATACAATGGAGAAAAGAAAGCCTCTTCCATAAATGGTGCTGGGAAAACTGGAAAGCCACATGCAAAAGAATGAAACTAGATTGTTGTCTATCACCATACACCAAAATTAACTCAAAATGGATCCAGGACCTGAACAAAAGACCTGAAACAATAAATTTCATAGACAAAAACATAGGTACTGAACTTAAGGACCTTGG
The DNA here is from genome assembly GCF_000151845.1 of Pteropus vampyrus. Classification (NCBI taxonomy): domain Eukaryota; kingdom Metazoa; phylum Chordata; class Mammalia; order Chiroptera; family Pteropodidae; genus Pteropus; species Pteropus vampyrus. Next base: position 4,616,805 of record NW_011888901.1, read on the forward strand.
ATTTAGAGAGGATTTTATGAATTTGGCCTCAAAGGCAAAGGAAGTAAAA
>NW_011888901.1:4616903-4621373 GCF_000151845.1 Pteropus vampyrus
ATTTTTTTATTAAAAATTATTGGGGGTGACAGTCATTGATTAATAAAATCAAGTAAGTTTCAAGTGTACAATTTAACAGTTTGCCATATATATACACATCGCATTATGTGTTCACCACCCAAAGTTAGATTTCCTCCATCACCAATTATTTGACTCCTTTTCGCTCCATCTATCTCCTCCCTCCCCCTTCCCTCTGGTAACCACTAATCCACTGTCCCTGTCCATGAGTCTTTGTTTGTTTGTCATGTTTGTTTGTCGCTTTAAATTTTTATATCTCAATATGAATGAAATCATGTGGTTCTCAACTTTTTCTGTATGACTTATTTCATTTAGCACAATTATCTCAAGATCTATCCGTGTTGTCGCAAATGGCAGTATTTCATCTTTTCTTATGGCTGAATAATAATCCAGTGTATATGTACTACATCATCTTTATTCAGTCTTCTATCATAGGACACTTTGATTGCTTCCATGTCCTTTCCACTGTGAATAATGCTGCTATGAAAATTGGGATGGATATATCTTTGTGGGTAAATACTCAGAAGAGGGATTGCTGGATCACATTCACTTCTTAGTTTTTTTTTTTAAGGAAAACCTCCATTTTTTCCATAGTATTTGTACTAGTTCGCATTCCCACCAGCAGTGTATGAGGGTTCCTTTTTCCTTACATTCTCTCCCAACACTTGTTATTATAACACATATCCTGTTGATGATAGCCATTCAAACAGGTGTGAGATGGCATCTCATTTTAGTTTTGCATTTCTCTCATAGCTAGCGAAGCTGAGCATCCTCTCATATATCTGTTGGCCATTTGTATGTCCTCTTGGGAAAAGTGTCTGTTTAGGTCCTCTGCCTATTTTTTAATTGGATTGTTTTTTGTTGAGTTGTATGAGTTCTTCATATATTTTGGCTATTAGGCCTTTCTGCCTGACTTCAAATTATACTACAAAGTGACAACAATCAAAACATCATGGTATTTGGCAGAAAAACAGACACAGGCCAATGGAACAAAGTAAACCCCTGCATATATAGGCGAATGATTTTTGACAAAGGAGCCAAAATCATACAATGGAGAAAAGAAAGCCTCTTCCATAAATGGTGCTGGGAAAACTGGAAAGCCACATGCAAAAGAATGAAACTAGATTGTTGTCTATCACCATACACCAAAATTAACTCAAAATGGATCCAGGACCTGAACAAAAGACCTGAAACAATAAATTTCATAGACAAAAACATAGGTACTGAACTTAAGGACCTTGGATTTAGAGAGGATTTTATGAATTTGGCCTCAAAGGCAAAGGAAGTAAAAACAAAAATAAATGAATGAGACTAGATCAAATTTAAAAGCTTCAGAACAGCAAAAGAAACCATCAGTGAGGCAAAGAGGCAACCATCTGAATAGAATATATATGCAAAGAACACCTCTGATAAGGGCCTAACAAATTCTTATCTTTAAAATGTGAGTTTTACAGAAATGGTTCTATGATATAGTAGAAAGAAGGACCAAGATGTAGAGTCAGGAAATCACTTTGAGCCCTTGTCTTCACTATTTACTAAATAATGGACTTGGCCATTATCTCTGACCGTTGTCATGAAAATAAGATAATACTTTGGGGTGTGTTTCTGAAGATCAAGTACAATTATATAGTTGTACTTGATGATGAAATGTGTTGGGTAGGAATTATTTCCTCAAAGACCTTGCAATAAAGGAGACAGACGTGTAAATGAATAATTAAAATCTGATTAGTAAAAAAGTAAAATACTTTCAAGGTTCAGTGGAACTAACTTTATAGGGGGAGTTGAGTTAAAAGGAGGGATTCTCTGACATAAGGCTTTAGAAGTCTGGGATAACAAGTTTGACCTTCATAGGCAACTGAAATAAGACTGGATAGCAAGGTGAAGAGGGAGCAATGCCTGAAAATAAACCTGGAAAGAGAGAGACTGGATCTAGATGTTATGTATGAGTACTTTGTAAACTTAAAAAGCTATTAAAAATTTCAGTTATTTCCTTAGGATCTAAGCAAGTAAATATATAAATTACAAGTATCATGGCTTTGCCAGTTTACCTAATTATGTATGAATATCTATACTTGTAATACATATACAATAACCTTTAATTTATAGGTGCTTATTTTTTGTGATAGTATTTATTTAAAATTAGGTTTTATTTTTATCAAGTTTATAAATAAACTTGAAAGAGCCATCTAATGGGAAGGCTTCTTTTGAAAATCACTATCTTGAATTCTGCTCCCTCAAGGCAACCAGTCACATATTACATAACATGCTCTTATTGTTACTTCTTGATTTGAATTATCTGTTGAATTTCTGCTAGATAAGATGAGGAATTAGCTTTCTGTCCTCACCTACCTTTTATATAAACCTTCACTCAGTTAATTTATGGGTAGATCAATATTTAACGTTTATGGTATAATGACTAAGCAACTAGCTGAGTCATGTAGTGTACTGTGATTACGTTCCCTTTTCTATGCAACTTCTTGTTTTCTCTGGAATTAATTATTTGTTGGCTTAGTTATATGTACTTATTTTTCTCAAACTTCCTTTTGTAAATTCAAACAGGTTAGCAAGGTAGATTTTATATTTCCATTTTATGTGTGCTGTATTTTTAAAATTAATATCTTAATTATTTTGATTAACCTTAATTTTCTTAATAGAGATAAATAAAGAAGTAACATTAATTTGATATTATAAAGAATTGTTTATGTTAAGTGGCAATTTAAAATCTATAGTAGAATATTTGATGAAAACTTTGAATTATTTGTATTTTAGTTGAAATAGGTGATTAATTTTGTATTTTTATTATGAACGCTCAGAAGAGAAACTTTTTAGGATTGTTATCATCACAGGATGCCTTAGTATATGGCATTGTCTCCTAATGTTTATAGGGATATATGGCTATTTTACATATAATTTATTCATCTAAAAGATGTGATAAGCTTCATAAATGTTTACCTTCTCCTACCAGACCAGCTCCTTAGAAAATAGTCCAGTAAGTTTAGAAATGATGTAAGCCTATGTCTATTTTACATAATGTCTTTAAAAACTTTGAATCGAAGTAGCCAGTTTTCACTTTTTTTCAGATTTCCTTGACCAGGAGTCCTTTTAATTAAGTAACATAACTACTAATGTCCGCAGGACTTTACTAAATAACACCATTTGTCTGACTGCAAATTGTGGGGAGTCTTCTGATATCTTTTTCTCTCTGGCTTTATAGTGACAAAAATGCTGAGCTTCTTCCGTAGAACACTTGGGCGTCGGTCAATGCGTAAACATGCTGAGAAGGAACGACTCAGAGAAGCTCAACGAGCTGCCACACACATTCCTGCAGCTGGAGATTCTAAATCCATCATCACATGTCGGGTGTCCCTTCTGGATGGTACTGATGTTAGTGTGGACTTGCCGGTACGTAGGTCTTGCTGACCTGCAAATTCTGTATGAGATCACCTTCTTCATTTACACTTACTACTTGATAACTTCCTGGGAGAATTAAGTAATATGAGTTAGTATGGATCAGGCACTATAACATAGGTACATGATTCAGGTAGTGTGGTTAGGTACCTTGCATGATAATATTTCTCTGAAATTAGTGGGAGCTGCCTAAACATTCAAATAATACGACACTTGTTGCCACGAGACATTTGTGTGTATTTATGTGTGTTCTTTATGATGGCAGTACATAGTACTCTGGTGGATTTCTCACAATACTTGATGAGCAATTGTTAAAGCAATGAGAAACTTTGGGAACCAGAATAATACCTATATGTATACTGTAAGACTTTTACTTCTCGATACTTTCCTGTAGTTTTCAAAACACTCCTCACTTTTCTCAAAACAAATCCTCCACAGTTTGATATGCTTGCAGAAATTTTAATGAAATGAAGAAAAGGACTTTCTTCATATCCCTCAAATCTGACTACTTCTGTGCTCCTGAAGTCATTTGCAGGGGAAGTTTTTAATACACTGTAATCTTTATTTCAAGACAGAATGTTGTAATTGTATTTAAATTTTGGATAGGTTTCTTTGCAGTTATGAATAATACTAACAGTGTAAAGCATTCCATTATATTTGAAAGGGGTTAACTTATTTCTTACAGGCATTTTTTTTTAAGGAGAGGGAGAGGTAGTCATATGGCTTTGTGAGAGTTTCTTTCTGAGCTATTGACTAATGCCAAATCTCTCTCTCGTGTCTTTGTTCTGTATTAAAAGATTTACATAATTAAGCTGTAAAATGTGCAGTTTTGATGTAAGCGTCATTGGATGTTCTACAGTGTTTTCTCCACAAACTCTCTAGTACACACTCATTTACCCAAAATGCAGTTTTAAAAAAGTCCTTTTGTGCAAGGCGATAGCCTGGACGCCGCAATAACACATAGCTGAATAAGCTCAGGAAGGCTTTAAGCTCACAGAATGAGAGATTAAGGAGTTGGGTAGTTCGTTTAAATGAGTATTCTGA
>NW_011888901.1:4621423-4635729 GCF_000151845.1 Pteropus vampyrus
CGAGACATTTGTGTGTATTTATGTGTGTTCTTTATGATGGCAGTACATAGTACTCTGGTGGATTTCTCACAATACTTGATGAGCAATTGTTAAAGCAATGAGAAACTTTGGGAACCAGAATAATACCTATATGTATACTGTAAAACTTTTACTTCTCGATACTTTCCTGTAGTTTTCAAAACACTCCTCACTTTTCTCAAAACAAATCCTCCACAGTTTGATATGCTTGCAGAAATTTTAATGAAATGAAGAAAAGGACTTTCTTCATATCCCTCAAATCTGACTACTTCTGTGCTCCTGAAGTCATTTGCAGGGGAAGTTTTTAATACACTGTAATCTTTATTTCAAGACAGAATGTTGTAATTGTATTTAAATTTTGGATAGGTTTCTTTGCAGTTATGAATAATACTAACAGTGTAAAGCATTCCATTATATTTGAAAGGGGTTAACTTATTTCTTACAGGCATTTTTTTTTAAGGAGAGGGAGAGGTAGTCATATGGCTTTGTGAGAGTTTCTTTCTGAGCTATTGACTAATGCCAAATCTCTCTCTCATGTCTTTGTTCTGCATTAAAAGATTTACATAATTAAGCTGTAAAATGTGCAGTTTTGATGTAAGCGTCATTGGATGTTCTACAGTGTTTTCTCCACAAACTCTCTAGTACACACTCATTTACCCAAAATGCAGTTTTAAAAAAGTCCTTTTGTGCAAGGCGATAGCCTGGACGCCGCAATAACACATAGCTGAATAAGCTCAGGAAGGCTTTAAGCTCACAGAATGAGAGATTAAGGAGTTGGGTAGTTCGTTTAAATGAGTATTCTGACTAATTGAATAATTTAGAATGTATTAGATATGTACCTTATGAATTTTTTAAATAATGGAATATAAAATTAAAGACAGGATTTCTAAAAATGTTTTAAAGCCATCGTTATGAGTATTTATTTACATTAGATGACATTTTTAGAGTTTTTGATTCTGGAAGACTTTAAGGCATTTAAATTTTTGTCCTGTAAGGGCTTCTTGAGGGCTCATCAGAAATTCTAATATGTGACACTTTGTGAGGATAGTATTCATATTCATTTTTTTTTTTATTTGATAAGTATCTTAAGAGTTTTGTGTACTATTCCATTAAAATATCATTATGTGGTGAAAAGCTTGAGATTGTTGAGTAGGAGACTGGAAAGAAGTTTCTTATTACCTAATGTTTGAAGTATGAAGTCTCAGGGTTGTTGATGGAAAGGCTTGTACTAGGAAAATAGACTTTGTAGGAGCTATTTTAAAAAGGCAGTGTAGTGTGGAAGAGAAAGCACTAGGTTTTAAAGTAGTGGAACAAATGGCTACTGACTGGTATAGAATGGTTTCCTGTGCTTGGTATGCTCAGTAGGGTGTATGTGATGCTTAATCAAGGCCAGAAATGCAAGCTGGCCTCTCTTATGCAGACAGTTGCAGTGAAAAGTCAAGAGTTTTAAATTGAACTTTTTGTAGAACTAGAACAATTGCCTTTTCAGCTCCACAGGTGAAATCTTAGAGTTAGTAAACTAACTCTAGATGCTTGCATGAATCTAAAATAATCATTGGCCTGCCAACTAAACTGCCTTACTAAAGAAAAAAATAGACCAGATGAATATTCATTTCTGAGAAGAAAAGGTTTTCCCTTTTTCTCATTTAGCTTCTCGGCCAGTCTAGTATGATGCTGAAAGATGTAGAATTGATTTTGGAGAATGAAGGAAGCACATACTCATTTCCCATTAGGATTAGGGTCACTAGTTACTGTTGCAAGCCAGCATAGAACTAAGATGATTGCCCAGGCAATATGTAAAGGATTATTTGTGATTAAATAGAGTAATTTAAATCCTATAGACTCCAGATTAATATGTACAAGTAGCAATGGTCATTTTCTGCTCTTTCAATTTTCTCTTTAAAATTGGGGAAAGGGTTTAAATACCTTCTATTTCCTTTTCTTTTTTAAAAAGTACTAATACAGTGAGAATGCCTTTCAGTGAATGATAAAGACATCAGGTAGAAATTTGTGTGATTTTAAATTTTTTTCTTTGTAAATGTCACAGTAACTCCTTTGATTTATGATTTATTAGTGTTTAGAATTAGCTTGTCTTGTCAAACTCTGTATTACCTATGTTTTAATAGGAAATATTTGATTAACTAATAGATAATTTTATATTTCTACTTTGCCGATATAGATACTGAAGTCTTTAAATTATATATATTGTGTATAGTTATACCTTTAAATAAAAGAAAAAGAAAAAACATCTCATGGTTACAAATTGGAAGACTTAACATTGTTAAGATAGCAGTATACCTGAAACTGATCTACAGAGTCACCAGAATACAGGCTGACTTATTTATAGAAATTGACAAGCTGATTATAAAATTCATATGGCATTGCAAGGGACCCAGAATAGCCAAAATAGTATTGATAAAGAACAAAGTATTAGAACTAATATTTCCCAATTTTAAGACTTACTGTAAAGCAATGGTAATCAAGATATTGCGCTACTGGCAGAAGGTTAGACACACACAGATCAGTGGAACAGAATAGAGAACCCAGAAATAAACCCATACATCGATGATCATTTGGTATTTGACAAGGATTCCAGAACCATTCAGTGGGGGGAAAGAATAGTTTTTTCCAACAAGTGATGCTGGGAGAACCGGATAGCCACACGCAAAAGAATGAAGTGGGAACCTTACCTCACACCACATATAAAAATTAACTCAAAATGGACAAACACTAACGTAAGAGCTAAGACTATAAAACTCTTAGAAGAAAATGTAGGGATAAATCTTTATGATCTTGGATTTGACACCAGTTTCTTAGCCATGTCACCAAAAACATGAACAACAAAAGGAAAAATAAATTAGGCTTTATCAAAATTAAAAACTTTTGTACCTCAAAGAACACCATCAAGAAAGTGAAAAGACTGTCTCACAAAATAGGAGAAAGTATTTGCATAATTATATATCTGATAAGCACTTGTATCCAGAATATATAAAGAACTGTTCTAATACAATAATAAAAAGGTATATTACCCAGTTTAAAAATGGGTAAGAGATCTGAATGGAAATTTCTCCAAATAGGATATATAAATGACCATTAAGCACAGGAATAGATGCTTGACCTCATTAGTCAGGGAAATGCATAATAACTACAATGATATGCTACTTCACACCAACTAGATAGACTGAAGTAAAAAAGTCTGGTAATAGCAAGTGTTGGTGAGGATGTGGAGAAATTTGGACCCTCTTCTATTTTTCGGCAGGAGTGTAAAATGGTGCAGCTGCTTTGGAAAACAGGCAAATTCTCAAGTGTTTCAAGAAATTCTCTTTTGAAATGTCACATTTCTGTTAGATTGAGCATTAACATCAGGAATCTGCAAGTGCCTGCGTTCACTGTTGGTTGGCCTCAGTTAACCTCTACTAAGGAGTCACTACCTACTTGAGAAGTTTTTTCTGAGGAAACAGCTACCCAGTTGGCAGTCCATTCTTTATTTTCTCAGAATGCAGTTGTCATGTTTTAAGAGGCTGGCACATGATGCTTTGGTAGAATAATAAGGATGAGAGTAATTTTTTAAGTCATGCTTCCTTTTGGTCTTTGAAACAAATAAAGAATGTTGATGGAATATGAAATTGATTCCATATATGTACCTTAGAATTAAGGTAATGGAAGCATGTACATTTGGTACCAGAGAAGCGAATGCTGTAGATGATTTCTGTGACTTTCTGCTATAATTTAAAAATATTTTGTGTTCCATTTAAGGTCATTGGCATTTGCAAAGTTTTGCATAATTGCTGTTTGCTGTTGAAGTTTGTTAGTGCTTCGTGACTTAGTTATTATGAGTATGATTTAAAATCAGAAATTTTCTTCTGTTGTTTCCAGTAATAACAGTCTCTCTCCTTCCTTTGTCCATATTTCTCATAGAACAAATATGTTCAAATATTGAGTTAGTTTGTCTTATTTGCCCATGTGGGTTTAAGATTTCATTGCCTTTTGCTCATTTCTGTCACATTGTTGACCATATTTTCTCATATTTGCTTTACTTTAGCCATTGAACTTGCTGTCTTTGGAATAAGCCAACCAGCTGCTGGCTTCCTCCCCCAAGATTAATCTCTGAAGGAAAGATCATAAAATATAAGAAATAAAAATTAGAAAGCCTTAGGGAAGGAGTGTTGGTAATGGGGTATGTGTGTATATGCGCACGCACATGTGTACTCCCACTGGTGATTGTGGTGGTGACAGTGGTGGCAGCTGCAGGTTAGGGGAATTATGGAAGTATAACATGGGGAGGGGTGGCCATTTGAAGTCAGGCCTTGATCTTTACCCCCAGTTGTTGTCTTCATAATTAGTATCTGGCCCTGACTGAGTGGTATGAAAGCACAGACTCAGATGGTGTGTGCAGCTGTCCTCAAAAGTAAATAATTGTGTTGGCTAAAGTTCCCTACTTCTAAAATTCCTAACCCCTAAAATTCCCTTACCTATATTCCCTGCCCCTCTTTAGGGAATGATAAATTATAATGAAAGGAATATATCTTTCCTAGTGTTACTTTACTTTTCCCTTGGGAATGGGAGTGAATCACTGACTTAAGCAGTTGTTTGTTGAATGGAAAGTGATCAACTGTGGTTTTTTGGTTCTTGGGATTCTCTTCCATAGGACTCCTCTGTACCCGCATTGATTTCTCAGAGCTAAATGGAGCTAATACAGAACTGGGTTGACTTCTTTTTCGTTACACATGATCTACAGAAAGTGACTTATTCCCAGTGAATATGGCCAAAATAAGGAAACAAGCATTTCAAAAGTCAAGTAACAAAAGACATCAAACTATTACAGATAGCACTAGATGCAAAGGCAGATGGGAAAAAAAGTCTAATAAATTTTCTAAAAGGTAAGGGAAAATATTAGCAATACGAAACAAGAATAAAACTTACTTAAAAGGACCAAATGGAAAAGTTAGGTATGAAAGTATAATAAATACTGTCAATGGGACAAAATTAATGTGAATTATAATAAAGGACAAATTGGTAAATTAGAAGTCATTTATAGGAACTTTTCCTGTAGGTGGAAAGAAACTACAAAATAGGAAGCATAAAATAAAAGTTATGAAATGGAAGATAAGAGTAGAAGTTCCTTTTCCCCTAAGATAAAGAATAAAAGAAGGATGCCTGCTTTCACCACTTCTATTCAGCATAATCTTAGAAGTTCTAGCCAGAGCAGTTAGGCAGAAAAAGAAATAATAGGCATCTAAATTCTAAAGGAAGAGGTAAAATTATCTCTGTTCAAGATGACATGATCTTATAAGTAGAAAATCCTAAAGATTCCACATATACCTTTTTAGAGCTAATAAGTGAATCTAGCAAAATTGCAGGATAAAATAACCAAAAAAAGCAGTTATACTTCTATACACTGGCAATGAACAATTCGAAACTGAAATTAAGAAAATTTATTTACAATAGCATCAAGGAGAATAAAATGCTTAGGAATAAATTTAACCAAGGAGATAAAACACTTGTATAGGCTAGGCATACCTTGTTATATTGTGCCTCACAGGTATGGCATTTTTAATAAATGAAGGTAAGACCCTGCACCAGCAAAATGAGTATGACTCACTGAAGGTTCACATGTTGGTTAGCATTTTTTAGATATAAAGTGTTTTTAAATTAAGATATGTACACTTTTTTAGACATAATGTTATTACATACTTAATAGATTATATTATAAACATTTATATGCACTGGGAAACCATAAAACTCACGTAACCTGCTTTATTGTGATATTTGCTTTATTGCGGTGGTCTGGAACCATATCTCTGAGGTATGCCTGTACACTGAAAACTACAAAACATTTCTGAGAGAAATGAAAGAATATTCCAATAAATGGAAAGATATCCTGTGTTCATGGATTGGAAGGCTCAATATTGTTAAGAGGGTAGTACTACCCAAAGTCATCTATAAATTCAATGTAATCCCTACCAAATTCTGAGGACTTTTTTGCAGACATAGGAAAGTCCATCCTGAAATTCATATAGAATCTCATGGAACTCCACAAATAGCCAGACAATCTTGAAAAAGAAGAAAAAAATTTGTACTCACACGTCTTTATTTCAAAACTTATTACAAAGCTATAGTTATCAAAACAGGTTCTGGCATACAGACGGACATATAGACCAATGGAACAGTATAGGGAATTTAGAAATAAACCCTCAAATATATGATCAAATGGTTTTCCAGAAGAGTGCTAACACTGTTCAGTGGTGGAAAGTAGGAAAGAGGTTATCAGGCTGAGGGGAGAGGTGTGAGGAGTGTTTGTTTAATGGGTATAGAGTTTCTGATTGGGATGATGATTGAAAAGTTCTGGAAATGGATAGTGGTCATGGTTGCACAACATTGTGAATATATGACTATTTAATGGCACTGAATTGTATTTTTTAAAATGGTTAAAATGGTAAATTTTATGTTAAAAAAAGAAATTGGGGCTGCTGCTTGTTAAGTGAGGGTCAGTGGAAGTTCTTATGTAGTTGGAGAACCTAGGCATTGAGTATAATTTTGTGAATAAGTTTGAAGAGGAGGTTGTGATAAGAAGTTGGAGTCTCTGATTATTGATCTGAGAGGTGATATTTCAGATGAAATCTGGGTATAACGTGTAACCCTTAGGGAATTTGAACTTGACAGGCAGACAACAAAATTCAGACTCTAGCCATGTCATTTTTTTTAGTTGTGTAATTTTTTCATATTAACTAAAGCTTTCTGAATTTTTGTCTGTTACATATTTGTAAAATGGACAAATAAACCATAATCATCAAGATTATTGATTAAATGACTATGTTTAAAAAAACTAGAAGTGCCAGCATCTGGTAGGAAACTTAAAATGATAAAAATAAAGGAGAAATATTTGAGGAAACAGTAGATTGAGTTCCCAGAATTAAAGAGAGATGAAAGATCTCATTAAAAAGGCCCAATAGAGTACCAAATAGAGTTAGAAAAACCCCATACCTAGACACGTTATAATGAAATTTAAAATCATCAGAGATAGAGAAAAGTCTAAAGCTTTCAAGAGAATAAATATTATTAAGGAACAAGATTCAAATTGACATCACACTTTTCAACAGCAATATAGACTGTAAGATGATAGAGTAATATATTTTGAATATCAAAGAGATTATTGAGAGAAAACCATTTTGAACTTTGAATATTATATCCAGCCAACTCGTTCAGGTAGAAGAGCATGATGAAAATATTCTCAAACATGAAGACCATTGAGGATCAGCCATAGAAGTTCCCACATGGGGAACATTTCTTGAGGAAGAACTCAAATGAGTAGAAAAACTAATCTAGCACATGCTGCTAGATATGTGAAATATATGCATGTAAAATGTGTTAAGAATAATCAGATACCAAAGTAAAGATTATTGTCTTTAAAAACTTAGCCATGACCAAAGAAAGGAAATAGAGAAGTATATCTGTAAAACATGATGAGGATTGGAGGGGAGATTTGGGGCATGAGGGTATAGTAAAGTTCTTATCTTGATAAAGGGATAACGTTTTTATTTATCAAAAAGAAAGGATATAAAAAGTGCAGGAAAAGCAATGGACTAGTCGAAGTAATAGTTGTTAGTTAAAAGTCAGAGATGGATGATTCAATTAAAAAATCCAACTATTTGTTTATTTACAGGAAATACTCTAAATCATAATTAAAATTATGTAGGGAGAAGAATATGGATTGGATCTATATGAAAATATTTGAAAATTGAAGATCCCAATAGCTTTTGCTTATGAGGGTTATATCTATCACTAGTTATATTAGAAATTAAAACTGAAATATTTAAAAATATTTCTTGGTTAATTTAAAAATAGCAATAATATACCCCTTGTATGTTAAGTAATGTTTTAACGAAAGATAACTATTGTACTAAACAAAAGAATTCAGTGAGAATAGTATTGTTTTATGCACTTTTGCAAATCCTTTTAAATATCTAATTTAATAAATCGTACATGAGTCTATTATCTGCTTCTGCATTCATACTTTTGTAGTATGTTGTTTGATTGAGGTTCATGAGAATCATAGGGCCTGTGGAGCTTTTGAAAAGATCTGGGGAATCTTTACGGGTCACATTTTGAGAACTGCTTTTTCCATACAAGTTTCTTTGCTATTATCCACTCTCTCCAATTTGATGTCTTCTGCATTGATCACAGTAGTCTTTGTCCTATATTCCTTCCCACTTTCCATTTTTGTTTTTTGCTGTTTCCTACCTTATATTCTTATCCAGTTTTAGACTGACCATCTTCAAGTCTTCAGTGATAATTCTGGTCTCTTTTGTGACTATCTCTTCTCTAAAATCTATTGGCAAATACAGTTCCACATGATTTGTACTTAAGTGTTTTATTAAGTTTTCTTGTGTTTTCTCTTATATTTCTGTTACATTATAAAGTTCTTTTTAAAGCAGGGACTCTAATAATTGACATGACAGAGCAAGAATTTCTCCTTACACACAGAGTTAGATACAAAGTAATAATTGCTAGTTGATAGGAAGTAACATTTTCTAGGATTACAAATTCTCTTTTGGACTTACGTGGTTTTTTGGAAAACTGTAATATTTTACCCATTACATGCTATAATAATTTGGGTTGTACTTTTGGTATTACAAATAATGTATTTTTAAAAAGAGATCATGTATTACTAAAACCATCTTCAGCCAGGCTTGCTGATCTTATAATAAGCCGCTTATTGATTCATTTATTTTCTTAACCATTTCAGAAAAAAGCCAAAGGTCAGGAGCTGTTTGATCAGATTACATACCACTTGGATCTTATTGAAAGCGACTATTTTGGACTGAGATTTATGGATTCAGCACAAGTAGCAGTGAGTAGCTGTTTTTTGGAGGTTCTAATATGGGGACAGAAATGGAAAACTTCAGATGATATGCAAAGTGCTGCAAGACTACCTATTTTTTTTTCTTTTTTTTTAACTTCACCTCTATTTATTTATTTTTATTAAGTTTATTGGGGGTAACATTGGTTAATACAATTATAATTTTCAGGTGTACATTATCATTTGACATCTGTATATTCTATTGTGTGTTTACCACTCAAAGTTCAGTTTCCTTCAGCTACCATATATTTGATCCCCTTTTCCCACTTCCCACTGCCCCATATTTAACCCCCTCTACCCTGACTAACTCCCCGCTCCTTCCCCACCCCACTAGTAACCACTACTCTATAGTCCTCTGGTAACCACTAGTCTGTAGTCCAGTCTCTGTTTGTTTGTACTGCTCATTTGTTGCTTTTAGGTTTATACCTATTCTTAATGCGTTCCTTTTTTCCTGTGATTTTCTTACTATGATCTGAAGCTTTTACTCCTTGCTTCATTATAATCTGAAGTGCTTGTTTAATAAAACATGCGAGGTCTGTCCTCAAATTAGTAGAGCCTGGTCTTTGTGGATGAGGCTTAGAAATCTGTGTTAAGAACTACTGGGTTGGTTCTGAGGCATACTAGAGTTTGAGAAACACTGGGTAATGGAAAGAATGCTAGAGTCTTGTAAGTACGTGATAGAATTTTCTAACTTGCAAATTAAGGTTAGTGGATTAGGTTATTCCTTAAGATCCTTTCCTGATCTGTGATTCTGTGTCTATAAATAGATGTTCTTTATGTGTACATTTCAGATGAGAAAACAGTATATGTAATAGGATAGAATGTTGGAGACTTTTCAAAGAACTGAGTATTGTGGTAGGATTTGATTGGTATTTCAAAGAAAGTATTAGATGAGATTGGAAGGTGAATTAGTGGTCATATCATCCAACTGAATACCAAAATTTGAATACAGTCATGTGCTGCATAACGATGCGATGGACCACACATACGACAGTGGTTCCGTAAGATTATAATGGAGCTGAAAAATTCCCATCACTTAGTGACATAGTAGCTTAACACTACACTATTTTTTTAAATAAACTTAGTGTAACCTAAGTATATGTACGGTGTTTATAAAGTCTGCAATACTGTACGGTAGTACCCTAGGTTTTCACATTCACTCACCACTCACTGACTCACCCAGGAGTTAAAGTTTTGCAGTCAGATGAAAAAAACAAATGATTTTAGGGGCAGACAGTTCATAGTTCTCTGGTTTTTTTTGAGAGGTTATAGGGAAAAAGAGGTAGAAGTATGCCAATATTAGGTTTCACGTACTTTTCTTAAAATGTTTAAGTAGTTGTGGAAATAGATAAGCAACCCATTGCTTAGTCGTATTATTTTCTTTGCCAGCGTCAGCAATTACTGAATTACTAGATCCCAAAATGATGTTTTACCCCTCAAGATACACAGTGTGCCTTGTTTTAATCTCTACTCCTTTTAGTTCTGGTTTATCCCTTCCAATGCCCAGAAATCTAGGCATTAAGATTAAATTTTATTAAGCTTTTATTTATTTTCTATTTTTCCTTTCACTAAAATATTCTAAAATATGTGAGTTGAGCTGAAAGAACAATGGTTGATAGATGAAAGCTATTAAAATAAACTCTAGATAGCACTTGAAATATTCTTAAAGGGCTAACTCACTTGATTCCGTAACCGTCTTATGACATTAAGCAAACATAGAGAAGACTTAATTGTCTTAGAGAAGAGTTAGCTATTTGGTGTTTGGCCAGATTTAACCCCAGAATGAAACAAAATTAATACTTTACAAAACATTTCAATTTGTTGGTGAAGATAATGAACTTGGTTGATCAAGTGGATTTTTTGGTCAAAATCATCTCTGTAAGCTATATTAACCCAATGATTTCCATATCTCTTTGTCATATTTACTGTGTTGACAAAACTGTAGAATCTAAAGAGAGTGAGGGAGGAAAAAAATGACCAAGGAATTAACATGCTACAATTTAACTTTGGATCTATGTCATATCCATATATACACAAACACACGTACACACACACACACACGTATGTATATGCATATATACATATATAAAATTAGCATGTTAAAGTTTAGTTTATTGGTCATTTTAGATCAGTCCAATGTATAACTAGAATTATACATCCATCATGGAGATAACCAAAATTAGTAAATTGATGAAGCCATAGTTTACTTTTTTTCCTGTCTATACATATAATCTGAGTTTGCTCTCATCAATATGTGTATAATCATATACTTGATTTTTTTTGCATTGTTTTAAGCTGTTTTTGCTTATACCAGCCTATTTTATGTTCTCTTAAGATGTGAACATGTGAATGTGTGTTCATATTTCATTTTAGAGTTGAAACAATCTCATATTTACGGAAAAGTTGCAAGACATAGTTTTCTGGAACCAGCTGAGAGAGAGTTGGAGACATAATGTCCCATCAACCCTGCATTCTTCAGTGTATGTTTCCAGCAAACAAGCATATTCTCTTGCATGACTCGGTACAACTGTTAAAACCAGGAAGTTAACATTGCGACATTGCCAGCATCCATTCAAATTAGGCCAGTTGTCCCTAGAGTATCCTTTATAGCCATAGGGTCTTGTTCAGAATCACAGTTTACATTCATTTGTTGTGTGTCTTTAGTGGCCTTCAAACTGGAACATTGCAGTTCCCTAGGCTTTCCTTGACTTTCATGACTTTCACAGTTTTGAAGATACAGGCCAGTTATTTTGTAGGCTGTCTCTTAATTTGGATTTGTCTGATGATTCCTCATGAAGTAGGTTAATCTTAGACACCTTTGGTAGGAAAATATCAGAAGTGACCTTGTGTTCTTATTCTGTCCTGTCAGGTGACATTTAATTTTAGGTGATATTTAATTTTATTTTGTCCCATTACTGGTGATATTAACTATGATACTTTGATTAAGGCATTGTCTGCCAGGCCCTTTCCATTATAAAGTTATTCTTTTACTCTTTGTAATTAATACTTCTTTTGTGGGCAGTTTTCTCAAAGTGGGCAATTACTTGGAGATTGTTTCTCATCAGACTTTGTATTTATAGGATATGAATTAATGGATTCCTATTTTATTCAGTGGGTGATAATCTGTGACTGTCATTTATTTTGATGCTCAGATTTTCTCAGGTTTGGCCAGTGGGAACCACTTCAAGATGGCTTATATATTCATTCAGCATGCACACATCATTTGAGTATTTCCTGACTTTCAGGCCCAAGAAAATGTTCATCTTATATTTTCTTGTTCCAGCCCTTTTCCATGTTTGTAGTTCTCTTCTACAGAAACCAGGCTTTGATTATTATCAGGATATTTATTTGACTGATTACTCACCCTGGAATGGAAGCTAGAGATGGAATTCATCCCTAGCCTCTCCCTGAACAGATGCTGGCCTTGTTCAGACCAGCTAATTACTTCTGGACCGAAATATTTGGGAAGAGCAGGGGCTTATGAAACTTCTGATATTCCATTTACCTTATAAATACAGACAGTTCTTTGCAGATGGTGTTGTAGAGTTACCTCCTTTAGAGGTATGGTTTTGGAGTAGGGGAATTATAAGAGAGAAGTGATGCTTGAGGAAAAGAATTGGTTTTAAGATGGCCATATAATTTGCCTAAACTAGGCCACTCACTAAAAATTGAGATATAGTATACATACCATAAAACTCACCAATGGTTTTTTGTATATTCAGAGTTGTGCAACCATCACCAATGTCTTAATTCCAGAACATTTTTATTACCCCCAAAGAAATCCTGTACATGTTACCAGTTACTCCCCAGTCCCCCCTTCCCACAACCCTTGGCAAATGCTTATCTGTTTGTATGAATTTTTCTATTTTGAAAATTTCATATAAATGGAACCATATACAATGTAGCCTTTAAGTTTGTAAACTCACTTAGCATAATGTTTTCAAGACTCACCCATATTGTCATATATATCAGTACTTGATCTGTATGGCTGAATAATATTCCATTGTATGGATTTACCACATTTTGTTTATCCATTCATTGGCGGACATTTGGGTTCATTGATTTTTGGCTATTATGAATAATGCTGCTGTGAATATTTGTGTACAAGCTTTTGCGTGAACATAATTTTCAGTTCTCTTGGGTATGTATCTAAGCGTGGAATTGCTGGATCATAAGATAACTCTGTTTAACTTTTTGAGGAACTGCCAAACTGTTTTCCACTAGGCTGTACCATTCTTCATTCCTACCAGCAGTGTATGAGGGTCCTAATTTCTCCATATTCTCACCAACACTATATTTCCCCTTCTTTTGATTCCAGCCATGCTAGTTGGTATGAAATTGGTTTCATTGTGGACATGATTTGAATTTCCCTAACGACTAGTGATATTGAACATCTTTTCATGTGCTTATTGACTAGTGGTATATCTTTTTTGGAGAAATGCCTATTTGGATACTTAGCTCATTTTTTAAATTGGGTTATTTGCCTTTTTATTGTTGAGTTATAAGAGTTCTATATATTTTTTGGATACTAGATGCTTCTCAGATACATGATTTGCAAGTATTTTTTCCCATTCTATAGTTTGACTTTCTGCTTTCTTCATAGTGTTTTTTGCACAAAGTTTTTAATTTTGATGAAATTCAGTTTATTTACTCTTTGGTCGTTTATGCTTTTAATCATATCTACAAACTGTTGCCTAGTCCATGGTCACAAAGATTTACACGTTTTCTTATCCATTGAGAGTTAGTTTTTATATCTGCTATAAGGTAGAGGGTTTAATTTCATTCTTTTGCATGTGGCTATCCAGTGGTCCTAGCACCATTTGTTGAAGAGTTTATTCTTTTCCCATTGTTTGGTCTTGGCATGCTTATTGAAAATAAGTTGACCATATATATACATATATATGGGTTTATTCACAAAATAAAAATCATGTATATGATTATACATATATTAATGAGAGCAACTCAGATTATATGTATAGACAAGAAAAAAAGTAAACTATGGCCTCATCAATTTACTAATTTTTTATTCCTTTGAAGCTGTTGTACATGTAATTGTTTTCTTGATATTATTTTTGGATTGTTCATTGCTAGTATATAGAAATACAATTCATTTTTGTATATTTCTTTTATCTTTCGGTCTTGCTGAACTTGTTTGTTTTAATGTTTTATGTATAAGATCATATCATCTGCAAAAAGAGATAGCTTTACTTTTTCCTTTCTAATCTGAATACCTGTAATGCCTTTCTAATCCGAATACCTTTTATTTCTTTCTTTTATTTTGCCTAAGTTCCTTGGCTAGAATCTTTAGTAGAATGTTGAAGTTGGTGAGAGCAGACATTCTTGTCTTGTTTCTGATCTTAAGGGGAAACTGCTCAGTCTCTCACCATTAAGTATGTTACCTGTGGGATTTTTATAGATGCTTTTTACC
>NW_011888901.1:4637078-4650647 GCF_000151845.1 Pteropus vampyrus
AGAACCTTGGAAATTCTGATTTTTAAGTAAATCTTGCGTTTTTAAAAAACCAGTTAAATGTTTTAAAAAGTTTGGCTAATGAAAGAAATTAAAAATAGGCTTCTTAAAATAACTAAACAGACATACCGTGTGCATGGATTAGAAGACAACAAAGATATCAGTCTCTCTTAATTAATATACAAGTTTAATGCAGTTTGTGTCTAAATTCCCACAAAATTTTTTTTTTGTTGATGTAGACAGGATTATTTTAAAACTTATATGGAATGACAGGCTAGAATAGAATTTTGAAAAAGAGGAATAAAATGGGAAGTTTTGAAGCTCTATGTAGCTTCAAAACTTACATGGTAACTACTGTAATCAAGACTGTGGTGTTGGCAGAGCAATAGACACATAAATTAGTGGAACCAAATAGGAAACCCAGAAATAGACTTATACAAGTGTGGCCGATTGATTTTTGACAGAGACACCAAAGTAATTCAGCAGAAGAAGAGTAGTCTCAGTAATGGTGCTGGAGCAATTGGATATCAGGCAAAAAAAAAAAACTGTATCTGTGCAACAATTAAAATAGTTGATGAACATAAATATAAAATGTAAGACTATAAAACTTAGAGGAAAATGCACAGGAGAAAATCTTTAGAAACTAGGACTTGGAGAAGAATTATTAGATGTGATACTAAAACACATGATCCACTTTTTAAAAATTGATAAAATGGACTTTATAAAAATTAGAACCTTTGCTCTTGGAAAGACCCTGTTAAGAGGCTGAAAAGCCAAGCTATAGACTGGGAGAAAATATTTTCAAACCATATTTGACAACTCATCTAGCATATGTAAAGAACTCTTAAACTCAATAGTTGGAAAACAATCCAGTTAGAAAATGGATAAAAGACATGAAGAGACATTTTACCACAGTGAATATTCAGATGGCAAATAAACACATGAAAAAGATGTTAAACATCTCTAGACAGAAGAGAAATGCAAATTAAGACCTTGATGAGACATCATCACTACATATCTGTTAGAACAGCTAAAATAAGAAATAGTGACGACTCAATGCTTTTGAGGATGTGGAGAAACCGGACCTCTCATATATTGGTTTTGGGAGTATAAAAATGATACAGCCACTATGGAAAACAAACTGGCAGTTTAAGAAGCTAAACATACACTTTCTATATGACTCAGCAATTGTATGCCTGGCTATGTATCCCAGAGAAATGAAAACTTATTTCTCCACAAGAAACTATGCATGATTGTTCATAGTAACTTTATTTGGAATAGCAAAAAATTTGAAAAAAACCCCAAAATGTCTTATGGTAGGTGAACAATTAAAAACTCGCACATTTATACCATGGAATAGTACTCAGCCAATAGAAAAGGAAAATCTATTGATACACAACATGGATAAATTTCAGGGGCATTATGTTGAGTGAAAACAGTCAATCTCAAGTCACATATGATTCCATTTATATAACATTCTTGACAGAATTACAGAAATAGTGATCAAGTTAATGGTCGGCAAGATTGAAGGATGTTGGAGGTAGGGGGTGGGTGTGACTAGAGTAATATAAGAGAGCTCTTTTTGATAATGGAATATTTCTTTATCTTTTTTGGTGACATTAGTTACAGGAGGTTAACCCTTCATTTATGCTGTTACTGCTTTATCACATACTTAACGTGAAACTACATTCAACAAGAGTGAAACTGAAATCTTTATCACAAAAGAAAGATGAATAATTTGATTAATTGAAATTTACGACATTTAGTTTAAAGACAAAACTCAACACAAATGGAAATGGAGATGTTAGATCCAAAGCTGAAAGCTAGAAAACTCATAATTGTCTAGTGGAACATTGGGTAAATGTTTTACAAGTACATTTCTGGAGCCTGCAACAGTGGATCCCCTCAATGGCAAATCCAAGATCATTGAGCTAAGGTAAGAGGCAATTCTTGTTCCAATTTTAGAATTCAACTACTTCAGGTACTGTAGGCATAATGTGATGAGCTGCCAATTTGGCTTGCCGACCTCACTTATCTGGTGGTGGGCAGATAATAGTACTCTGCTCTACAATTGTTATCTATTTTTTCTTTTTTGGTTGCTTGTTAAATAAGCCCCTTATTTCAAGCCTTAAAACATTGAGTAAACAAAATGGACTTTGACCTGTATGGAAGCGACAGTTCTATCTGCGTCGGTCCAGCCAGCCTTTGAAAGATGTGCCCATATTCAAGGATGGTGATTGGTGCTGGGCAGAGAGGTGGCCCAGCAAGACAGCACCTTTGGTGAACAGATAGATCTGGTGGTTGTTCAATGGTTCTGCTCTCTTTGCATACTGATTTTTTGATTATTAAAAAAAACACACACACATAACAACCATAGATTAATAAACAATGGAAGCATTCACACTAAAGACAGGAAGATGACAAAGATCCCTATTATTACCACTGCTGTTTAATTTCATAATAGTAGTACCAGCAAATGCAGTTATAGAAATTATAAAGGTTAGAAAAGAGGAAGTAAAATTATCATTGTTGGCAGGGCAATTGGATTGCATCTGAGAACACAAACAGTAGGCTTCAATAAAGTAGTTAGAAGTGCAAAATATATAGAAATACATATGTATATGTTAAGTATATATGTAGATATTGTAACATACACATTTGCTAAATAAGGAGGAACTGTAAAAAGGGGTATTTCCAAAATAGACTATGCGCTCTATTTCTGGAGAGTGGATACATAATCTACCTAACTCACATTTCTGCAAGAATCCTAAAAGAGTATGCTAGTAATACACAGAAAGGCACAGTAGAAAATATATTTTAATGGTTCATCTAAGTCTTCATTTGGAATGTCTTATAACACAGACTGTTAATGCCAAAAAAGTAATCACCCAGAGAAAATTTATGATAGAATCTAGACTGCTTTCATTAGATTACAGCAATGCAATGTATTGGTCTTGTTTTCATAGCATAGATTTTAAAAAAACCAAAAACATTTTAATTGTTTAAAATGTTAAAATTTACTTTAAAATAATTTTTTAATTCAGAGCATAAGCCTCTACCCCTCACAGGAGAAATATTTTTTGCAGAGGCAGTTGTTTTGAAAGATGGTTAATATTTCTCTGCCTTACGTCCTTTGCTTGGAGCAAAAGTAGTGATGCCTTTCTTTAGCTAAGCCTTTTGTAGGCAGTTAGAAGTCAGGGATCATTCATTTGAAGAGTTGTTTACAGACTGGCTATAGGGCCTGGGATGACCGTGTAGTGTTTTGGAAGCTTCCTAGGTGATTCTTTGTTTGGGTTAATTATGCCTGTTGTGTTTCTAATTACATATTGTTTATAAGACATGCAAATACATACTCGTTTTTTATGCCCCGTTCAGTAGCATGAAAAGAAATGTGGCTTTCCACATCCTTTGGTTTCTAAGTTTATCAACCAAACTTTAAAAGTAAGAAATTAAAAGGGAGTTTGTTTCCTGTTTAAAGTACCATGAGGAAAGAGAACCATATTAGTTTTATACTAAACATCCAAGAATCTATATCTGTATGCTCTCACCTTTATCTTCTAATGTAATTTAAACTCAACTCCTAACTGTCCTGAATCAAGGAAAATACTATCAGTGCCTGTCTCTGAGCTCTGAATTTTCCAGTCCCTGGGCTTGGAATGTGGAGGAGATGAAAGAAAACAGACTCAAGAATATACAAACATGAATTCAGACCTCCCTGAGAAGGACATCACCCACTACTCCCCCAGCTCCTAAATTTCACTTTAAAATACTTGATGCTTTATCTGGGTTGTCTAATAGACATGCAGATATTAGAAGTGATTACATGCAGGTGGAAAAGAGACTAAAATGCCTACTTTGAAGAAAACTCTGACCATTTATTTAACTGGGATGATTTTATGTTTAAGGTCCTTCTTAGAATAGAGATTAAAGATGTGATGTATTTATGAGACTAGCCCTAAATTTCTTAAACTGGAAGAAATTTAAGTTATAACTGTGTAAGATGGACTTTAGGTTCTTGAAATACTAAGTGGCCTATCTTGTATTAATGTTTTCTTTATATTCCTCAAAGTTTTTTCTGTCAGAATTTATGTTTAGCCTGTTGATTTTCAGTCCATTGTTAATGTTCTTTACCAGTGTGCACACACATACACACATAGTTTTTTTCTTCCTTGTTTAAAGAAACTCTGGAAGGAATCAGAAACCAGTAACACCTTTGGGGATATGTGTGTGTGTGTGCATGTGATGATAGAAATTGGGTATATGGCGGAGTGGCCTGTTGCAGGGATTGGAGGGACTATTGACCACATACCTTTTAATATTACTAAAATATTAAGTGATATGAATATATTACTTATTTAAAATATTAAAAATAAAGGGATAAATATTAAAGGGGTTTATGATTATTTTTTTAAGTAATATAAGCTTATAGTAGAGTAAGTTGAAAATAGAAGAAACAAGAAGAAAAATTATCACCAGCAATCTCAACCATCTACATATAACATCTCTTTTACTGTTTTGTTATAGATTGTCTCAGTCAAAAAGAAAATGCATGTTTATATATACAAATTTGTACATTTTGACAAAATAATTTATAATATTTTGTAACCTGCCGTTTAAAATTTAACGATATGTTGTAAATAAATTATCAGATCCTTAAGCATTTGTTTTCTTTCATTTTAATTGTTGCTTGGTGTTCTATCATATTGAAATACTTAACTAATTTACTATTGTTGGTATATAGATTGTTTTAATTTTCTCTGATGTAATTTCTTGTAGGTAAAGTTAAGTCAAAGACATAGTTATTTTTAAGAGATAGTCAGATTGCCTCCTGGAAGGGTTGTGCTTATTTGCACTATTATGCTATATGAGAGTCCCTCTAACCATGGCTACAAGAGACTGCCCAGGTGACCAGCCATAAAATTGTTAATTTATTGCAGTGTAATAAATAAAACCTGAAGATAGGGCAACTCTCAGATGCGTGGTTGTGGGGAGACAACTAACTGGGATATGAAAACTAATTTTATTTTACACCCAGTATGTGATTGGCTTCAGGCTGGAGTAGATATTTTGCACAATTAAGTCTGGGATTTTTGGAAATTGGATTGTTGGGCTTGGCTGTGATGGATGGAATTTTTGCTGTCCTAGATTGAAATCTTCTGTTAACGGAGTGAATTTTGTTCTGCCTACTGGCTGGCTTAGCATTCTATTAGTGGAGGTTTGTGTAAACTAGATATTATTATACACTGAAATATGCTTAAAAATGGATGTCCATCTGTATTAAAAGATGAGAGATAGCTAAGTAGCCTACACACTTGGAATCCAGAGAAAATATTATACAGTATTTACTTGCCTTTTGAAATGTTTACTGACCACCTTCTTTCAGTGTGCAGAGGTACTTTGCTGGCACACTGGTAGGTCTGTGAATTCCACTTTTGGATCTTGGGAGAGACTGGAGAGAAGAGGCTAGGCAAATAATTGGCAGGAAAAGCAAATGGTTACAAGTCTGTTGACAATGCAGCCTTGTTTGCCCACTCTTTGCCTATCTGAATTTCTGAAACTGGATTCCTTAGCTCTGTGAACTAGTTAGCAGAAGAGCACTCCTTTTGTTTAGGGTGATTGGAATTATAAGCATGCCAGAGAGAACACAATTATGTATGTCTTAGTTGGATGAATGCATCCTGTCACTGTTAGGACTTGGTGGTTTAAAAGGATTAATAAAGAGAAGTGAGCTGGGAATGGTTTATCTGTGGAAGTTTCTGGAAATGGTTCATAGGTCTTTATATTATGGATATTTCATAGTGATGAGGTTACAGAAATCAAAAGGCTGTTACTCATGAAACCAGAAGTCTGCTAGTCACAATGTAAACATTTTTTATTTGTAAAACAAAAAGAACAAAGATAGCTTCATTTAATAGATATGGCCTTGGTTGTGAGAAAAATCTAATTTAATTGGACAGGGTCTTCTTAGTAGTATCTATTTTATAAAATATAAATGACATTGTTATTTCACCTAATTTTGGGTTTTGATCTGTTAATCTTACATTTTTATTGTAAGAATGAATCAGGCACTGGAATATACGGATACTTTTTCTAATTTTTAACAGTTTTGAAAGTTGGTTTTTTTTTTGGAACAGTGAGGAAAACTAAGGACAAAATTAGAGTATCATTTTTGTTACTGAGAGAGCAACGATGTTTTAAGAAGTCATATCTGGTTTTAGGTCATCTGTATCATAAGTTTTCTGTGGATATTGGGTAGGTAACCTTCTCATTTCTACTCTCACTTTTTTCTCTTGTGAAATATTTTTTTAAATGTTAAATTCTGTCATCTGCTTAACAACTGAATTTTTGTTTTTCCAGCATTGGTTGGATGGTACAAAGAGCATCAAAAAGCAAGTAAAAAGTAAGTGTTGAGAAAGATTGTGAAAAAATGGAAATTGATTTATATATAATTATAAATTAGTAATTGATTCCTTATAGTAAGAATGACATAAGAAATCATGTTTCAAATGAATTTTTTAGCACCTCTACTTTCTAAAAACAATTTCAATCTGATAAGCTGACCCTAAATTATATAGGGTTGATGGTAATCTAGATTCAAGTGCCTCACAGTTTGTTTCTAGGAGAAAGGCTTGCAGCTTGCAAATGAAATTGAGTTCCTGTGAGATGCTTAATTTTTATTTAGTAATTTCTTATGTTTAATTTTCCTGTTTGGCATCTGCCCTGCTCTAGAAAATATTTTGAGACTTGAAGGCTGCAACTTTCTTAAAAGTTAAGAATAGTGAAATGAAGCAGTTCACATAAAATGTCTGTAGTGTTCCTAGCAGTAGTTGAGAAAAAACCAGTGTTCAATCCATAATCTATCTTGTCCTGCCTAGTAACAGATTTCAGGGCACCTCAGCTCTTGTCTTTACAAAGTAATGGGACCACTGAGAATATAGAGGTTAGTGAAGCTGGTGAAGTGAATTTGAAAGTGTGTAGGGGGAGGATTTGCCATGAGCAATTAATTACATAGGCATTCTTCTGTGCTCTCAAGAAATACAGCCTCATGAATTTTTAGAGCTGTTAGATTGCACAGTCAAGACTTTTTTATTTGATGTATTTGGCCCTTTGTTAGAATTAATTTAGAGCTATCTATTCTTGGGAGGATGATGATTGTGATAGTACTGTTAGTACATTTAAAAAGCCTGTTGATCTTTTTGTGTTAAGCTTAATCAAGCCTGTAGTGTAACCTGAAATATTGCCACAATAACCCGTTATCTTCTGTCCCTACTTTAGTAGATTTTGACAACTTTACCAACTAAATGTCTTAATGTTTAAATAGTTATAAAAAAAAAAATTAAAGCTTTTTTTTTTTTTAATGGCAGTTGGTTCACCCTATTGTCTGCATTTTCGAGTAAAGTTTTATTCTTCAGAACCAAATAATCTTCGTGAAGAGCTAACCCGGTAAGACCATTCTATAGAGTCTTACATAGGTAAAGTCTTGTTAGGTTAGCTAAAATGTTCGAAGACTGTCTTAATAATTCTTTCTAGTTTATAGACGGCTAATGAAGTGGATCCCTTGCCCCTGATAACAAAACTTCAGATAATAGAATTTCATTTTGGGACAATGCTTTTTAAGTGCAGAATTCTTTTCCTTTATTTATCAGTTCTCAAAATAAAGAGTTGGTTTCCTGGCATCCTCCAAAAGTAGCTAGTATCATTACCAACACATGGATCTTAAACAGGGCTTATATGTTTCAATATATTGCCATGTTTATTGATGATCAAAATGATCTGGCTTTGGCCACTTGGAGTTTATTCAGTTGGCTCCAGATTTTCTTTACCTATTGAAATGCCATTAATTAGTGAAAAATATTAAATTCTAATTTGGTTTGAATGGTTTCAAATAAACTTTAAGTAGGTTATATATACTTAATTTTACTTTTTCCTGCCTCCTTGGTATTTATTCATTGACTATATTGCAAATCCATGACTCATTCCACATACTATTTATTAAGTAAAAAATTGAATTGCTGAGTCTTTTAAGGATTTTCTCTTGACTACTCTGCCAGTGAGATTATAGCTATTATTCATAGTTTATATACATGCTTGTATCCGTTCACATCTGAAGTGGCTGCATTGTCAAAGTAAAGTTAAATAAGCTCACAGAGCTCGTTCTCAGTAATTCTCCTTAAACTTTTACTCTGTGACCTGTTATTCCTTGCTCTTGTGGACGGACATGCTACCGTCCTGATGCTTATTGGTCCTTTTTTTTTTTTAACTTTTTTTTCTTTTGATGACTTTATTGTGGGTGAAATTCTATAATTAAAAATGTTCTCAAATTAGAAGGGTAGGATTATTTATACAGTAGATTGTTCTGATTAGTTAAATTTGTGTCTTTTCGGTTTTCTTAGGTATTTATTTGTTCTTCAATTAAAACAAGATATTCTCAGTGGAAAGTGAGTATTAGTTGCTCAAGGTAAACCACATTTTTTTGAGTAGTTGAAAAATGTTTTTGAAAAACAGCTTCATAGTAATTTTGAAAAAAATGGTCAACATAAAGTATGTCCATTTATCTTAAAATGATTATAAAATTGACTTGGTTAACAAATTTGTGTTTTGGTGTCTCAGATTAGAGTGTCCTTTTGATACAGCAGTTCAGTTGGCAGCTTATAACCTGCAAGGTAAGCAGTTCTCATGTTGACTATTGGGAGTAAGCATAATTCTTTTAGTGTGTGTTAAAGAATTTCAAAACAGTCAAAGCAATGTGCAAAAAAGAAACAGCAGTATTTTTGTGTAAAATTTGTATCATTATCCAACTCTGATGTATACTTGTTTTAGAACATTGCCTTCTTTTTTTTCCTTTTCACTTTATTTGTTCCTTTCCCATCTATAGTGTTTTCAAATGAAAATTTGCTTTCTACTTTATAATTCAATAAATGTTATAACTGGACCCTCAACTAATTTTTTTCCTTAAAAAGAATACAGTAATATACTAGTAAGTTGTTACTGCAACCACATGGCTTTTTAGTCTTTTTCTTAAAAATGAACCCATGAAAAAGATAGAGTATACTAAAAGTTCCTGATGGTTATTTTAAGGATTAAAAAAAAGTTTTCCAATAAATGAAATTAAAGAAAAACTCACTTTTTTATGCCTTGTTACACTGATCAAATACTATTAAACTTAGGTGTTTTCTTCTGAAAAATGTGACATTTTAGTAAAACTAATTTCAGTCCTTATTCATGAAATGGAAAGAAATATTTTTATTATAATTTTATGCTTTAGTGGGGGATGATTCCATATTTATCCCTAGTCCCTCTAAGACTAATAGTGTTTATTTGCCATTGTATAAATGATAATAAGATAATTTTTTATATACAATTCAATGAATTTTTTTTCAATTATAGTTGGCATACAGTAATATATTAGTTTCATTTGTACAGCATAGTGATAAGAACTCAAGTGATCACCCCATTAAATCTAGTACCTGTTTTCCCCCTTACATGTTTATTACAATGTTGTTGACTATTTTCCTTATGCTACCCTTTATATCTCCATGATTATTTTGTAACTATCCATTTGTATTTCTTAATCCCTTCGCCCTTTTTCACTATCCCTCCCAACCCCCCTTCCTGTCTGGTAGACCTCAAAATATTCTCTGTATCTATGAGTTTGTTTCTGTTTTTGTTGTTGCTGTTGTTATTTTGTTCTTTAGATTCCACATGTATATGAAATCACGTGGTATTTTAGCCTGTGTGTGTCTTTTAATCTGAAGTGAGTCTCCTGTAGGCAGCATATGTCGGGGTCTTGTTTTCATACCCATTCAGCGACCCTGTCCTTTGGTTGGAGCAGTTAATTCTTTTCCATTTGAGGTAGTCATTGATAGATACGTAATTATTACCATTTTTTATTCATGATTTTGATGCATGGTTTTTCTTAAAGAAGTCCCGCCAACATTTTCTATGATGGTGGCTTGGTGTTGATGAATTCCTTTAGCTTATTTTTGTTTAGGAAGCTCTTTAACTGTCCTTAAACTCTAAATGATAGCTTTGCTGGATAAAGTATTCTTAGTTGTAGATCTTGGGTTTTCAACACATTAAATGTTTTGTGCCAGGCCCTTCTGTATGGCAAAGTTTCTTTTGCGAAATCAGCTGCCAGTCTTATGGGTGCTCCCTTAGGTAACTAACTGCCTTTCTCTTGCTGCTTTTAAGATTCTTACTTTGTATTTAACCTTTGGCATTTTAATTATGATGTGTCTTGGTGTGGGCCTCTTTGGATTTTTCTTTCTTGGGACTCTGAGCTTCCTAGGATTGTAATAAGACTAAATTTTTAATGTTTTATGGTAAACTGAATATTTTGCTTATATTGCACTTCCATGGTTTAAAAAAAGTTTATTTTCCCATCGATAGAGGGATTGATGATTGGAGGAAATTTCTGTATTTCACATTTATTTACCACTAGTATAAATTATCTACCTGCCTCCATCTGCTATCCTAGTCTGTCTACAAATTAAAACTTTTCTTATCTGCTGAAATGTTGACTACAAACTAGTTTGGAAATGCTATGCCTCTAGCATTGTTATGATCAGAAGTATGTAATTGCATGCATTTTTCTTGAAGGCATTTATTTTTATGAAGGAGAATTTTTATTTTATGTATGGAGAACTTGACAGTGTACACTTAGCCCAGTTTTGTGGTTTACCTTTTCCAGTTTGGCAATGCAAGCTACTGATTTGGGGCCCAGGATATTGCCTACCCAGTGACGATGTATCTCATCATATCTGCTGTTGTAATTGGCCCTGATAGCTTCCACCAGCTTAGCTAGCGCTCCCTTGTCTTCTGAGTTAACCTTTGTGAAGGCAGCAGTGGTGCAGGTCTTCCTGTGGACTAGACGGCCCAGTCTGGCCTTCCCTTTGGCAGTGCAGTAGGGAGACCCATCTTACGGCACAGGACAGGCAGGAAGACAACCAGCTTGATGGGATGCACATTATGTGCAGTCACTAACAGCTGAGCCTTCTTGTTCTCCACCAAAGTGGAGAAAATATTAACCCCTGCTTGAAGGACAGGTGACCAGGCCTTTTGGTGGGGACAGCACCTTTGCCGGAATCCTTTTTCTCAGACCAGCCAACAAGCTTCTGCTTCTTTTGCTTTGTCGCTGGTCTGTACTTGTGGGCCAGCTTAAGCAATTGAGTAGCTGTTTGGCGGTCCAAGGCCTGGGTGAACAGGTTCATCACAGGAGGCACTTTCAGGCGCTCATAGAGAATAGCACTTTGCCACTGCAGCCAAATGTAGTAGGGCCATTTGACAAAGTGGATGATGTCCCATTTGGGATGGATATCCTGTCCAATGCCAAAATCCTTTGTCCTTTTCTCATACGGGTTTTATTACCACCTTGGCCTCCTGCTTCTTCAGGACATCTGGGGTCAGAGCCACCTTCTTCCTTTTGGCCTTCTTTCCCTTCGACATCTTGGGTGGCGGGAGGAGAGAAGAAAGCACATTTTTTACATTTTACTAATTTCTGTATGAAATTGTTAATTCTAAAACTCTTGGATCTACTGAAAAGCTGTCATTTCTAGTATCTGTTATACCATATGTTGCATCACATGGTCTATCTTTGTCTTGTGTAATTTTCATGACAAGCACAGATACGCTTCTTGAAAATAGAATTTTCATACATTTTTGTGTATTTAACAAAACTATTCACAGTAGTGCTCACTAATACATATTATTTAATTCGTGCATGTGACTCCGTTATAATATCTCTTTACTTAACATTTTTCTTAAATAAAATTTCTTTCCTACTTGCTCTTTTCTTCAGTGAATGACACCATTATTTTAGGTTCCTCCAAATTTCATGTTATGTCCTATGTATCTCCTTGTCCCATGTCTAATAGTTTACCAAATCTTATTAATTCTTAAGGTCCTTAAGAATAAATTTGCTGAAGTATTACTTCCAGCTTCATTAAAAGGGCTCCTTGTTTCTCATTTATGAATTTATATTTTATTAGAATAATTTTTATTAGCTTCCTCACACTCTCAAGTTCAGTTCTTCTGTACCATTTTAGTTTATTTCCTAAACAACATTATTTAGCAGATTTGGTTTGGAGCTTCTTAAAGACATTGTGGTCCAGACAAAAGAACAGTTTTTTTCAGCAATAAAGGAGCGTGATAGTATTTTCCAAGGTTATTGTGAAATTAAATAACAGTATATCTGTAATATGTCCAGTATGTAGAGTAGGTGCTCAATAAATAATGCGATTACTATTTTTATGATTATCTCCAGATCAGTCTCATGTATTCTCTTCATGGCAAAATTTTTTATAAAATGGAAATAATTTAATTTTGTAATATGAGTAAAATATTCTTTTAAAGGAAAAAATTTTAAAGTATATAAAATTAGAATGGTTACCCTTCTTCCCCAAACCCATAGTTCAGAGATAACCACAGATGAGTCCATAAGTGTTTGTGCATTGTTCAGTTCTTTTCCTACTATCTTCCTTTCCCAAATTTTTTTAGCAATTTTTTTTTATTTCTTTAGGATTAATAATCTAAAATTCCAGGAGGATATATCTTAAGAGACCATATCTTAAAATGGCATATGATAGCATGTTCTGTACATATTAGGTTCCTAACAGATGCCAGCTAATTAAGGATTGCTGAATATTATTGTTTATTCATTATAAAGTTAAGGTATTTCTCTCTGGAAGTCTAGAAAGAAGTTTCTAAAAGTTAAGTATTTTAACATCTGAATAAATTAAAGACATTTAATCGAAATATACCACCAACCACAAGTATAAATACAGACAGATAAGTTGTAAGTCTAAGCTAGATTTATTTTTGGTAATGGTTTGCACATTATGAATTCTTGATAGTTTAATAAAGAATCTTTTTAATCCTAGCAATATTTATTAATAAAATTTGTTTTAAAGAAAGATTCAGCAGGAAATAAACTTACTATTAATGAAATATAACTTTGTGAAACTTAATTTCTAGCTGAACTTGGTGACTATGATCTTGCTGAGCATAGTCCTGAACTCGTATCTGAGTTCAGGTTCATGCCCATTCAGACTGAAGAAATGGAGCTGGCTATTTTTGAGAAATGGAAGGAATACAGGTACTTGACATTTGATCACACTCTTTAACATCACCACAATAGTAATCTCATATTTTTTTCTTCTATTTCTATACTTGATATTCATTTTACATTTATTATTATTTAAAAAAATTTTTTTTAAATTTCAGAGGTCAGACACCAGCACAGGCTGAAACCAATTATCTGAATAAAGCCAAATGGCTAGAAATGTATGGGGTTGATATGCATGTAGTCAAGGTAAGCACAGTGTTGTGAAATTTAAAAATTTTTTATTCTTTCAAGATTCAAGGTGACTATGGAATTTTTCAATGTGAGAGAGGCCATGGAGTTTGCATGGACTCCAGTGTGTACTGTAGATGTGTGGTTATAAAGGGTGAGATTAAATACTGAATAATAAGAATCTCACATAAAGGTTAAGTATAAGAAGAGAAACAACTAAAATTTCCAAAAAGGTATGCCTGTTCTTTTAAGCTATTTTTATTTTTATTTTTTATTTTTTT
>NW_011888901.1:4650697-4666057 GCF_000151845.1 Pteropus vampyrus
TGCCTGTTCTTTTAAGCTATTTTTATTTTTATTTTTTATTTTTTTTAAACCATTTTTATTCTTTCACTTTATTCATATCATAGCACGTAAACTGAGTAGGCTCTATAAAAACTAAAATAATTTAGGAGGCAAAGTTGAAAATTTATTACTTGAGAAGACTTTGATAAGCTGTAGTATAGCTTATGTAGTGATTTAAGTTATTTCTAGTTTAAGTAGCTAAATTTTTCCAGAAAGACAGTTTTTTTCCCCCTAAAATTTGTGATTTAAATGGTGAATAGAATATGAGAAGAATCTGAAAGCTTTCTTTGTAATGGAAGTATAACTATTTTCAATGAAGACATACCTTAAAACTATAGTATTTCAGTGAACTGAATGTATACATGAATTTTCCTGAGAATGTTATTTTGGATACTCTAATGGTTGAAAACACCTCGCCTATTAATATTACCTATATATAATTAATATAATTCAGTGTGAAAATAAAATAGTTGTGTGAAAATGTGAAACCTGTTTTATGCAAATAAAGTTAACACATTTTGCTTTTTTTAAATTAGGCTAGAGATGGGAATGACTATAGCTTGGGACTAACCCCAACAGGAGTCCTTGTTTTTGAGGGAGAGACCAAAATTGGCTTATTTTTTTGGTAAGCACTGTTAATGTCAAAGATGTTTATCGTTGCTTTGGGTTTTTTTGTGTAAAAACACATTGATATGAAGTTAATACATAAAAGAGAATTTGAAAATTAAATAGTTCTGAAAAGCTTGTAAATGAATTGGCAACTGTCTCAGGTCATACTTCTTACCCATCTTTTGTCCCACTACTCAGAGGCAGTTTTTAAAACTCTTCTATCTTTATATTCCATTAGTTTCGAGTATGTCAAAATACATGTTTTAATATCATATATTTCTATTTGTATTAAATGTTCACATGGGCACTCACTCTTGTCATGTAGTTATGTCATTTTTTTTTTAGTAATTTTTATTTCACAATCTTTTTACTTCATACTCTTTATTGTGTAAGAGAAAGATAGTAATGCCCTTATCCCTCCTTTTAAGCTATGCTTTTCTTCCTGTGTCCCAACTTCTACCATCCAAACTTTTAAATTGTATTTGCATTTTGCTTTTACATCAAATATAGATATTATTTTGATTTCATAACCATAATTAAGTTCTTCAAGTGTCGTTTGGTTGGTTCTAAAAGCTGAAAATCAGGAAATTGTATTTATGTTATTTTATCTGTGTTGGAATTGGTACAGACTTTAAGTGGTATACTGGACGAAGATGACTCTTTTATACTGGGCTCTTTGTTGTTTACCTCTTCACAGCATGGCAGGACTGTTAGATCAAAGCCCACTAGCACCTAACTCACATTCTCACATGTCCAGTTGCTTTACATATAGCCCAGTAAGTATAATTTTAGTCATTTAGAACTTGTCTGGTTTACATATCTCACTGCAAACTGCTAGCCGTTTGATAAGACAAATCTTGTAGCTAGCTATTTGATAAGACAAATCTTGTAGCTGTAAAATCACTACTGTCCTTCAGAGCTCTCTGATCCATAGACTACCCACTTTGCTAATGAATGCCATTGCTTAGACACATTAAGCCCCCTCTCTAATCCCCTCTCTCCCGGCAGTGTTCTTGGACTCTTCCCCTTCTAGATAGTGGTCCTATAACAGCTGTCTCTGGATGTTCTGCTGTGAAGGACTTCCCTTCTCATGTAACTCTGTTCAAATACCTCTCAGTAAAGCTCATTGTGCAATACTGCTATCTTTTTTTCTTTATCAGCCCCAAAATCTGAAATCCTAAACTCACAACTAGGATTACATCTCCCTTCCATATAGCTTTGTGTTTTCCCTAGAATTCTTGGCCCCCCCACCCCAAAGTCACATACCAAACCCAAAACATCCCTTTAAATTACCTGCCTTTGTCTTCTCCCTGAGTTCTTTCAAATTCTCAAGGGTTGCATTAAATGATTCTTAGTGGGAGCTATTTGCTCTACAGGCTGGCTGCTCTACAGCTTTTATCTAAGGTCTTTTTCTCTTTTCTCAGCTAGAATCCTGTGTCTTCTTCCTATAGTTTACACTTTTTTTTGCTTTTGGTTTTTTCTCTGATATATACTCAAGTAACTGCCTAAGAAAAGGGTATAGGAGGTGAATTATTCAAATCCTTGGATGCCTTAAATTGGTATATTTTTCTCTCATGCTTTCTTGATAGTGAAACGAGAATGGAATTTTAGGTTGAAAATTATTTCCCCTTAAAAAGTTGAAGATAGTATTTCATTTGTTTTTGTATCCAGATGTGCCCTGCTAGGGACTCTGTGAGAGACTTGAGACTAGAACACCTTAATAATTTGTCCCTTGATGAGTGAGGGAGCTTGGTATTATTTACCCAGTCCTTGAGTATTAATTCTCTGATGCTTCCAGCTTCCCCTCTGGACAGATGGAATGTGCTTCATGGCCAGAAATTAAGGTGGAGAGATTACAAAAGTATCATTTATTCCACCTCATAAGGTTGTTATGAGAATCAATTGAACTGATACTTGTAAAACACTTAGAAGAGTACCTGACACTTTGGCATTATGTAGGTATTTGTTACACTCAAACAAGTGCTAGATCCTTCCCCCTCCTCTGTCTATTACACTTATTTACTTATTGTTTTAGTACAGCTCTTGTAAATAAATTGTTTTATAATTATATTTTACCCGTTATATTTAAAAATTAGAGTTGCATCATTTCAACGTTTACAGTTCATAGAAGTACAGAATTCAAATGTCGTAGGTGTTGAGGATTTTATTATAGGTAGGAGGGAGAAAGTGGACCACAAAGTGAGGTTTTTAAAAAAAATTTTTAATTAAAGATGTATTTCCTCAAACCACAATTGCTATGGAAAAGAGAGGTGAAGACCCTAATCAATATTTTGTTTTCATTTATGCCTTTTAAAAAGCTTTATAGTTTTTCCTATATCCATCTCCTATGCTGCTGCTCTGACACTAGGCCTAGAGAATCTCTTACACCATAGTTGGGGGCCTATGAAATATACATAATGGATTTCTTCATTTCCCCCCACCCCTTTAACATTTTTAATGTCTGGTAAATGTGCAGCATCAATTTTGCTAGAGATACTGCTTTTGAAACATTTTTTTAATTTTTTTTATTCCTGTTAACTATTTTTTTTTTAGACTGGGGGCTTTTTTGATGGACAGTGCAGGTTATTTTTACCCTCTTAACAGTTTTCAGTTCAGAAGTGAGATGATTAATATGCTTGAAGTAACAACAGCTTTTTTTTTTTTTTAATTTAGAGGACATTTATTTGAAATCTGGCTATTATTTTCATATTATTACAGGCCCAAGATAACCAGATTGGATTTTAAGAAGAATAAATTAACACTGGTGGTGGTAGAAGATGATGATCAGGTAGGAATTGTATTGCATTACTTACTTAACAATGATTATGTTATGTGGTAACTTAAGTCTCTAGAAGGGTAAAAGGGTTCTTTGTTGTTTTATAGAGCCACAGAACTTTAATTAATAATTAAATAATTTCCTACTTCAGGTCACGCTATCCTAAAAATACAGTTTTTCTGCCCTTAAGATTAAAGACAATATAAGACTATTCTTGTTTCTTCATTGATAATATATCTCGTGTATAAAAATTATATTTTAGTGACTTTATCTTATTAATACCTGATGAAAAAGATTAATCAAAAAGATCTACCTAATAATATTTTTAAATAAATCCTTCTAAGGATTACCTTTTTTTTTTTAGTTAAATCTGGTTCCTAATTGATATAAGACATGGATGCATCTCCTATGTATTATGCTAAGTGAACGAGACCAGACTCAAAAGATTATGACTATATGAATCCAGTCTGGGAAAGGGAAACCTATGGGAATGGAGAATAGATCACTGATTGTCTGCAACTAAGTAGAGTGAGGAGGCTTGACTACACAGGAACAGCATAGGGAATTTTGGGGGGATGAGAGAACTATTCTTTATCCTGATTTTGGTGGCAGGTACTATATTCTGTGTATTTGTCAGAATTTACAGAATTGGGGAAAAAGTGCTTTTAGCAAACTTACAGATATAGATAAAAGCAAATTAGGCAAAATGTAAAAAAAGATTTTCATGCACAGCAAGGCGTGAGAAAGGCTACGTAGCAGAACCTTAAAAAAGAAGATTCTGAAAATTAGAAACAGTGATAAGTTTTGAAAGTTTTAAGTTTTATTATTGAGATGCATACAAAGGATTGCTGTTTCACATAGCTTAGAGAAAATCATAGAGACAATAATAGATTATTTTAAAAAGAAATCTCTTGATGGCACAGAGGATGATAATTGTATCATCAATGAATGAATTGAAAATGATTCAGAAGAGGCAGATTTCACATGTGAAAATAATGTTTTACAAATATTTTTCCTTTATATGTAAGCACATATGTAATTAAATGATATTTGTTTATTTTATTTTTATTTTTTCCCCTCTTTAATTCTCTGCCCCTGCCCCACTTCCACCCCTGACCTATGGATGTTGCCATTTCCCCTTAAGAACTGGATCTCTGAAGGCGGGCGTCTCCTCCCACACGCTTGCGGAGTGCACCTAGGGCCTGGCGCACCCGAGGTTTGGCACACCGAGTATGATCTGTGGCTCCACCTGGGGCGCAAACCCAGGACCTTCTGCATATAAAGCAGATGTGCTAACCACTACACACTATTGAGCCATCCCTCATATTTGTTTATAAATCTAAAGACAGTCCTTCAAGAAGAATAAAGTATAATTCTATGATAAGAAAATATAATTATTAAAACATTTCTTGTACAAAGAAAAATGGTCATAGTTTAATTGATGACACACTTGTTCTTATTGGGCCATAAAATAATTGTGCATGTTACAATCAGTGGCATGTTACAATCAAATTTTAGATTTGATCTAATATAGTATTAGCTTCTTGGATATCTTTTTGAAGGTATTATATACATATATACAAGCAAAGGTGTATATCAGCTTTTTTCATTTTAAAAGTTAGCATGCTTATAAACTGTTCTCTACTAACCCTTTTTAAAATTACTGCGTAAATTGGATTCTTTTTCATTTTAGTACATAAAGTACTTCTTCGGTCTTATTTAAACTATATAGTATTCTAGGGTACAGATGTACTCTAATTTATTTAACAATTCTCAGTTAATTGACATTTATTCACTATATAGACATTAATTTGTACATTAGAAGGTGTCTATAGGATAATTTCCTGGAGGTGGACTTGCTGGTTCAAATGGTTATATGCATTTGTCTTGAATATAGAGAAATCCTGTCAAGGTGCACTATTAGTGTACTAACCTTTTTCCTAAAAGGATTTATCACATTTTTATCTGAAAGGTAAAAAATGGAATTTCATTATAGGTTTAATTTTTATTTGTTGTATGAGTGAGTGATATTGAACATCTTTTCATACATTTGAGTTATTTGTATTTCCTTTTCTTCAGACTGTTCATATCCTTTGCCTATTTTTCTTTTGGATTGTTGAAATTGTAACTATTTTTTAACTACTTTGTCATAGAAATTGTAACTATTTTGTCTAATAATTGTTTGTCTTTTAACCCTGCTTATAGTGATTTTTGCTATGTACTTTAAAAAATTTAAATAGGTGAATTTGTTAGTCATTTAAAGCTTAAGGGTTTTGTGTCATAGAAAGATTTTTCCCTACTTTGAGTTTACGCATTTTTCCATTTTTTTCAATGTGTAGTTTTGTTGGTAAATTCCATTGAAGTATAACATACATTCAGATAAGTACAAAAATAAGTGTACAGCATATAGAATTTTCACATACACCTGTATGACCAACCTGGAGGAAGAAATCAAATACTACCAGAATAATAGACTCTTCTTTGTGCCCTCACTAGGGAGGGTGCCCTATGGGTAACCAATCTCCTGACTTTTAACACCATAGATTAGTTTTTGCTTACGCTTTGAAATTGTAAAACCTGACTGAATGTTTTCTTTGTCCCTGGCTTCTTTATTTCAACATTTTATTGTTAGCTTTAGCACTGTTGGCAGCAAGTAGTTGTAGTTGGCTTATTCTTATTGTTATATAGTATTTTATTTTATGAATAGACCACACTTATTTATCCATCCTGTGGTTGATACACATTTGAATTGTTTTCAGTTTTCAGCTATTAGAAAGAGTGCTGTTCTGAACACTAGGCTATGCATGTGTGTGGCTTTACCACCACACTGTTTTCCAAAGTGTTTATATAACTTTACATTCCCACCCACAGTGTACAAAAATTTCATTAGTCTTTTTTTGGGTGGGGAGGGTGCAGGGGGACTAATGTTTGGTGTTCTCATCTTCATTTTAGCCATTCTGGTAGTAGAATCATTTTTAATTTGTGTTCTCCTGATGACTATATGAATAATACTTCTTTATATATTTATTGGATCTTTGAGTATTCTTTTTTTTATTGAAATGCCTCTTCAAGTCTTTTGTTCATTTTCCTATTGGGTCATTTGCTTTTGTGTGACATTGAAGAAGTTCTTTATATATTCTGTATATTAGTTCTTTGTCAGATACATGTGTTGCAAGTATCTTCTGCTCCCTGGCTTGCCTTTTGTTTCCCTTAATATTATCTTTTGGATAGAGGGTTTTGGTTTTAATGTGATACAATTTATAATTTTTTTCTGATTTTCTGACTTAAAATTTAAGAATCTTTACTTATACCAAGGTCATAAAGAAACTACATGTAGAGTTTATAAAATATTTTAAAATGACAAAATAGTTTAAATTACAAAATATTTAAATATGAAAAGTACAAAAATTATAAAATTGATACTCGTTTTACTCATTTAAATTTAATATTTGGCATTGTTGCTTCAGAATTATCTTTTAGAAATAAATTAGTAACAGTATATTCGATACAGCTAAGGTCTAATTCCCCAGCTTGCTGCTTTCTTCCCCATAGCTTGCCACCATTCTTAGAGGGTATCATTGTTATAATTTCTGACTTTTTCAAAATATACACATCATAATACATGGTAGAATTGTTTTTAAAATTTATTTGAATTATATATATGTTTAGGTTTTTTGCAGCTTGCTTATTTTACTAAAACAGGTGTAGCTACATAGCTCTAGTTCATTTATTTTAACCTATATATAGTATTCTGTGACATGAATAGTGCATTCGTTTATCTTTTATTCATTTATCTCTGTATAGCTTTTAAATATACCATTATTCACTTTATTATTTCTTTTGTTTTGGACATTTAGGGGTGTGTGTTTTTTTGGCCTATTTTTACTATTATAAATAAGACTGAAAATCTATGAGTGTAAACTTTGTTTAGAAAATCTTTTTTCCTAGAGAGACATTATAGCTTAGTTGTTACAACATAAGCTGTGGAGCCTGAATGGCTAGATTCAAATTCTGGTTTCCTCCCTTACTAACTTTGCGACTTTGGGCTTAATTTCTTGCCTCAGTTTCCTTAATTGTGAAATGGGACCAACGATATTATCATTGAAGTAATTAATGTAAAATTCTTAGAGAAGTGCCTATGAATGTTAACTATTATAATTAGATTCCTGTGAGGATGGTTATTATGACAAAGAATGGACATATTTAAGTCTTTTTGGTATATATTGCCAGATCTTATATGACCCTTTAAATTATAATTATACATTTATCCTTAAGTATGGCAGAGAAGCCTCATTTTATGTATTTCTGAGAAATAAGAGGACCCTCTTAGAAATAATTTTATATTGACTGAGAAAATGGACAGCTTGATTTCAGATCTTTATATGGGTAGCTATAAAGAGTGTCTGAGTTTCAGGGAGCATACTAGATACTTTATTTGATTCTGGGTATTGCTGTGGTTGTATTTGTAGCTGAATAACAAGAGACAGGACTGTTTGACCTAATAATTACCTCTCTTTGCATCCTCTTCTTTTCAGGGCAAAGAGCAGGAGCATACATTTGTCTTCAGACTGGATCATCCAAAAGCATGCAAACATTTATGGAAATGTGCTGTGGAGCATCATGCTTTCTTCCGCCTCCGAGGCCCTGTCCAAAAGAATTCTCAGCGATCAGGATTTATTCGACTAGGATCACGATTTAGATATAGGTTAATTTTAATAGCTGCCTGCTATATCATTCATTCTTTCATGAAGGCCAAAAAATTTAGGCCAACTCCTTTTTTTTATAGATGTGGAAACTAAGGCACAGAGAAATAAAGTAGCTTGCCAGTGTTTTCCATTGGCCAGAATAAAAGTACTGTTTTTTATTGTAATTTCCAGAATAGATAGGAAAACATTATTTATAATGGCGTAATGGATTTTTATATCCCTCTTAACATTTACTTCATATATTTATTAGCACCCAATTTAAATCCATCTGGATACCATATAGAAAAAGGATATCTTGCACTGAATGGAAATTATTCTGGATAACATTTCTGGTCCCTTATAAATCTGAAGTTTTGTAATTTAGACAACTTTTTGTTGGTCATAAATTAGAAATGTTTGGTTTACTTGAGAGTCGATTATTGTGAGTTTTAATCATGCCATGAGAATCAGTATGATTTAAAGAAGGAATGGATAGTATCAATAATGTAGCAAAGATGATCGTGTGGGATTCATTAAGAGAGCTTCTACTCTACCTATATTAAAAGCAGGGAAACATTTTCTTCACAGAATTTAAATGAAAATCAAGACGAGTAGGAAAATAGTTTTAAATAGTTCTAGAAAATTATTTTGAAAAGTATACTTTTTCACAATTTGAAAAAGTAACTGAAAATCTTGAGTTAATGATACACTTTTTATTGAGGAGTGTGAATGGGGAGGAGAAGGAGTTCCATAAAAGCACAGATATTCCAAACGTATTTAATAAGTTCTTAGGCGACATGCATGCTTTAAAAAAAAAAAACAAACACAATATAATGTGTATGTTGCATCTTTCACACAAACCTAGAGAATGAAAGAATGATGTGGTAAAGAGACATCAAGACTATTATTAGTAGTGCCTCCTTCACGATGAAGTTAAAAAATTTTTTTTAAGAACCCCCAGTGTAGGCTTTCTCTGCCTTATGTATATCTGATTACTGTAAGCCTTATATTCTCTTATTCCTGTTAATATGCCATATTTATTTCAGTGGGAAAACTGAGTATCAGACCACAAAAACCAATAAAGCAAGAAGATCAACATCCTTTGAAAGAAGGCCCAGCAAACGATATTCTCGACGGACTCTACCGATGAAAGGTGAAATGCAGCTCTGTTTCAAAGGACATCATGTTCTGTTATTGTTTACTTGAGAAGGCATCTGAATCTTGTGTATTCCAGTCAACTAAAGTATTCTTATTTATTGAAATTGGTTCTGGCATAATTAATTTAATAAAATACAAAAGGAAAACTTGCCTATATTATTGCTGAGATTAAACTTCGTTAATCCCAATTTAAATATTATTCTGCGAGTAATGTTTTCCCTTTTTGGCATTTAGATCTCATTCATAATATTTAAAATTCCCTTAGGAACCTTTAAAAACATTGGTAAATGATGAATAAATTTTAAGTAAAAGTTATTTTGTACGGTATTATAATTTTAAGGGTTTTGTGAAATATGATTTAAATTTAATCATCAGTGCATAACTCATAGACATTTTCAAATTCATAAATGTTACTTGCTGTTTAAGTTACTTAAATTATGTAATAAAAAGCATGGTTTACTTTGAGAGATAAACCAAAACTTGTGTTTGGTTTCAAATCTAGACATATTAAAATACAGATTGAATTTTAAGTATGTCCATTGTCAGAGTCATCACCAGTTGTTCAAAAACAACCACCACGACCTGATGGTTTATATTTATAATTTTTGGTATGGCTACAAAGTAAATGATATGTAGTTATTAATGAAGCCATTTCATTTTGTTTTAAAACCCTCACTTACCTCTTACTTTTCATTGACAATGTTTCATTGTCACTCAGTTCACTCTAGAAGGCTTGCTGATGGTTTTGTTTTAAAAGAAGAGATGTATGCTTATTTTATTGCTTTATTTCAAAAATGGAAGTAATTGTCATTATTGACTTTAATGATGTGAACCCTAGAATACTTTTGTGAAATGAAGGTTTTTAAATCTATAGTTGGGAAATATGGCTTACAAAGCAATTAGTCCAGATATACTTTTATGGATAGTGATGCGATTTACCATGTAAGAGTAAACTAATGGGATGTTTTCTTTTTTTATTTTATCAGCAAGTACAGCAAAATCTGAAGAACTCAGGTGGGTAATGTCTTGCAACTTATGAATTGACATAACGCGTTTTAGAATTTATATAGTTCTGTCATTCATTAAATGAATATTTGTTGAAGATCTGTCAAAAGTGTTGCCTCTAAGCATTTGAGATATGGCAGGGAACAAATAAACACATAATGCCAGATAAAGTTGACACAAAGACAAATAAAACAGTTTAAAGAAATAAAAAGTAGAATGGGATGGATGTGCTATTTATTAGAATGACATATGTTTGTTATTAGCACGTGACTCAGGATATAAAGATAAATAAATTATGGTCCGTATGTAACCACAAGGAGCCCAAAGAGGAAAGGTAGATTTGCAGATAAGCAATTAATTTTTTCATAAGATAAACCCCACTTGGTCATGGTCTATAATCTTTCTTTGTTTTACATGTTGCTGGATTTAGTTCACTAATATTTTGTTGTGGATTTTTGTGTCTATATTCATCAATGATATTGCTCTGTAATTGTCTTATAATACCTTCATCAGGTTTGGTATCAAGGTAATCCTGGTATTATAGAATGAGTTGGTAAATGTTTCCTTTTCTCCTATTTTTGGGGAAGAGTTTGTAAAGAGTTGGTGTTTAAAGTATAATAGAATTCACCATTAAAGCCATCTGGCCTGGATTTTCTCTTTGCGTAAAGTTTTAAAATTCTTAATTCAGTCTCTTCTTAAAGGTCTTTTCAGATTTCATTTTTTACTTTGTCAGTTTGGGAATTTGTGTCTTTCTAGAATTTGTCCATTTGCAGTACCTAATTTGTAGCATACAGTTGTTTATATTCCCTTTTCCTTTTTATTTCTGAAAGGTTGATAG
This sequence comes from Pteropus vampyrus, assembly GCF_000151845.1. Classification (NCBI taxonomy): domain Eukaryota; kingdom Metazoa; phylum Chordata; class Mammalia; order Chiroptera; family Pteropodidae; genus Pteropus; species Pteropus vampyrus. Next base: position 4,661,787 of record NW_011888901.1, read on the forward strand.
TGATGCCTCCTTATTCATTTCTATTTTAGTAATTCGAGTTTCTTTTTTCCCCCTCTTGGTCAGTGTAGGTAAAATTTTGTCATTTTTGTTGGCCTTTTCAAAGAACCAGCTTTTGGTTTCATCAGTTTCTCTTTATTTTTATATTTCATAAATTTTCACTCTGATATATTATTTCATTTCTTTTGCCTGCTTTAGGTTTTATTTGCTCTTTTTCTAGTGTCTTGATTTGAGATCTTAATTTTTTTTTTAACATAACGTTTATAGCTATAAATTTCCCTTCAAGCGTTGCTTTAGTCACATTCCATAAGTTTTGGTATGTTGACTTTTCATTTTTATTTGTCCCAAATTATGTTCTAATTTCTTTTGTGATTTCTTCTTTGACTCATTGGTCACGTGGGAGTATGTTGCTTGATTTCCACATATTTGTAAATACCTTAAATTTTCCTGTTATTTTTATTTGTAATTTCATTCCATTATGGTTAAGGAACATAATTTGTATGATTTTTATCTTTTTAAGTTTATTACGACTTGTTTTATGGCCTAGCTGGTGATTTATCTTGGAAAATTGTTCGTGTGAACTAGAGAAGAATGTATATTCTCCTGTTGTTGAATGTAATGTTCTATAGATATCTATTAGGTCTTATAGGTTTATACTGTTGTTTAAGACTTCTATTTCACTGTTGATCTTTCACCTAGTGAAAGACTAGAGAATAGACTAGGTATTAGAGTATAGCATAGTGGTATATAGTCAATATTATTTAAATGGTCGTGTGTAGTGCCAGACAGGTGCTGGAGTAATTGAGGGGAATCACTCAAGGATTGTATAAATGTCTAACTTTTTACAATTTAAAAGAATTTTTTTAAAAGACTAGAATATTGAAGGTTTCAATTGTTTTTCAATTGTCTGTTTCTCACTTCAGTTCTTTCAGTATTTTGGGACTTTTTTAGTTGCATATATGTTTATTATAATTGTTGAATTCTTTTATTATGATATCCCTCTTTTCCTCTAGTAGCTTATTTGTTTTAAAGTCTAGTTTGTCTCATGTAAGTATTGCTAATCCATTTCTCTTCTGGTTGCTTTTCTAAGATACAGTCTTTTCATTAAATTTGGAAAGTTTTCAGCCATTATTTCTTCAAATTCTCTTTCTGTTCCTTTCTTCTTTTTCCTGTCCTTCTGGGAACCCTCATTACATATATGTTGTTAAACTTGATGGTGTCCCACAGGTCTTCAAGTCTCTGTTCATTTTTGTTCATTCTTTTTCTTTCTGTAGCTCAGACTATATAATCTCACTTGGCCTATCTTCAAGTCACTCATTTTTCCACCTGCTCAAATCTGCTACTGTGTTTCTCTAGTGAATTTTTATATCAGTTATTGTACATTGCAACTCCAGAATTTCTTTTTGGTTCTTTTTTATAATTTCTCTCTTTAATGATGTTAATTTGTGGAGACATTGTTCTTATACTTTCCTTTATTTCTTTAGATTTGGTTTCTTTAGTTTCTGAACATACTTAAAATAGCTAATTTAAAGTGTGCATTGCAGAGAGAGTTTTTTTTCTTGGCTGTACCCCCGTCGGGTAGAGCTTCCAAAACACTCAACTTGGGAGAATGGGAAAAAGGAGCAAATTGTGGCTGAAATGCCAGACTCAGCTCTGAGAATTGGTAGATTTTCTTGAATAAATGTTTTTTCCATTTGACCTATGCCTTTTGACAGTTTTTTTAAAAACAATTTTCTGTAGCTAAATCTTTAGCGCACTGGGGAGAGGATTCTCAACCACCATTCTGGAGGTCTTACTTTTGATTACTCAGTTAATTTTAATGATTTACCATGTAAGAGTAAACTAATGGGATGTTTTCTTTTTTTATTTTATCAGCAAGTACAGCAAAATCTGAAGAACTCAGGTGGGTAATGTCTTGCAACTTATGAATTGACATAACGCGTTTTAGAATGTATATAGTTCTGTCATTCATTAAATGAATATTTGTTGAAGATCTGTCAAAAGTGTTGCCTCTAAGCATTTGAGATATGGCAGGGAACAAATAAACACATAATGCCAGATAAAGTTGACACAAAGACAAATAAAACAGTTTAAAGAAATAAAAAGTAGAATGGGATGGATGTGCTATTTATTAGAATGACATATGTTTGTTATTAGCACGTGACTCAGGATATAAAGATAAATAAATTATGGTCCGTATGTAACCACAAGGAGCCCAAAGAGGAAAGGTAGATTTGCAGATAAGCAATTAATTTTTTCATAAGATAAACCCCACTTGGTCATGGTCTATAATCTTTCTTTGTTTTACATGTTGCTGGATTTAGTTCACTAATATTTTGTTGTGGATTTTTGTGTCTATATTCATCAATGATATTGCTCTGTAATTGTCTTATAATACCTTCATCAGGTTTGGTATCAAGGTAATCCTGGTATTATAGAATGAGTTGGTAAATGTTTCCTTTTCTCCTATTTTTGGGGAAGAGTTTGTAAAGAGTTGGTGTTTAAAGTATAATAGAATTCACCATTAAAGCCATCTGGCCTGGATTTTCTCTTTGCGTAAAGTTTTAAAATTCTTAATTCAGTCTCTTCTTAAAGGTCTTTTCAGATTTCATTTTTTACTTTGTCAGTTTGGGAATTTGTGTCTTTCTAGAATTTGTCCATTTGCAGTACCTAATTTGTAGCATACAGTTGTTTATATTCCCTTTTCCTTTTTATTTCTGAAAGGTTGATAGTGATGCCTCCTTATTCATTTCTATTTTAGTAATTCGAGTTTCTTTTTTCCCCCTCTTGGTCAGTGTAGGTAAAATTTTGTCATTTTTGTTGGCCTTTTCAAAGAACCAGCTTTTGGTTTCATCAGTTTCTCTTTATTTTTATATTTCATAAATTTTCACTCTGATATATTATTTCATTTCTTTTGCCTGCTTTAGGTTTTATTTGCTCTTTTTCTAGTGTCTTGATTTGAGATCTTAATTTTTTTTTTAACATAACGTTTATAGCTATAAATTTCCCTTCAAGCGTTGCTTTAGTCACATTCCATAAGTTTTGGTATGTTGACTTTTCATTTTTATTTGTCCCAAATTATGTTCTAATTTCTTTTGTGATTTCTTCTTTGACTCATTGGTCACGTGGGAGTATGTTGCTTGATTTCCACATATTTGTAAATACCTTAAATTTTCCTGTTATTTTTATTTGTAATTTCATTCCATTATGGTTAAGGAACATAATTTGTATGATTTTTATCTTTTTAAGTTTATTACGACTTGTTTTATGGCCTAGCTGGTGATTTATCTTGGAAAATTGTTCGTGTGAACTAGAGAAGAATGTATATTCTCCTGTTGTTGAATGTAATGTTCTATAGATATCTATTAGGTCTTATAGGTTTATACTGTTGTTTAAGACTTCTATTTCACTGTTGATCTTTCACCTAGTGAAAGACTAGAGAATAGACTAGGTATTAGAGTATAGCATAGTGGTATATAGTCAATATTATTTAAATGGTCGTGTGTAGTGCCAGACAGGTGCTGGAGTAATTGAGGGGAATCACTCAAGGATTGTATAAATGTCTAACTTTTTACAATTTAAAAGAATTTTTTTAAAAGACTAGAATATTGAAGGTTTCAATTGTTTTTCAATTGTCTGTTTCTCACTTCAGTTCTTTCAGTTTTGCTTCATGTATTTTGGGACTTTTTTAGTTGCATATATGTTTATTATAATTGTTGAATTCTTTTATTATGATATCCCTCTTTTCCTCTAGTAGCTTATTTGTTTTAAAGTCTAGTTTGTCTCATGTAAGTATTGCTAATCCATTTCTCTTCTGGTTGCTTTTCTAAGATATATTCTTTTCATTAAATTTGGAAAGTTTTCAGCCATTATTTCTTCAAATTCTCTTTCTGTTCCTTTCTTCTTTTTCCTGTCCTTCTGGGAACCCTCATTACATATATGTTGTTAAACTTGATGGTGTCCCACAGGTCTTCAAGTCTCTGTTCATTTTTGTTCATTCTTTTTCTTTCTGTAGCTCAGACTATATAATCTCACTTGGCCTATCTTCAAGTCACTCATTTTTCCACCTGCTCAAATCTGCTACTGTGTTTCTCTAGTGAATTTTTATATCAGTTATTGTACATTGCAACTCCAGAATTTCTTTTTGGTTCTTTTTTATAATTTCTCTCTTTAATATGTTAATTTGTGGAGACATTGTTCTTATACTTTCCTTTATTTCTTTAGATTTGGTTTCTTTAGTTTCTGAACATACTTAAAATAGCTAATTTAAAGTG
>NW_011888901.1:4666107-4675911 GCF_000151845.1 Pteropus vampyrus
CTACTGTGTTTCTCTAGTGAATTTTTATATCAGTTATTGTACATTGCAACTCCAGAATTTCTTTTTGGTTCTTTTTTATAATTTCTCTCTTTAATGATGTTAATTTGTGGAGACATTGTTCTTATACTTTCCTTTATTTCTTTAGATTTGGTTTCTTTAGTTTCTGAACATACTTAAAATAGCTAGTTTAAAGTGTGCATTGCAGAGAGAGTTTTTTTTCTTGACTGTACCCACGTGGGGTAGAGCTTCCAAAACACTGAACTTGGGAGAATGGGAAAAAGGAGCAAATTGTGGCTGAAATGCCAGACTCAGCTCTGAGAATTGGTAGATTTTCTTGAATAAATGTTTTTTCCATTTGACCTATGCCTTTTGACAGTTTTTTTAAAAACAATTTTCTGTAGCTAAATCTTTAGCGCACTGGGGAGAGGATTCTCAACCACCATTCTGGAGGTCTTACTTTTGATTACTCAGTTAATTTTAATAGTATGTATTACAATGTATAGTCTCATATAATGCTTCTCAACCATTTCTGAGTACCAAAGTCTCCTGGAATGCCTGTTAAAATATCAAATTCTGGATATATAAATCTATTCCTTTTTTGAATTTGTCTACACTGCATTATGGCAGATATATTTCCTCTTCAAAAGAAACATTTGTTTTTGGATACTGAGTATGGTCAGCCTCACCTTGAGATATCCTATTCCGTTTTTTTCACTTAGCCATTAAAGCCAGGTGTGATTTATGATTTGCCCAAAAACACTCTGCTTTTTGAATGATACCCCTGAAGTTTGTTTAACTGTTGGTTATTTCATTTTTCTTGGTATTATATATAAGCTGTGCTGTAAGAAAATGATGGAAAAATGTTAGAGCTTGTCTGCATTTTTGTTTTGTTTTTGTTTAATGGATCATGTCTTGCTTTCCTGAAAGGGAGGCTAGAACATAATATTAGAGCTTAAATAAAGAAGATAACCTCATGAAGTCATCAGAGATGTAAACAAAGCATTCCAGCAATGGTATATAGTTGAAAAATTAAAGTTTTTATTTATAAGAGTTTCTCCTCCTTTAAAATTTTTTCGAAATACATCTTTTTGACCAAAAGTGAGTATGATAATAATCTTTCCTAGAATTAAAATTAATTCAACAACTAATTTTTTGAGCGTGTCTTCTTGAGTATTGCTTTTGGCTCTGGTAAACACAGCAGAAATGGGATATATTTAAGTGATAATACTTTATTATTTTTTTTTATTAGAATAAACTTTTAGAAGTGAAATGTGGAGGGGGGACACAGCTGTCCTGAAAGGTTATTGAGAACTACTCATAACAGTGCTTGAGAGAACATAAGCTTGGACTGTCATGAATGTCCTTTCAAGTCTTGCCCTTGTAATTCTGTTTGCATGAACAATTTTGCTCCAGTGAACCATGGAAAACCGTACTGTTTGAAAAAGCACAACTCTTTGACCTAAAAAGCTTCTTGACCTTGTACTGTGCCTATTTGAATAACAAGTTTTTAAATTGGCTGATGTCATTCATTTTACTTGTACTATTTTATCTCCTAACTACTCCCTTGTGTCTTGATTGATAGAAAATATCTTAAGAAGAGGTGACATTTTAAAGGATAATTTATTCTTATTCAGGCTTAGCATATAGAATCTTGAAGACAGAAAAGAGAAGAAAAGAAGAAATGATGGAAGAAATGTTGAATAAAGGTGATACAAAAGTAAAAAGGGTCAGTTACTGCAGGTAGTCCTATAAAAGGAGAAGCTTGGATTAGGTCAGTAATGAGAAGTATTCCTTCCTACTTTCATGTTAGCAGAGGTGAAAGAATATGTGTAATTATGGGATGACAGTACTTTCCACATTTCAAATTGTTTAAAAATGGAGCGATAAGCCAATTAACACTTATTTAAGCACTTTTTCTCAGGTTATTATTATTCATCTTCTATCCATCACCTACTGGAGTTATTCCCAGTTAAAGGAAAAGCTCCAGAGAGTAACCCAGGGGATTGTAGAGTAGTGAGTCTAATTTCTGTACCAGCAGGTTGGATGAGATTTTATTAATATTTGGGATTATAGGTTACTTAAGCCAGCACATAACATACTCTGAAAAGAGCAACATGATTAGCAAAAAACACTTGTGCCTGACAGGTATGTTCTTTACATTTGCTATAGCAACAGATCTGTACTAAACAATTTTTCAAAGTTTTTCTTTTTTGTTGATTAGCTTTGTCACTGTTCTTTGTGCTTTGCTAATATGAATTCATTTAATCCTAAACAGTCTCATGCAAATGAGAAACCTGAAATTCTGAGAGCAGAGCTATTGGGACAGTTGGATTTGAACCCAGTCAATGGTTGTGCAAGTTCCAGTGACTCATAATAGAGATGTAGTTAATTAAAAATAACACATAAAATGATTTCACTCCTTATTCATTACCCAGCCTTTTAGCAAGACTTCATTCTCTAATTCTTTCTTAATTGGTTGTCTTTCATCATCAGACAGTTTTTGTTTTATTCTCACTCCTCTAAGAAAGACTCCTGGATGGTGTATTCAGTTTGTTTGTATTTGAGAAGCTTTACCCATTTCCTTTTACTGGAATGACATCTTGGCTGGGTATAACATTCTTGAATATTGCTATGGAAAAGTCTGTGCCAACCTGATACCAGGAGTGATTGGCTTTTAAATCTCCTTAAGGTACCTGGAATATTCTTTTCTCATCCTTGAGGGTCAGTAGTTTAACAATAAGGAGTTGAATGTATTTAATTTTGTATCTCTTCTGAAACCCAGTGTTCTCATTAACTTTGTAGATTATTTTCTCACTTTCAAGGAACTTTTAAAATAATTATCAATATACTTTTAGTTACCTAAGTTGAATTCTTTACCTCAGGATACTAATTATGCTTATGTCAGAAGGTCTGAAATCCATATGCTCTTTTTTTCCCCCCTCATCTTATTGTGGTAATATCTTTGAGTTCTTATTTCATTGAATATTCATTTTATTATTTAGTTGTTTTGAGGTTTCTATTTATTTTGTTCTATTATGAGCTTTTTAAAGTGCTTTATTTTGGTTAGGGGGTTAGATGAGTGCTGCCTAAACTAAAAATTTAAAAACAAATTTATAAATCAGTTGCAGGGGAAAGTATATAGAGGAGTTTCTAACTTTTTACCAAGGCCTTTTGAGTTATAAAATGCTAAGCTATTGCTGAAACTGGAAAATCTTGAGAGGGTAGAAATACATAAAAAGAAGTGACAGGTAAGTTTATCTGGATGTTTGTGGTTAATGCCTTGAATTTAAGGCATCGCTTGTGCTGCTATCTTTATTTGGTCATCTTCAATATATTATATGAATACATAAGATTAGCAGTGAAGTATACATCTGAAACATAATTAAAATATAGATATATAGAAATATCAAATGAGCAGAATATAGAAAAGCAAGTGTGTGCCTATAAAACCAAATATTTTCTGGGCATCTTACATTCTTAGTTTTAGGCAAGTAATTTTTTTCTTTATTTGAAACAAAATTAATGTCTTTAAAAATAATTTACTTTCATTAGTGTATGTATAATCTGACATTGTGAAGCCCTAAAGTTTTATATGTAGTTTTTAATAGTTTTTTTTCTCTCATTGCAGTGTTCATAGTAATGTTTCAACTCAGAGTAATGGCTCCCAGCAGGTAAGACTTCTTAATATTAAGCTTCTAATGCATTAGAACACCGTAGTTAATTATAACAAAATGTGGTATTGTTAATTGACTTTTCATAGGGGTGTAACTTTGGGGAAGTTTTATGCGTTTTCTTTATCTGTAAAATGGCTCAGTAATGGGAAATCCTCTGTTATTTTATTCTCTAAGATGTTATAAATAGAATAGGTATCTATAAAACATACTCTGTTCCTGTAAATCCTATAAAATGAATAAAATATAAATATTCAGTTAGGTTATTGTTTCTAAAGTGATATATAATATTCAAGAATTCGTTTATATTTCTTCCCTATATAGATAATATTCAATTTCAGTGTTCTTTTTATTAGATCTTTTATCTAGGCAGAATAGATGATTTTTATAATTTGTGTCCAAAGGCTTGGGGCATGAGATCTGCTGTGTTTGCAACTCCTTCCGTTCCCTCTGGTCCTGTGCTGGTGGAGATAGAGAATCTTCCAAGAAATCCTGGGACAGACCAGCATGATAGGAAATGGTTTGTTAATTCCTTAAACCAAATAAAATATTGCTTGTTTAATGATAGTCTAATTTCCCAGCCATAATTGTGGAGTACTTTAAATATGATTGAAAGCAAATTATTCATATTTGTAATCTGAAAAGAAGCATGTTATTAAGTAGTTATAGGGATTAAGAAGATAAGAGATGTGGATGAAAAAGCTCCAGAGTGCAGTCTATGAAGAACATCAGACCCCTCTCCTTATTTTGGTTAGCATCATCTGGAAGTGGTAGGGGATTCTCTGTTAAAAAAGACTTTAGTTTTAGTCAGCAGAACCTTTTCCCAGATCCATAAGGAAAATGTGCTTGTTACATGTTATTCCACACTACATAATGCTGCTTTGGATGTGTTTCCTTCATTGAAGACTGAAGATAAAGCAAAAGGGAAACATGATTATAGTCCAGTAAAACAAAGCATGGAATACTCCATTTTGGGAGATAGAGAGATAATTTGATCACAGGGAAGATAATTCATTTGTTTAGATTTCCAGGCTTTTTTTTTTTTTTCTTTAGATTAATAGGAAGTACACAAATATGGATACTTTGTGGCTATTGGGGTTAATCATTGGGGTTCATTCTTTCCCAAATATATATGCCTGCAGGGGGGTGTTCCTTGGGAATTATTTGATTGCGTGGTCATGTTGGTTGCCTCATCTGTTCAGGCTTTGTGTCTTATTTATGAAATGAACTTTAATAATTCATAGGATTTTTCTCTTTTTCTCTTGCTCTTAGTTTATTTCCTACCTGAAATCTAATGAGTTTCTGTGGTGATCTCAAGGTTTTGGTCAGCTTTCTGTGCAACCAGTTCTTCCTTCATGGTGGTGGGTCAACAGTGGTTGGTGATCATTTTTAGTCTCTTTGCTATGCAATTGTATTTCACTGTTATTTTGGCTTAACTAACTGCAAGGTGCTTTGCTCTTGATGGTTGGGCATATATTTACTTCAGTTCCAAACAACTTGATTAGTTTCTAAGATTGAGGGATTTCTCCCCCACCATTTTTTTTCTTTTCTACATGGCAGTGTGGTGGAGGTACTCGTGTGTATGTGCATGTGGGCACACGATTAAAATATGAACAGCGAGGCTTCTAAGTGTCAAATTTTAGTCTTTATTTTTTAAGCCATTAAAAAAATTTCTTTAATTTCTTACTGAAAATGAAAACACAGCTCTAGTAAGCAGCTGCCTTTTATCTCCTTGATGTTATCACAGAATCTTTTTGGAAAGGAAAGATAATACTGAGACTTCACCTATAAAAGAACTCCCTTAATATGTGCTTACCTTTTATATATAATGGAATGAGAGTCTGGTTTTTTTGCATCCTGTATTATGACACTAAATCATTATTGACTTTTCCAATTTTTGTGTGTATATATATATATATATATTTAAATGTTTGATTTGTTAGGCACTACTCAGTTCCTTTTGTGCAGCCTTTAGAAAGAGAGACTATTGAATCAGAGTATTGACTTTCAAGAAAAATGAAAAATTTGGAGCTGTGTGTCCTTCTTTTATGTAATTGTGCTGAGACCTCTTTTGCTGAAATGGAGTAAAATGGTGGTCCTTAAACCTAATGAGCCTCCGTATGTTGACAGTGTCATGGAACTGATTATACAACTGGCATGTCTTAGAGCTAATGGGTTCCCCAGCCTTAATTTAAAATACATTTTGCATTTCATTCTTTGCTTCTGCATGCTTTGATTCTTATTAATACTTTTAAATTAATATGGAAGAGTCCTCCTTTAGAAAGCGATACATTAATAAAATTTGAAAATGCTCACTAGGTTTGAACAGTTGGGCAGAGTAATGGACTATTCTGTTTCTGGCAGATAACTTGTAACCAGTTTAAACCTACTCCCTGTTCAGTTCTTTAGCTTTTTCTTCCTAGTATCTTCTAAATGATACCATTATTTTAGTGAATGATTTAGTATATCAATAACTTAGAATTATCCAATAACGATTGAGAAACAATTCCTTTTAAGTTCGTTAAACCATTTATAAAAACAAAAGCAAAACTGAATATTTGGAAAATCTTGCATACTTCGAGAAGAACATAAACCTAATTTAATTTCCTAAATTTTCAGAGATCCTACCTATATTTAAGGGTTATGAATTTTTTGGGTTAGAACTGATGAACAAATTGTATTTTAGTTGAAGAAAAGATGATCATTTCATTGTTAACAAAAAGGCTTCAAGTTTGTTCTAAGAAATCGTTTTAGCTAATTCTTTTCAGTTTCCCTAAGGAAAAATGGTGAAGATGCATGTTTTGGTTTAGTTAGAAAAATACTGTATTTAAATACCTCTTAAATATGTGCTGCCTTTTTTGCCATGTCACAAAACCTTGATTTTCTGAACCTTGACAAATGTTTTCTTTCTGCTAGAGGACTCTAATCATTTCTAACCAGGAACTGCTTTTATGCATGTTTCATTGCCATAGTTCTGTAGGCCTATTCTATAACACTGTGTAAGGTACCTAACATGCTTATTAAACTGTTTCTTGGGGAGAGGGGCTTACAATCTCATCACGTTATCTGTACCTGTCGAATTTCATTCTGAAGTTCCTGTGAACTTTGATTATAGAAGGAACAATGATTCTCTTGTTAATTGGGAACACTGATGTAAAATTACATAGACTCTGAGGATAGATTTTTTTTTTTTAAATGGTCATTCTGAATTTTGTTTCCCGGATTTCAGTTTTATGAAATCACTTAATTTGGGGAATAATTTTCACAATTGCCCTTTTCTATAAATCTTTGTCTTTATGTAGAATTAATTGTCCCATCAAATATTTGAATTAAGTAGATTATAAATGTTTTTTTATCTTATTAGACCCTCAAACAACATATTTCTGCCTTGATTTTGGTAGCAGCATCAGGGACAGATACAAAGTGTCTTGTTCTCTATGAAATTTTCTATTTATTTAATTCACTTAACTGACTCTGATACTTAAACATATTTCCTTTCCATATTGATGTTTTCTGCTACATGTAACTTTGTGGATTTCCTTTCCTTTGTTATTGAATGTGATTGCATGAAATAGATGTTGATAACTACTCATAGCAGTCAGTGATGCATGCTGGTCACATTGCTTTTCTCCTTTATTATCTCTTACACATCCATTATCTCCTATTCCTATTGACTAACTGTGCTCCCCTCCCACTCCCAACCATCCAGGCTCTCTGCTGCCAGTGACTGCTGTCAACGTGGTGGAAACCAGTGGAACACAAGGGCCTTGTCCCCACCCCAGCCTGCACATAGAAACTACACTGACTTTGTCCATGAGCACAATGTGAAGAATGCAGGAGTCCATCATGATGTTCATTTTCCTGGCCATGCAGCCATGACTGATATATGAGTGTTTAGCTTCTTAGGCATTGGGACTTTTTGTTGTGCAAGTGATGGTATAGAAGTTGATGGTATTCATTCTCTAGCGTTTATAGAGGATTGATCACATTAGGAGAATTTGGGAGAAGTTATTTTGTATTGAGTCACTAGTTGTGTAGTGTTTGTAATTGAAATCTTCTGTGAAAGGAAAAAGGATCTGAAGAAGCTATGTGTCATTAATGATAATGACCAATGTTTTGGTATTGAGAGGGTATGTATATCATTGTAATTTTGGAAAGGTTTTTCATGATATTAACATGTTATCATATCACTCATAAGATGTCTCCAGAGGTTTGTGTTTGTGAATAAGCTGTTCTCCTTTCACCGTAATTCATGCCATCCAAATAGATTGAGGTTAAAAGAATCAGACACACTAAAAACACACTCAATAGAAGCATATCCAGGCACAATATATCAGTCTTTAGTGACATTTTTATAAAACTGCTCTTATATACTATTTTTAATACTTCTGAAGTGACCCATGCCTTAATTTCAGTTAAGTCCTTAAGATTCTATAATTATAATTAATGTAATTTTAAATTAAAAACTTTAATAAACACAAATATTTTAATTTACCAAAAGGTCTAGAAGTCCCATTAATAATGTTATTCATGTAGAGAGATAAATCTGAATGGTTACTTTTGTATGATTAACTAGTTAATCTGTGGTTAACTAAATGGTTTCATCACTACCGAATGGTTGTAAAAATGACAAATATATTTACTTTTGTCCTTTAACTCTTCTCTTTCATCTCATGCATGCGATAGAGATTTCCCAGGTTTGCAACAGCCTCATAATCTGGCCTTGTACAACCTTTAAAATAAAATTCTGAAGCCTAAACTGTACCACTTTTAAATGGATTGGATATATTACTATTTTTGGTCCTTTACAAACTTCAAAATGTAATTAGCCAAGCCCTTTGGTTCAGTTCATAGAAGCAAATTAGCTGGAAAAAGTACATTTCTGCTGTAATGGGAACTGATGTAAGGGAAGCATTTCTTTTGTCTTTTTTACAGTTTTTAAAAATTTTAACAAAATTCCTGAACTTTTAAACTCTGTAGTAATTTAAAGATATTTTGTAGTCTGAGAATTCATAATACCTTAAGATAATGAAGTTTCATTATAGACAACTTAACCCGTTTACCATCCTGCTCAATCCAAAGATAAAGGTTTTAGAAGGCTTTATTACTGGACTCTTGGTTACAAGTATAATACATCTTCTCAATAGAATACATAAGTAAGCAGAACTAGATAATATTCAGAGAATGAAATTTATAGGTAGGTTTCAATGTGTGAGTTTATCACAGTCATGTATAAGGCATGGATGCTCAAAGTATTCTTTAATGCATCCTGTAAATATGAACAAATACCTACCTTAAATATCTACCAGATACCTGGCTATCTACCTCTTTAAGTCTGTCATCATTTTTTTTATATTTAAAAATAGCCACTAATGTATGTCCCTTATAGTTTTAGATTTTATATAGCTTCAGATTATAATTGTCAAGTATTGTCGATGGTGATCTCTTTCTTAAAAGAAAGGAATTTGAGTCATAACAATTTAAGCACAGAAAACCTGATTTGTGCCATTCAAGAATAGTCTTCATAGGTGTGAATATGATTAAGAACCTACTATTTCTATAATAGAAACCAAAGAGGCATAATAATAAAGCTTTTCTGGTTGTTTAGAAAGTTCCAAGGTTTGACTTCTCTCACTTTAAAATTAATCTTGATATCTGAAGGTCAGCCTCATACGAATCTCAGCAGAGTATTAACTTTGGGAAATGCGAAGGGATTGTAATTGAAGTTTATATTGAAAGTAGTCATTTGTATACCTAGAATTCGAGTAAATCAACAGTTACATTTAAAGTAATGGAAAAATTATATCAGTTTTTCTTTCTTTGAAACCTTGTTATATAATACCTCCTTTGTAAATTCTCGATGATAGAAACTAGGTTGGAGGGGTGATGGGGGAAGAAAGCAGCAAAATGGAGTTGGGGAAGTAAAGGGCTAAGACTGGATGGTAGTAGAAACAAATTTATTTTACAGAAGTTCCCATATGCTCCAGGATTTAATATTAAATGTTATGAATACTTGTTACTGATGTTTTCAAGATGGTTATACATGAAGACTTTACAGGTAGCTCACCCTAAATTAAATAGTCAACATATTTATACTCTTCTTTTTTGTGTGTGTTTAAAAGGTTAGTGATCA
>NW_011888901.1:4677067-4686801 GCF_000151845.1 Pteropus vampyrus
AAATAAAATCATCTTGCTCCAATAACACAATCTCTTTACTACCACATCTTTCCTATATTTTAATGTAAATTATAACACATCATCAATTATTTCTTGCTTCTGGAAGTATGAATGCTTGCATATGGGATGTTCTTACTTAAGAGATAAAATTTGAAGGTATTCCTGATGTGGGGAGACCTCTCACTCTGTTTCTCTGTCTTTCTGTGTCCTTCTGTCTCTTGTATATCCTTTCTATAGTCTGAGTAATGTGAATTTAGGTATAATATTCTTTCTTAGCTATTTTTGAAGAACATAAAAGTTTCTCATCCTCTGTTCATATAAATTAACCTTTAGTATAGTCACATGAAGTCATTGTGAGAATTTTATCTTGCTCAGTGGACACTAACCTTGGTGTTAAAGGTATTAGGACACGAAGCATTTCACGTTGAGTGGAAAATGTTATGTAACTTCATTTCTTTAATTCTTGACCATTGCTAATGTGTAATAGACTCTAGTTGCTCTAAGCTCTTTGGGGCTGGTGGGGAAGATCGTGATACTAGCCTTCTTAGAGAATTAGTGAAGAGAACATTGTAAAAAAATTGGTGAAAGGAAAAAATTTTCTGTGACTTTTTTAATGATACATTTTTACTTTTATACTGAAACAGGAAAATGTGTTCCTGTTTTTCCTGAAGGAATTGTTCTCACAAGTTTTTATTAGAAATTACCTAAGCCTCTGTGTTCTAACAACAAACTGTGGCCTTAATTCTAGGTGATGGCGCTTGAGTGAACTTTTTACATTTTGTTCCTGACAGCTGGCCAGCATTTTGTTTATACTGGCATGAAGAAGAGATATCTGACTCAGAGAACAATATTCTCCAAGCAGTTTGATAGAGACTCCCTTAGTGGTATTATAAACCTATACTTCCTCCTCTTAAAAACAGCTGTAGATCAATAGCTGTAGATCTTATATTCTGTTGTTGAAGAAATTCTTGTTTATTTTGTTTTTAACTAATTTTAATAAAGAAGAAATATACCATCGTGTGGTTAGGACTTGAAAGAAGTTGTAGCTTCCTTAATAAAGGTCTGGTCTACTGACTAATGACTGATTATTGTTAAATGAAAAATATTTTAAATTATTAAGGATGGGATAAAAAGAACGGAAGATAAGAGATGATAATAGGAAAATAATTGCTGGCCTGATTTGTCTTGTGAAAATTTCTCCTCTTTCAACCCTCCACCACCTCCTTACTTCTCACTCTACTCATCCCCCCGCAGCTAATGACCTTGCTTCCTTCCTGTTTAATTGAGAAAATAAGCAACTAGAAGAGATCTTCTGTAAACACCCACCATCTATTAACTTACTTCCATTTGGTCATATATACTCTGCTTTCCTGGTTATTGCACTTGGTGAACTCTTTGTGCTCTTGTCAAAGGCCCACCTCTCTGCCTGTCTACCAAATCTCATCTCAGCTACTCAGGAACATTATTTCAGCGATTCTCCTTTGTTCTGTGGCATCAATTTTCCCTCTCTACTAGAATATTTTCTTGAGCACAGAAACAGCCTATGATATCTCACATCATTAAAACAGAAACCTCTCAGTCTACCTCTTCTTTTGGCTATTCCTTCATTTTTTTGTTCTATTGATGGCAAAACACCTTGCCATGAAAGAATCGTCTATACTTACTGCCTCTTTCTCTTATTCTGTTTTGAACCCATTCTAATCAGATTTTGTTTCTGCTAACTTAGCTACTAAGTACAATTGTGTAGGTTATGCACTACACAAGAGTACCACATTCAAGACAGTGACCACATAACGTATGACAACAGCCCTCCAGCAAGTGGCACTAAATTTCTTGTTCTAATAAAATCAGCTTATGGCAATTTTGCAAGAGATGGAAGTAACGTGTCTTCAGGAGGAGTATTGCTTGAATCCACACAGAGGCTCTACATGGTCTAGTAGTGTGATGCTATGACTCCACCAAAAAAGCTTTTGTTAGTTCTCGAGTGACTTCCACATTTCTAATCCCAGTCAATCTTCAATCACGGTATTAGCATTCAAAACAGTTGCACACTTCTTTCATGAAATACTTTCTTCACTGAGCTTAGGGACACCATTTTCTTTTTATTGTCTCTAACCTGACTAGCCATCATTTTTAGTCTCCTTTGTTAGTTCCTGCTTTTGTCTCTTAACTCCCTAAACTTTGTCGTAGGGTCTTTTCTGTAATAACTCATTTTCTTGGTAAGATCATCTAGTTTTATGATTTTAAATGTCATCTATACACTAGCAGTTCAGTTTATATTGTTAGCCTGGACCTCTTTGTTCCAGACTTACATATCCAACTGCTTATATGACATTTCTATTTAGATATATAGGCATCTTAATTTTTAAAAACTTTTATTTTGAAGTAATTTTAGGTTTATAGAACAGTTGCAAAGGTAGTGCAGAAGCTCCCACATCCTCCCTATTAGCTTCCCCTAATGTTAACATCCTCTAACTATGGTACAATGGGACTATTATCAAAACTAGGAAATTAACATTGTTATGATACCACCATCTAAACTTTGGACCTATTCAGATTTCACCAGTCTTTCCATATTGTTCCAGGATCTGATTGAAGATCCTGTGTTGCTGTAGTTCCCTTCCATGTGTGACTTTCAGGCATTCCATTTCTTTGATGACCATTTGAAGAATACTGGTCAGATACCTTGTAGGATGTACCTCAATTTGAGTGTATATGATGTTTTCGTATGATTATATTGAGGCCATGGATTTTGGGGGAAAAATACTAGAGAGTTGTGTAATTGAGGCATCTCAAATTTAATATGCTCAAAATGGAAGTAATTCAAAAAGTTTTTCCTAGCTCAGTAATTGGCAATTCTGTTTTTCTTGTTGGTAGGCTAGTGTATCTCAGGCTTCAGTCCTGATCTACTGAATCAAACTCTGGAGGTGAGGCCCAACAATATCTTAACATGCCCTCCGGGAGATTGTGATGCACGCTAAAGTTTGAGAAGCACTTGTGTAGATCATAGCACTTAATAATCTCTTGACTCTTCTCTGTCTCATCAGTCAATAAATTCTGTTAGTTCTTTCAAATAAATCCAGAATCCACCACTTGTCCCAGCAATTGCCCTTGCTCCCCTGCTGTCTCATATTCCTTTGACAGCCATGGTGATTGTAACTTAGATCACTTTATTATTCTGCTCAAACTTTCCAGGAGTCCTCATATCACACAGACCAAAACCCCAAATCCATCTTGACAAAAACTTTTTTCATCCCTTTTACTAATCTTGACCTTGCTCACTTGCCTCCAAAGACTTGCTCAAATATACCAAGTGTGTTTCCTCTTGGAATCTTTGTTCTTTTCCTTCTGCATGCATATTCCTCCAGTCTCTTATGGTTCATTCTGACACCTTGTCAGGAAAATCCTTTCCTAATCTCTAAAATAATCACAGGTTCCCTAGTCTCCTTGGCATTCCCTCTCTCTCTTACCCTGCTTTGCTTTTTATCACCTCACTTCATCTTACATATTATGTGTTTACTTGTTTGTAATCTCTATTCTTCAGTAGAATATAAGCTTTATCAAGGGAGAGCATTTTGTTTACTCCTCTGTTCCCTCGCTCAGCACTTTGTACGTAAATATTAGTTGATTGAAGGCCAAGCACATCTTGGCACACTTGGTGTTACGTAAATAGTTAAAATGCTGTCTCTGGCTTCAAGAAATGTATACTCAAGTTATAGAGATAGACAGTTTTACAAATAACTGATAAAAGTGCTAAATCCTTAGGCAAGCAAGGTCATAGAAGAGGTTGAAGTTAAGGCTTCCTGACATTTGCATCAAATTTTGAGGAATACACAGAATCAAAAGCACTACAGACTACAAGCTATAGCAAAAGAAAATTTTGCAGTTGCAAAGTGCAAGGTATAGCTGAACGATGGATGGGGTTTGAGTAATGAGTATAGAATCCACAGAGAGGTATAGTAATAATGGTAGCTGATATTTGAGCTCTTGTGTGCCTGGTATTGTTCTGGAGGCAAAACATTTACCCCAGTAAAGCATTTAATCATAGGAATCTGTAAGGTATTTAGACCAGTGGAGAAAGTAAGGCGTAGTAAGGGTAAGGCGTAGTAAGGGTAACTTGTCCAAAGTCACATTGCTAGTAGTACATGGTAAGGCTTGGCTCCAAACTCAGATAGCTTGGTCCTAGAGCCCAGACACTGATATCTACTGTGCTGACTCCATTCAGTGTAAAGCTTGCTGGGGCCTAGACTGTGGAGAGTAAATAGTATAATAACAGTTCTGCTTTTGAAAGATAACTCTGGAGACAGTGTGAAGAGTGAATGTCAATTGGTAGAAGACTAGATAATTGAAATAAAAAATATGCTACATCTATATTATATAATTGTTAAAGAATGAGGAAAATTCTCTGTGTCCTATTATTGGAGTATATCAGCAATACATTGTTAAATAAACTCAAGGGAAGTGTCTGAGGTATGTTCCCATTTTTGTAAAAACCGCCAAAGCATGTATATATCTGTAAGTGAATGGAAAATGGACCTCAATAGATAAACTGAATTTTCAGAGAGAGGGGATAAGGGAGACATTGCTTTTCTTAGTTAGCATGTACTACTTTAAATAATAAAAACAAAATGCCCCACAATGTAGTGAGAAACAAGACAAACTGCTTCAGATTATACAGGTAGGTGTCCATGAAAAGGAAGGAGATTCATAGACGAGATAATATCCTTACATATTCTTTTGTACATTCTTGAGTAATGGATGTGTACTGGGACGTTGCCAAAAGCCTCAGAGTGAAAATGTAATGTCTAATTACGTTTTTAAAAACTTTTAAGTGTATAGTTCATTGATTTTTAGTATATTCACAAAGGTATACAACTATCACCACTATAATTCCAGAATATTTTCATTATCCCCAAAGGAAGCCCCTTAGCTGTTAACAGTTACTGTCTATTCCCCC
Source organism: Pteropus vampyrus (assembly GCF_000151845.1). Taxonomy (NCBI): domain Eukaryota; kingdom Metazoa; phylum Chordata; class Mammalia; order Chiroptera; family Pteropodidae; genus Pteropus; species Pteropus vampyrus. The sequence continues at coordinate 4,682,025 of NW_011888901.1, forward strand.
CCCCACCCCACCCCACTCCCCACCCTAGGCCCTGGCAAACACTAATCTACTTTCTGTCTCTGGGTTTGCTTATTCTGGAAATTTACTACAAATAGGATCATACAGTATGTGACCTGTTGTGTCTGACTTCCTTCATCTAGCCTGGTGTTTTCAGGGTTCATTCATGTTTAGTATGTATCAATGTTTGATTCATTTTAATGTCTTAATATATTCCCTTGTATAGTGTACAACATTTTATTTTTGCATTTACCAGTTGAGTGACATTTGGGTTTCTACTTTTTGGCTATTGTGAATATTGCTACTCTGAACATTCATGTACAGTAATTGTTCATGTAACGTGGTAGATAGGTTCTTGGAAACTGCGACTTTAAGCAAAACAATGAATAACAAAAACAATTTTACCATAGACTAGTTGATATAAACAAGAGTTAAGTTCCTATGGCGTATTTCTGGTCACAAAACTTAACCAAACTTTTAAATAAAGACCCAAAACACTTCCAATATTAAACATTGACGTAAACGTGAACTATACATACATTTAAGAAAGATTAATAAAGACAAGATAATTATTTCCTAACCTGCTTCTTCCAGTTCAGGGTCGAGGGTGGCTGGTGCTTGTCCTGGCAGCTCAAGGTGGGATCTTATCCTGGAAAGGACACCCTTCCATTGTAGGGCATGTGCACACCCCACACTCAGGCTGGGACAAGTTAGACATGCCAATTCACGCAACGTGCATGTCTTTGCAGTGTGGGAGAAAAACAATACTGGAGAAAACCCATGCAGACATATGGAGAATGTGCAAACTTTACACAGACAGTGGCCTCAGCAGGCAATTGACTTTTTTCCCTCATCCTGATAAAATGACACTGAACAAAATGATATTATTAGAGGACTGCTGTACAGGTTTTTTTGTAAACGTGTTTTCATAAAAATTCTTTTGGGTATATATGTAAGAGTGGAATTGCTGGGTTATGTGATAACTGTTTAACATCTTGAGGAACTGCCAAATTGTTTACAAATCAGCTGCAGCATTTTGCGTTTCCACCAGCAATTTATCTTTTTCGTTAGAGCCATCCTAGTTGTGAGGGTGATTCATTTTAGTTTTGAGTTGGATTTTCAGGGGGCTAATGGTGTTGAATATTTTCATATGCTTATTGGCTATTTGCACATCTTTGGATAAATGTCTGTTCACAGTCTTTGCCCATTTTAAAATTGGATGCAGTAATTTATCAGTAGCATCTGAAATTTTTTTATGTGTGTGTGCTTTTTTTTTTTCCTGAAGTCTTGTCTGTTTAGTCTTTCCAGAGAACCAACATCTTACTTTAATTTTGTGATATATTGTGTATGTCCCTACATATGTGAGGTAGATTGTGTAGAATGAAAACAAAGCACAGTGACAGTTAAATCTTCAATTTGTGAACAGCTCGTGTACCAGGATGGTTAGTTAGTTATTTCTCTGTTTTAGAGAGATAAGATAAAAAAATAAACAGCATTTAAGTTTATAGTTTATATCCATATAAGGTGGACTACTTGGGTAATTATATACTTGCATTTCCCAGATTATACTTTCTTCATTCTCTCTTTTGACTGTTGCTTATTTGTAGATTGTACTCCCATGTCTGTTTGCAAGTTTCAATGAGACAGTTAAACAAATTTTTCTGGATGAAGGGTCAATAAGAATGTTCCATTTAATGACATTCCATTAAATGACATACATATTTCCCTAGGGAAGAGAAGAGCGGGTGCCAGGTTCATTGGTGTTTTTGTTTTCTTTCACTGTAACAAATTACAAAAAAAATAACAGGTAAATCCTGAAGTGGTTTTTGCCCACAAGCTTCAGTCAGGAGAGGTATTTTATCTGTTGTTACCTATGAAAATTTCAGTAATAGCACACAATGTAGCATAAGCGACTTTGAGATAAAACAGCCTGTTCTAACATGCAAGGGTGTGATAGTGAGCAAGGAAAGTGTGTTCATACTTAATGTCTTTATAACTTGAATGTATCAACCACAGTTTTAATGGAAGAAATAAATGAATCTTTTTTTTTTTCTTTTGACTTCGTTTTGAGACAGAAAGTGGTTGGAAGAGAAAACCTTTCTGGTATCCTCCACAGTAGATGTTCTTTTAATACCATTCCTCCTTGTTTACATATTCTCTTGTTCGCACTCCTTTCCTTCCCTCCCTCCTTCCCTCCCTCACTTCCTCTCTCCCTCTTTCTCTCCCTCTGCCTCACCCCTACCTTGAAAAGAAATACAGTTGGAATGAATGGAATAAATTATTTTTTGTGTCTCCTAACCTGATAATGTTTTTACACTAAAAATGTTGCTGCCTTCCTTTTTTTTCCCCTTTACAATACTTAGCATTTAAAGTTTTACTGTTTTGAATAGCTCTTAAATATTTGAGATTTAATATTTTGATCATGCTTAAATGATTCCATACTGGATACACATCAAAATTAGTGACTCAGTAATCCAGCGACTAGTTGAGTACTTTGTATAGGCAGTGTTCTGCATTCTGGAAATACAAGTGACCAAGACAAGTTCCTTCTCTCATGACACAGTCTAATGAAGAGACTAATGTAAAAACTGATAAAGATGTAGTTTCAAATAGTAATAGATGCTATGAAGAAAATAAGGTAATATCACAGCAAGTGACTGCTGGGTGAGAGGTAGACCTTTGAAGAGATGCTTGAGATATGAATGGCATAAGGCATCAGCCATACAAAGGAGGAGTATTTCAGACAGAAATAACAGCTGGTTTTGAGATATAGAAAGAAAACTTCTATGGACGGACTTAATTAAGGAAGAAGATGTTAGTATAATAAGAGTTCTGGGGCCACTATGCAAGGACTCAGTTGCATAAAGCCTTATGTGCCAGGGAAAAGTTCATATTTTATTCCAAGTGTAGTGGGGAGCCTGCATTGGATTTTTAGTAAGGGAGGGGTGCATTCTGATACACTCTTTTAAAAGATGACTTTATTGTATGGGAAATGTAAGGCAAGAGTGGGTTTTTTTCCCTGACTAATTGAGAGTAATTTGCAGAGATTGTGAGCCTCTGCATCCAAATTCTTCAGCAGGTATTTTAAACAAAAAACAAAAACAATAACATTCTTTTACATGTCCACAAGGCAGTTACCACATATATTCAGGGAATCAGACATAATATACTACTGTTACCTAAAACATAATGTCCATATTCAAGTTTCCTGATTGTCCCTAATACTGTCTCTTATAGCAATTTCTTTGATCCAAGTCAGGATTATAATATTTGTTGCTTAAGTGTCTTAATTTGCTGCAATTCCCCAACCTCTATTATTCATAACATTTGCATTCATAAGTAGCACAAGTTTACTGTTTTATAGAATGTCTTTAATTTGAATTTAATTTGTTTCCTCATGATTCAATTCAGTTTATGCATTTATGGCAAGAAAATATGATGTATCTGTATACATCTGTACAGACATGATGTACTCATAGTGCATCACACTAGAGAGTATTTTATGTCACTTTGACCATTACTGGTAGTGTTAAGTTTAGATTATCTGGTGAAGATCATGTCTGTCAGATTTTTCCACTATGTAAGTTACCTTTTTTGGTAATTAAACAGTTACTAAATATTTTGTGTAAATATTCTGTCTCCAACAAACTTTCACCTAATGGTAAAAATTATGATGATTGTTGCAAAATGGTGATTTGCTAATTCATTCTACATTGATTAGTTGGTATTCTACAAGAACTTTTTCATAGATTCATAGATTCTTTTATTCAATATGCTATATAGTACATGACAATTGCTATTTCTTTTGGTAGTCTCACAGTGGTCCCAGATTTGGCCAGTGAGAACCCTGTCAAACTACTTTCTGTACCACTTTCCATGTCTCCCACATTTTTTGAGCACTTTCTTACTTTTTGGTCTAAGAAGTTCTATACTTGTATTTTCCTCGCTTTCTCCCAGAAGTCAACCATTTCTTTGAGTCCCGATTCCTTTGAATTAAAATGGTATTTAGGAACTAGGTATATTCATTGCTACTGTGAATGTCATTGCTTCTAGACTCAGTGGGATAGAGTTAAAAAATTAGATAAGTATGTTTAAATCACAAATTCATACTGGTACTCTAATTTCAATCCCATACCTAGTGTTCTTTGCCTCCCCAATTAATTTCTATCTTCCTTCTCTCCTAGTAGAACCTAACTGCAACAGTATCAATATCTATCTCTATATTTACCCACTTATGCAATATATGCTAATAGTTTCAAAATTACCAGACCCATACCACTATTAACAAATCTACTAAATAAAGTTCAGTATTTTTTACAGTTCTTTCCCTTTATAGTGAGAGTAATTTAATTGGATTAGTCCTTTTTTCTCTATGTGATTTGGTATTCATTTGATAGTAATTGCATTTAAAATTTTTCTAGATATTGCCAGATTCTCCTTCATTGAAGATGAAATGTATTTTTTTCCTCACAGCTTTATTGAGGTACATTTAATACACAAATATATTTATTTAAAGTGTTCAGTTAAGTTTTGGCATGTATATACCTATGATGCCAACACCATAGTTAAGATTAACGATGGATATGTTCAATGTAGTTTTCATTTAAATTCCTCTCATTATGAGCGTATTTTTGTATGTTTAAGAGCCATTTGCATTTTTTTTCTGTGAATTGGCTGTTCTGATCTGTAGTGTCCCCTCCCCTCCTTTTTAAACAGTGATGTTGGCCTTTTTTAAGAAGTTTCTAACATGGGGATATTAACTCTTATGTAATATCAGTAA
>NW_011888901.1:4686851-4693995 GCF_000151845.1 Pteropus vampyrus
TTCTGATACACTCTTTTAAAAGATGACTTTATTGTATGGGAAATGTAAGGCAAGAGTGGGTTTTTTTCCCTGACTAATTGAGAGTAATTTGCAGAGATTGTGAGCCTCTGCATCCAAATTCTTCAGCAGGTATTTTAAACAAAAAACAAAAACAATAACATTCTTTTACATGTCCACAAGGCAGTTACCACATATATTCAGGGAATCAGACATAATATACTACTGTTACCTAAAACATAATGTCCATATTCAAGTTTCCTGATTGTCCCTAATACTGTCTCTTATAGCAATTTCTTTGATCCAAGTCAGGATTATAATATTTGTTGCTTAAGTGTCTTAATTTGCTGCAATTCCCCAACCTCTATTATTCATAACATTTGCATTCATAAGTAGCACAAGTTTACTGTTTTATAGAATGTCTTTAATTTGAATTTAATTTGTTTCCTCATGATTCAATTCAGTTTATGCATTTATGGCAAGAAAATATGATGTATCTGTATACATCTGTACAGACATGATGTACTCATAGTGCATCACACTAGAGAGTATTTTATGTCACTTTGACCATTACTGGTAGTGTTAAGTTTAGATTATCTGGTGAAGATCATGTCTGTCAGATTTTTCCACTATGTAAGTTACCTTTTTTGGTAATTAAACAGTTACTAAATATTTTGTGTAAATATTCTGTCTCCAACAAACTTTCACCTAATGGTAAAAATTATGATGATTGTTGCAAAATGGTGATTTGCTAATTCATTCTACATTGATTAGTTGGTATTCTACAAGAACTTTTTCATAGATTCATAGATTCTTTTATTCAATATGCTATATAGTACATGACAATTGCTATTTCTTTTGGTAGTCTCACAGTGGTCCCAGATTTGGCCAGTGAGAACCCTGTCAAACTACTTTCTGTACCACTTTCCATGTCTCCCACATTTTTTGAGCACTTTCTTACTTTTTGGTCTAAGAAGTTCTATACTTGTATTTTCCTCGCTTTCTCCCAGAAGTCAACCATTTCTTTGAGTCCCGATTCCTTTGAATTAAAATGGTATTTAGGAACTAGGTATATTCATTGCTACTGTGAATGTCATTGCTTCTAGACTCAGTGGGATAGAGTTAAAAAATTAGATAAGTATGTTTAAATCACAAATTCATACTGGTACTCTAATTTCAATCCCATACCTAGTGTTCTTTGCCTCCCCAATTAATTTCTATCTTCCTTCTCTCCTAGTAGAACCTAACTGCAACAGTATCAATATCTATCTCTATATTTACCCACTTATGCAATATATGCTAATAGTTTCAAAATTACCAGACCCATACCACTATTAACAAATCTACTAAATAAAGTTCAGTATTTTTTACAGTTCTTTCCCTTTATAGTGAGAGTAATTTAATTGGATTAGTCCTTTTTTCTCTATGTGATTTGGTATTCATTTGATAGTAATTGCATTTAAAATTTTTCTAGATATTGCCAGATTCTCCTTCATTGAAGATGAAATGTATTTTTTTCCTCACAGCTTTATTGAGGTACATTTAATACACAAATATATTTATTTAAAGTGTTCAGTTAAGTTTTGGCATGTATATACCTATGATGCCAACACCATAGTTAAGATTAACGATGGATATGTTCAATGTAGTTTTCATTTAAATTCCTCTCATTATGAGCGTATTTTTGTATGTTTAAGAGCCATTTGCATTTTTTTTCTGTGAATTGGCTGTTCTGATCTGTAGTGTCCCCTCCCCTCCTTTTTAAACAGTGATGTTGGCCTTTTTTAAGAAGTTTCTAACATGGGGATATTAACTCTTATGTAATATCAGTAACTCATATAATAGTACTAGTCATCACAGATCTACTTAGAATTACCTCAGTATAAGCTGTGAATAATGAATCTAATTTGTTTCCAGTTGGCTTTTCAGTTATGTCAGCACTACTTTTTTAAAAAATTTATCATGATTCTGGGACAACTAGATATTCACATATAAAAGAAAGAAATTGGACCCCTACCTCACACCATATAAAAAATGAACTCCAAATGGATCATAAACCTAAAATTAATAACTGAAACTATAAAAGTCTTACAGGAAAACACAGAAGTAAATCTTTGTGACCATGGACCTGGCAGTGTTTTTTTAGATAAGACAGCAAAAGCACATGTGACAAAAAAATTGGAGTTTATCACACATTAAAATATAACTTTTGTTTGAAAGGATACCATCAATAAATTGAGAAGAGAACCCATAGAATGGGGAAAGTATTTGCAACTTTTCTTTAGTCCTGCAGACTTGTTTTTTTAAGGCTTTCCCTGCTTCTAGATTAGGATTTAGCTTTCTACAGTCTTTCTAATCAGTGACCACTTGTTCATCTGTTCCACTACCTTCAATTTATTTTCTCCTTTTCTTTTTACTTGTGAGCGAATGTGATTTTGTGTCCTTATGCTGTAATTTTACAGTGGTTTTATGAGAAAGCAGGACTAAAACTTGTGTTCAATATGCACTGTTTAATTCCTCATGAATGTCTTCTCTTTTGGAAAATTTGTAGGTATTATCCCCTCAAATATTACCCCTCTGTCATCTGTTTTTCCTTCTTCAATTTCTTTTAAATCTGTGTGTCAGCTTTCAGCCTGTGTATCTCCTCTCTCTCATATTTGTCATGTCTTTATTGCCTTTTTGGTGATTTTCTTAATTTTTATCTTCTGCGTTTCTGGTTTTGTTTGTTCTTTAGATTCCACGTGTATATGAAATCATATGGCATTTGTCCTTATCAGACTTATTCCACTCAGCACAATACCCTCTAAGTCTACCACGAAGTATCCTTTTCCATCTTTTTACTTTCAGTCTATGTGTGTTTTAATCTGAAGTGAGTCTCTTGTACGCAGCCTATGTAAGAGTCAATTTTTTTATTCATTCAGCCACTCTGTCTTTTGATTGGAACATTTAATTCTTTTTCATTTGACGTACTTGTTGATAGATATGTAGTCATTGAAATTCTTTTTTTATATTTTTTTTAAATTAATGAATTAATTTTTTATGGTGATATTGGTTAATGAAATCTGGTAACTTTCAGCTGAACATTTTAACAGTAAGGCATATATACATTTACATTGTGTTTACCTTCGTAGTAAGATTTCTTTCTGTCACCACATATTTCACCCCTTTTATCCCATCTACCTCCCCCTTCCACCCTACCTCCACCCCCTGGTAAACATTAGTCTATTGTCCATGTCCATGAGTCTCTGTTTGCTTTTTCTGTGTGTTTGTTGTTTTTAGGTTTATATCCCACATATAAGTTATATCATGTGATTTCCAACTTTTTCTGTTTGGCTTATTTCGCTTAGCATGATTATCTCGAAGTCCATCCATTGTTGTCACAAATGGCAGTATTTCATTTCTTCCTATGGCTGAGTAATATTCCATCATATATATGTGCCACTGCTTCTTTAGCCACTTGTCTATCATAGGACACTTCGGTTGCTTCCATGTCCTGGCCACTGTGAATAGTGCTGCTCTGAACATCGATGTGCAAATATCTTTTCGGATATGGATTTTCAAGTCTTTGGGGTAAATACCCAGTAGAGGGATAGCTGGATCATATGGTAGATCAATTCTTAGTTTTTTGAGGAACCCCTATAAATGTTTTCCATAGTACCAATTTGCAGTCCCACCAGCAGTGTGACGGTTCTTTTTCTCCGCATCCTCTCCAACATTTATTACTTGTCCTGTTGATTACAGCTGTTCTAACAGGTGTAAGTTGGTATCTCATTGTGGTTTTAATTTGCATTTCCCTAATAGCTAGTGATGTTGAGCATCTTTTTATATGTTTGTTGGCCATTTGTCCTCTGGGAAGAAGTGTCTGTTCAGATCCTCTGGCCATTCTTTGATTGGATTGTTGTTGTTGCTGTTGAGTTATATGAGTTCTTTGTATATTTGGATATTAGGTCTTTATCAGAGGCATTGCTTGCAAATATATTTTCCCATTCAGAGGGCTGTCTCTTTATCTTGTTGACGGTTTCTTTTGCTGTGCAGAAGCTTTTTAATTTGATGTAGTCCCATTCATTTATTTTTGCTTTTACTTCCCTTGCCTTCGAGGTCAAATTCATAAAATCCTCTTTAAGTCCAAAGTCCTTGAGTTTAGTCCCTATGTTTTCTTCTATGCATTTTATTGTTTCAGGTGTTATATTCAAAGTCCTTAACCCATTTTGAGTTAATTTTGGTGTGTGGTGATAGGCAAAAGTCTAGTTTCATTCTTTTGCTCGTGGCTTTCTAATTTTCCCAGCACCATTTATTGAAGAGGCTTTCTTTTCTGCACTGTATGTTTTTGGCTTTTTTGTCAAAAATTATTTGCCCATATAAACATGGGTTTACTTCTGAACTCTTGATACAGTTCCACTGGTCCATGATTCTGTTTTTCTACCAATACCATGCCATCGTGATTATTGTTGCTTTGTAATATAATTTGAAGTCAGGCAGAGTGATGCCTCCAGCCTTGTTCTTTTTTCTCAGCTTGGCTTTGGCAATTTGGGGACTTTTGTGCTTCCATACAAACCTGATGATTTTTTTGTTCTGTTTCTTTAAAAAATGCTGATGGAATTTTGATGGAGATTGCATTAAATCTGTATAATGCTTTAAGTAGTACGGTCATTTTAACTATGTTGATTCTTCCAATCTAAGAACATGGAATATCTTTCCATTTCTTTGTACTTTCCTTGATTTCTTTTGATAGGGTCTTATAGTTTTCATTATATAGGTACTTCACATGTTTTGTTAGATTTATTCTTAAATATTTTATCCTTTTTGTTGCAGTCGCAAAAGGAATTATTTTTTCCACTTCCTTATCTAACACTTTATTATTAGAGTATAGGAACACCATGAATTTTTGAACATTGATTTTGTACCTAGAGACTTTACTGTATTTGCTTATTGTTTCAGGTGGTGTTCTTGTGGAATTTTTAGGGTTTTCTATATAGAGAATCATGTCATCCACAAATAGTGACAGTTTAACTTCTTCGTTTCCTATTTGGATGCCTTTTATATCTTTCTCTTGCCTGATTGCACTCACTAGGACCTCCAATGTTATATTGAATAACAGTGGCAATAGTAGACAACCTTGTCTTGTTCCTGATCTTAAAAGAGAAGGTTTTTAGTTTTTCACTATTAAGTATAATGTTGGCTGAGGGTTTGTCATATATGGCCTTTATTATGTTAAGGTACTTTCCTTCTATACCGATTTTGCTAAGTGTTTTGATCATACATGGATGCTGTATATTGTTGAAGGCTTTTTCTGCATCTATTGATATGATCACATGATTCTTATTTTTTAATTTGTTTAAATGATGTATCACATTAATCGATTTGCATATGTTGAACCATCCTTGTGCCCCTGGGATGAAGCCCACGTGATAGTAGTATATAATCTTTTTAATATGTTGCTGTATTCAGTTTGCTAGCATCTTATTTAGGATTTTTGAATGTGTGTTCATGAGAGATTTTGGACTGTAGTTTTCTTTTTTGTGTTAACGTTACCAGGTTTTGGTATCAGGATAATATTGGCCTGATAAAATGAGTTAGGAAGTATGGCTTCCTCTTTGGTTTTTCAGAAGAGTTTGAGGACAATAAGTATTAAATCTTCTTTGAATGTTTGGTAGAATTCATTGTCGAAGCCATCTGGTCCTGGACTTTTACTTTTTGGTAAGTTTTTGATGATCGTGTTTCAATTTCCATACTGCTGATCGGTCTTTTTAGATTTTCCAGATCTTCTCGATTGAGTCTAGGAAGATTATATATTTCGAAGTACTGGTTCATTTCTTTTAAATTATTAAATTTGGTGTTACATACTTTTTCATAGTATTCTTGTATGATCCCTTGTATTTCTATGGCGTCTGTCATAATGTTCTCTCTTTCATCCCTAATTTTGTTTATTTGTGTCCTTTCTCTTTTTTCTTTAGTGAGTCTAGCCAGGGGTTTGTCAATTTTATTCATCTTCTCAAAGAACCAGATCTTTGTTGCATTTATTTTTTCTATTTTTCTGTTTTTAATTTCATTTATTTCTGCTCTAATTTTGATGATTTCTTCTGCTGACTTGAGGCTTCATTTGTTCTTCTTTTCCTAGTTTTAAAATGAAGCGTTAGGTTGTTTGTTTGGGCTCATTCTTATTTTTTGAGATAGGCCTGTAATGATATGAACTTTCCTCTTATTACTGCTTTGGCTGTGTTCCAGAAGTTTTGATACGTTGTACTCAACGTATCATTATTATTCATTGATTCAGTGAATCATTATTATTCATTTCCATATATCTCTTGATCTCTCTTTTTATTTCTTCTCTGACCCAGTCATTTTTCAGTAGCATTTTGTTTAATCGCCATCTATTTGTGTTTCTTCCCACTCTCTTTTTACAGTTGGTCTCCAGCTTCAAAGCATTATGATCAGAGAATATGGATAGTATGATTTCAACCCTCTTGTATTTGTTGAGGCTATCTCTGTGTCCCAGTATGTGGTCAATCCTTGAGAATGTTCCATGTAAACTACCGAAGAATGTATAAGCTGCTGTTTTGGGAGGAAAGGTTCTGTAAATGTCAATTATGTCCAGTTGGTCAGATGTGTCATTTAAGGATGTTATTTCTTATTGATTTTCTGTTTGGTTGATCTGTCCATATCCGACAATGGGGTATTTAGGTCCCCTACTACGATAGTGTTTTGGTCTGTTTCTCCTTTTAGTTCTTTTAGTAATTCCTTGATATATTTCTGGGCTCCCTGATTGGGAGCATAGATATTAAGTGTTATGTCTTCTTGGCGCATTGTTCCCTTTATCATTATGAAGTGTCCCTCAGTATCTTTCTTTATCTTTGTTATTTTGAAGTCTATTTTGTCTGATATTAGTACTGGTATTCCTGCTTTTCTCTGAATGCCATTTGCTTGAAATATCATTTCCCACCCTTTCACTTTGAGTTTATATTTGTCTCTCTAATTGAGATGTATCTCCTAGATGCAGCATATAGTTGGGTTTTGGTTTTTGATCTAGTCTGCAACTCTGTGCCTTTTTATTGGTGAGTTCAGTCCATTTATCTTAGGGTGATCATTGAAATATGAGGTTTTCCTATAACCATTTTATATTTTGCTTTCTGGTAGCTCGGTGTTTCCA
>NW_011888901.1:4695355-4695769 GCF_000151845.1 Pteropus vampyrus
GTGAGTTCAGTCCATTTATCTTAGGGTGATCATTGAAATATGAGGTTTTCCTATAACCATTTTATATTTTGCTTTCTGGTAGCTCGGTGTTTCCATTGTTTCCTTGTCCTTGTGTTTCTGTTTTTTTTTTTTTGGGTTGGCTTTTGTGGGTGGTTTTCCCTCTGATCCTTGTTTTATGTTATATATTTCAGTTCTGAATCTTTGGCGTGTGGTTACTATTACGAATATGTGAAGGATAGTTATATATATTCAGTTGTCTATTTTCTTTTGCATGTGCCTTATCTCCATTCCCCTTTGCAAATTTGGATCTTCGAATACTCCCCTTTTCAGTCATTGTTTTCTCAGTTTGTCTCTATGTGTGCTGAACATTCATTGCTGTCTTGCTATAGCAAATCTTTTCTTATTGTTTAAGTT
>NW_011888901.1:4695819-4698629 GCF_000151845.1 Pteropus vampyrus
CCCCTTTTCAGTCATTGTTTTCTCAGTTTGTCTCTATGTGTGCTGAACATTCATTGCTGTCTTGCTATAGCAAATCTTTTCTTATTGTTTAAGTTTATCATGCACTGTTCTTAGTAAGTGTTGCGCTCCTCTGCTTCTATCTACCTTCAAGTCGCCTTACTTCTAATTATGTATTTTTTTTTTTTTTGTCATTTAGTTTTAGATGAGCTGACCCCTTTCAGTATTTCCTGTAATTCTCGCCTCATAGTAGAGAATTCCCTCAATTTTTCTCTGTCTGGAAAGGTCATTATTTCTCCTTCATATCTAAAGGAGAGTTTTGCTGGATTTTGTTTTTACATTATTCTTGGCTGGTAGTTCCTTTCATTTAATAGTTTATTTAATTTCACTCCTTTCTCACATATAAGGTTTTTGCTGAGAAGTACAATGATAATAATGGGTTTTCCTTTTTAGGTTACTTTTCTTTTCCCTGGCTGCCCTGAGAATTCTTTGTCATTGATTTTTGATTATTTTAATACAGTGTGTCTTGGAGAAGGCCTTTTTGGGTTGAGATAATTGGGTGTTCTGTTGACTTCTTGAATTCCAGGCTCCAGCTCATTCCTTAGATTTGGGAAATTCTCATCAACTTTTTGTCTGAAAATGCTTTCTAATCCCTGCTCCTTTTCCTCCCCTTTGAGAACACCCATTATTCTTATGTTTTCTTTCCTGATGGTATCAGCCAGTTCTTGTATTTCTCTTTCATTATTTTTCATTCTTCGATTTCTCTTCTTCCTTCTGATTTATTTCTAGATTTCTGTCTTTGATATCACTAATCCTTCCTCCATGTGGTCATCTCTATCTCCCAAGCTTGCTATTTCTTTTTTCAACTCTTTCAGTGTGTTCTTCATCTCCAGAAGCTCTCTTTGATTCTTTTTGAGGGTTTCAGTCTCGTTCCTAAAGAATCCATTCTGCTCATCTGGTTGTTTTTAAATTCCTGAAATTGTTGATATGATTTATTTTGAATTTCATTGATTTTTTTTTTCAAAAGTACCATCCTGAATTCTCTGTCATTTAAATCACATATTTCCATGTCTTTAGCTTATTTTCTGGAGATTTTTCTCTATCTTTCTGAGCTGCCTTGCCACCTTGGTTGTTCATGGTATTTAGTGGACTATTTCTCAGCTTGGGCAGTAATGGAAGTGTATTCTGCTTTTTTTCAAGAAAGAAGATTTAATATCTAAAGGTCTCTTTTTAGCCCATTGAAAATAAGGCATTTTTCTTTTGATTCCCAGTAGATGGCATTTAAGCCTCTTGGATCCCTGCTATATATAAAATCTTAATAATGCCTTTTTTTTCTTATAGATATTCTATCACACTTGCTACCCTCGGTCTCAGTCCCTGTCACTGTTAGCAAGAGTTTTGGTAGCGTTTGCTAAGATCCCCTGGGGCTCTGCAGTGTTTGCTCTCAGAGGATATGATGGGAGGGGCCCTCTGGCTTGACGGGTGTGGACTGTGGCTCAGTCTCACGTTTTGCAGCCACAGCTGGTAAAAACTGTTGTTTCTCAGCTGTCACCACTTTTCTGCTTTCTACCCTGATGCCAGGGCACTGCCCCTGGCTGCTTGGAACTCACAGCTCTCCCAGGCAGGGCTGTTCAGGTAACTCACTACACTTTCTCCACTCCCTCTCCTCTTGCAGGGAGCTCTAGCTGAGAGAGGCAGCTTCTCTGTTTCTCCCAGTCTAACGCCCAACACTCAGGGTTCTGACCTTGTTAGCTCTTATGCACAGATCCCATGCTCAGACATGCTGGTGTGCAGTTTGAGTGTTTTTTGTTGAGTTTTACATGTCCAGCTTATTGTTTGAAGGGGAGGGATCCAGGGAATGTCTCTCACTCCACCATGTTTCTGATGCCACTCCCTGTTTAGATCTCAATAGTAAATTTTAATGCCAGGTTATGTTCTCCAACTTTATTCTTCAAAATGCTTTGTAGATTGTAGCTACTTTGCATTTCCATATAAATGTTAGAATCAGCCTCAAGAGAAATCAAGCATTCTCGTGCTAGGGAGTGGCATCCAGAGTCAGGTGCTGTTAGGGGCCAACCTGTCGCTCCAGGAGTGCAGGATAGCCAGGGAAGCAGGAGAAGGCAGAGGCCTTGGGAAGGACCCTGTGGAGAGCAGGCTGTTTTGAATAGTGGAGCAGCCTAGGGCATGTGGAGCTTCATCAAGCTAACACAGGTTCTACTGTCTTATGATATTGGAAAAGCTACTTAAGCCCTCTAAGTTTAACTCAAGGACAGCAGGACTTTATGTGAGTTTGAGGGAGAAAGTGTGGGGAAGCCCTTCAAGACTCACCTCATCTCTAGTGGAGGACTCTCCGTCTGTCTTTCTGTCTCACCTTCTCCAGGAAATGACTGCTGTGAGTGCTCCCAAGTATAGGCTTCTTTTAGTCATGGGTGATTGGATTAAGAGGGGGCATCTGAATCAAGATGAACTAATCAAATCATTTCTTCCTCTGCTTGGCATGGAGGAACAGAAAAAAAAAAAGCCAATCTCTTTTTTTCATACTTTTGATAAACATTTTTTTTCTTCTTGAAGTCTCTCCAACATTTCCTGTAATACTGGCTTGGTGATGAATTCCTTTAGCTTTTTCCTGTCTGAGAAGCTCTTTATCTCTCCTTTGATTCTAAATGGTAGCTTTGCTAGGTAGAGCAATCTTGGTTGTAGGTCCTTGCTTTTCATCACTTTGAATATTTTGTGCTAAGCCCTCCTGGCCTGCAAAGTTTATGTCGAGAAATCGGCTGACAGTCTTATGAGAGAGAGCTCCCTTGTAGGTAACT
>NW_011888901.1:4698679-4705769 GCF_000151845.1 Pteropus vampyrus
TTTGAATATTTTGTGCTAAGCCCTCCTGGCCTGCAAAGTTTATGTCGAGAAATCGGCTGACAGTCTTATGAGAGAGAGCTCCCTTGTAGGTAACTGCTTGCTTTTCTCTTGCTGCTTTTAAGATTCTGTCTTTAACCTTTGGTATTTTAATTATGGTGTGTCTTAGTGTGGGCCTCTTTGGGTTCATCTTTGGGACTCTCGGAGCTTCTCGGGGTTCTATGTCGATGTTTCCTTCACCAGGTTAGGGAAGTTTTCCATTGTCATTTCTTCAAATGGGTTTTCAATTCCTTGCTCTCTCTCTCCTTCTGGTACCCCTATGATGCAACTGTTATGCTTGATGTTTTCCCAGAGGCCCCTTAAATTTTTTCCATTTTTGGGGGGGGGGGATTCTTTTTTCTTGTTGCTGTTCTGATTGGGTGTTTTCTGCTATCTCCTAAATCATTGATTTTGTCCTCTGCTTCATCTAATCTACCATTAATTCCTTCTGAGGTATTCTTCATTTCATTTATTGTCTTCATTTCTGACTGGTTGCCTTTTATGTTTTCCATCTCCATTTTTATATTTTCTATCTTTTTGTTAACGTTCTCACTGAGTTCATCTATTCTTCCCCTAAGTTCATTGAATATCCTTATAACCAGTGTTTTGAACTCTGCATCTGGTAGACTGCTTGTCTCCATTTTGTTTAGTTCTTTTTCTAAAGCTTTGTTCTTTTGTTTCATTTGGGACATGTTTCTTTTTCTCCCCGTTTTGGCTGCCTCTCTGTCTGTTTCAATATATTAGGTAGGGCACCTAAATCTCCTCTCTTAGTAGAGTGGCATTATGTAGTAAGTGTCCTGTAGTAAGTGTGAGGCCCAGTGGCACAGTCTTCTTTGGTCACCTGAGCAAGATGCCCAAGGTGTGTCCCTTGTGTGGGTTGTGTGTGCCCTCCTGTTATAGTTGAGCCTTGGCTGTTTGCACACTGAGGGGAGGGATTGACCCTGGGCTGATTGTTTGTGAGGAATGGCTGGTGAGGATTCACTTTGGAGCCGGATTCACTTTAGCAGGGCTCTGGTGCCTGCCCAATCTGCCCTTCGGGTGTGTCCTTCTCAGATGCAGCCCTGGGTGGTGCTCTGGTTCCACTGCTAGTTGAAGCAGGCTGCCAGGTGTGCCAGCCCAAGAGCCTCTTACAAGGGGCCGAGCCGTAGGCAGGTAGCGCACTTTCATGGCCACATGGTAAGAGTCACCAAGCAATCTGCAAATTGCAAAATGCTGGGTTTAGGGGTGCCTTGGGTGGCCAAGCCAGTAACCGAGGCCAGCTGCTGCTAGTGCCAGGCTTGGGGCTGCTCAGCAAGAGGTACTGGGCATACCGAGGCCAGATGCTGCTGCTTTGGGTTTTGTGAGCCTTTAAGAGATTTTAGGAAAGTCTGTGGCATGAGCCAAGACAGGCCATTTGTATGGAATAAACCACTGGAAGCAATTTGGGTGGGCCTGCAAGTTGAGAGGAGTGACCTGTATTATCCAGGTTGATGGAGACTCAGATGTGGTGGCCGCCTGCATCCATAGGCTAGGAGAGGGGAGGGCTTAACAACAATGGATACTGCCAGCACTGCTGTCCATGAGAAAGCCACCCCTCCAGCCCTCATCCTGAAGCCCAACAACTCAGCGTCTCCCCATATGTCCCTGGCACTCCTCAAGCAGCGGCCCCAGCGCTGGAGCTCAGAGCAGTTGAATCCATCAGTGAATTAAGTCCAGGCACAGGCCCTTTATGAGGAATGTCTGTTACTCCCACAGCCCTCCGTCTCACTCAGCAACAGTCTCCACTGGATTTTCATAACCAGAGATTGTGGAAACTTCTCTTCCCGGCACTGGAATCCTGGGCTGGGGAGCCCATTGTGGGGCCTGGGACCCCTCACTCCTTGGGGTTGAGGGGACTCTGTAGCTAAGACAACCCTCTCGATTCTCAACCATCACATGTGATTGTGAGACAGGGACATTTCTGCCACTCCTACCAGTCTTCAGGTTACCTTTTATATATGTACCCAGTTGTAGGGCTTGTGTTCAGCCAGACCTCAAGTGACTCTCAGTGATGATTGCTCTGTAGTTTTGTTATAATTTTGGTGTGGTCGCTAAAGGACGCATGCACAGCATCTACCTTCTATGCCATCTTGACTGGTTTATTTCTTTTCTTTTTTTCCTATTTATTTATTTATTTTTTTAGGCAAGGCAACCCTTGGGTGCCCTCACAGATTGCAAGGACCTTGTCAGCTTACAATCCTTTATTTTTTATTTTTTTATGCCTATAACACCTGGTCTTCCTAGGTAGTCTCCCATTCAAGTACTAACCAGGCTCGACCCTGCTTATCTTCCAAGACCAGACAGGATTGGGTTTGTTCAGGGTAGCATGGCCGTAGACCTTGACTTGTTTATTTGAATGCCACTATTCTCAGCTCTGTGCTCCCCTGGGGTACTGCGACTTATCCACAGGTTTCTGGAGTTATTATAAAGGCATTTCATTCTGTGTATTGTTAAGTTGGTGTTCTTTTCAAAGATGCCATTCTAATGTTAGCACATCAACCTGAAATCATCCAAAAGATTCAATCCAGCACAGTACTAAATAGATGATATTTATAGAGCACTTGATGTTGACCAGGTACTGAGTGAAGTCAATTTTTTCTTTTAATTCAGCCATTCTTTGACCGTTCTTGTCTATCATATCCCTTCTATTGGATATTTAATTTCTCATTTCTCGGAGTCTGTTATGGTATTATAAGCTCCTGTTCTATTGATCTGTCCCTCCTTTATATCTTTCAGCACATTTAATATACTCATTTTAAGTTCTTTTTTAGATTTTATTAATCTTTCTACTTAGCTGTAAATGCTCTGGTTTCTTGGGTTTGTTGGTTGTCTGTCTTGGTATTGGTTTTCTTTACATGCCTCGTGATTTTTTGTTTGGGAGTTCAACTTGCATTGTTTTGAACATGGTTTTTTTTTCTTTCCTTCTTCCCATGCTCATCCTTTCCTTTGAGCTAATTTTGAAATTGCCCCTGCCTGACTTTTTGAAATCCTTAGAGGTCTTACAGTAGGATCTTTCAGTGATCCTTTCTAGTCCTTGAGCCAGGATATGGTCTGATTGTTGGTTGCACAGATATTTTTAATTCTTCCCTTTATTTTAGGAAACGAGAAGCACATATCATTTGAAACTAGACTTGTGAATTGAGCTTTTTTGGCCCCTGTTCTTATCTGGAAGATACATTCCCCCGGTTTCAAGTAGTGAGTTTGATTCTTGTTCACTGCCTCACCTGAGATATCTTGGGTTTCATTTCCCTCAGGGAGGGAAATGGATTTTGGACCCTAGTGCCTATTTCCAATTTCAGCTCCCTGAGCTCCTCTTGGCATGAGCTCCAATTTATTACTGGGAGTTTATCACTGTTGTTTTTGGAAAGGACCGAATCTTCTGTTTTATTTTTCTCTTAATTTCTTACTGTATTCATCTGTACAAGGTCAACTCCTCTCTTTCTGACCTGTCAGTACATATAAGAACCATCTTATTTTTATTAATTGGAACATACTTTATAGAAAATCCACTTTTATTTTATTTATTTAATTTTATTTGTTTCAAGTATACAGTACATTGGTTAGACATTTGTATAGTTCATAAAATGATTCCCCTAATTGCTCTTTCTCTCCTCTGACTCTCCACCTAGCCAATACATTAATGCTAACTGCATTCCCTATGCCATTTGTATAGTTCATAAAATGATTCCCCTAATTGCTCTTTCTCTCCTCTGACTCTCCACCTAGCCAATACATTAATGCTAACTGCATTCCCCATGCCATGCTCTCCATCCCTGTGACCATCTGTCAACTACTAATTTGTACTCCTTTAACCCTTCACCCCATTCTTCAGCCCCCCAAATCTCCTCCCCTCTTGCCATCACTTGTATGTGGAATCTAAGTAACAAAAAGAACAAATTAATCAAAAACAGACTCACAAATATAAAGGACAATCTGGTGATGGCCAGATCTTTTAATCTTACACTCAATGATTTCCTCTTCCTCCATTCTTACTTCTGTGTTGTTCTTTTAATGCTCACTTTACCCACCTTATTGTTGTGGTGCTTACTTTCAGAGTTGAAGAAGAAAGAGGAAAGGGGGCAAAAGTCTTAATTGAATGATGCTGTTGTAATCCAGCAAGTTGTCACAGAACATATATAAGTGCTAGCTCTTTTGTGCTACACATTAGTACATTTTTTTTTTCGGAGATCCTCTTAGAACCTGTCACTTCTCCAACATAGGCAATGCACTTCATATTTCACCTTTTACAGTGCTCTTCTCTCCCTTATTCCTGGCTCAGCTCTTGCCCTTGAGTGCACTTTTATTGCTTGGGTCATCTTATCCTGGTACATTTGTCTCATGGCTAGAGTTCCATTGAATGAGCTTCAAACTGGATTTACATAGACTTGGCTGAAGAGAAGCACATACATTTTTTTCTCGTCTCCCAACTTTGTATTTTGGAAAACTACAAACCCACAGAAAATTTGAAAGAATGATGGATGAGTAGCCATATGCCCTTCCCCTAGATTCTCCACATATTTTGCTTATTCGTTGACATTTATTTACTTGCTGAACTAATTGAGGATCATAATTCAGACATTATATTATTACATCCCTCAATACTTCTCCATGTATCTCCAAAAAGCAAAGACATTCTTGTGCATAATGTATCACACTCATAAAATTTAACATCAATACAATACTATTATCTAGTATATAGTCTATACACACATTTTTCCAAATGTTTCAATAAGTGCCCTTTATAGCTGTTTTTCTTTCTGAATCAAGATCCAATCAAGATTTCAGTTAGTTTATGTTTATTTAATGTTTATTTGTGTTTCTTTAAAGTTCGTGAAAAGTTTCCCAGCCTTTACCTTTCATGACATTGACAGTTTTTAAAGAATTTATGCCAGTTCCTTTGCAGAATACCACTCAACTTAGATTTATGTGATTGATTTCTTATGATTAGACTGAAGTTATTATATATGTTTTTACTAATGTTTTGGTTAAGGTGATATCCACCAGATTTCCCTATAAAGTACCTTTTACCCTTTCCCTTTAATATGTGGGGTATCATTTTGAGACTGAGTGGATATCCTATTTCCTAACAGTCTTTTATCCAGCGTTTTTTAACATCAATTGATAATTTTTGCCTGAATCAATTATTACTTTGGTATATACAATATGGTGATTTTTAAAATTCTCTCATTCTTTCTATAAATATGAGTTGACATTCTTCTGGAAAAGAGAGCTTTCCTCTTTCCTATCACTTTTAAAGAAAATAATTTATTAGTAGACTCATGGATTTTAAATAATGTATTATCATCCATTTTCTATTATTCATTTTAATATGTGACTTGTTCCAAATTTAGCCTCTGTGAATCTATGCATTCTCGCCTCACCAAACCGTGGAAATGTAGCCTGTCCAACTACTGGCCCTTTTTCCCCCATGTTTCTAAGGTTGGCTCCAGTCAACTTACTGAGTTTGGACCGCTCCATGCTGAAGGATGCACTTCCCTGCATGGGAAATATATTTACATGTATTCCCAAACTTACAGATTTATACATTAGATTTTCCTAAGAACTCTCCCTGCGCCATGCCTGACATAGGCCTAGTAATGTCTGATGCTCAACAATCACCTACCACAAAGTAAAATGTCATTCTCCCCTTTCATAGGTACTTTTAGAGCCTCCACTTACTTACTGTGATTTTGCAATTCCCAGTTCTCCTAGAGAGAGAAGGAGAAAAGTCAAAGTACTCTCTTTTCCTTTAAATTCCCTTGCAGAATGTCTTTTTGAAGTTCTTTTCTTTTATGGCGTGAATAATGTGGTGTTCTCAGGTTCTCTTTTAGTAAGCTCTACTCAGATCTGTAGAATGTGAAATGTATTAGTTTGCTAGGACCACTTTTAGAACTGGGTGACAGCGGAAAATTTGTTTCACAGTTCTAGAGACTAGAAGTCCAAGAGGTGAAAATGTGGGCAGTATAGCTTCCTTCTGAAGGCTAAGCAAAAGAATCTGTTCCATGCATCTCACCTAGCTTCTGGTGGTTTGCTGACAGTCTTTGGGTTATAGAGGCGTCACCTGATCTCTGCCTTTACCTTTACAGTGCTCCTATGTATGTATGTGTCCAAATTTCCTCCTTTTATAAAGACATCAGTTAAGCTAAATTAAGTACCTACCCTACTCCAGTATGACCTTATCCTAACTTAACTACATCTGCAACTGTCCTGTTTCCAAATAAGATCTCATTCTTGAGGTACTGGGTATTAGGACTTTAGCATATGAACCTGGAGAGACACACAGTTCAACACATAATATGGGTAATTTTTAACCATTGTTCTTCAGCATAAATTGAGACAGTTTAACATTCTTTTATATGTCGGCTTCTATTTCTTTTTGGATTTATAAAGTTTTTAATCTTATTTTCTGAATGCTATGGACCGAATATTTGTGTACCCCCCAAAATTCATATGTTAAAACCCAATCCTCAGTGGGATGGTGTTTGAGGGTCAGACCTTTAAAATGTGATTAGATCATGAAGGCAGAAATCCTCATGAATGGGATTAGTGCCCTTAAAAAAGAGACCCCAGAGAGATCCCTCATTCCTTCTGCCATGTCGAGACACAGGTAAGACAGTCATCTATGAACTAGAAGGTAGGCTCCCACCAGCATCTGATCTTGGACGTCCCAGCCTCTAGAACTGTGAGAAATAAATTTCTGTTGTGAATAAGCCAACCAGTCTATGGTATTTCTATTATAGCAGCCTGAACAGACTAAAATACAAGGTGTTTAGTTAAATATTTTCTTTCATGTGTCCATGTTAGGACCACAAGAGATGAACTCTAAGTAGTTCTCATATCCTTTTATCCAAAAATATTGATACGCATATTTTTAAAACTTCTGATGAAAAATTCAAAAGTCCATAGAACACATGAACCTCGATATGCTCATCAACCAGCTTCAGCAAATTCCAGTATTCTGCGATTTTTGTTTCATCTATTTTTCCCACCACCTCTTCTTTTGATGTTGTTATCCTTATTTAAAAGAAAGAAGGAA
>NW_011888901.1:4705819-4708849 GCF_000151845.1 Pteropus vampyrus
ATTTTGCAATTCCCAGTTCTCCTAGAGAGAGAAGGAGAAAAGTCAAAGTACTCTCTTTTCCTTTAAATTCCCTTGCAGAATGTCTTTTTGAAGTTCTTTTCTTTTATGGCGTGAATAATGTGGTGTTCTCAGGTTCTCTTTTAGTAAGCTCTACTCAGATCTGTAGAATGTGAAATGTATTAGTTTGCTAGGACCACTTTTAGAACTGGGTGACAGCGGAAAATTTGTTTCACAGTTCTAGAGACTAGAAGTCCAAGAGGTGAAAATGTGAGCAGTATAGCTTCCTTCTGAAGGCTAAGCAAAAGAATCTGTTCCATGCATCTCACCTAGCTTCTGGTGGTTTGCTGACAGTCTTTGGGTTATAGAGGCGTCACCTGATCTCTGCCTTTACCTTTACAGTGCTCCTATGTATGTATGTGTCCAAATTTCCTCCTTTTATAAAGACATCAGTTAAGCTAAATTAAGTACCTACCCTACTCCAGTATGACCTTATCCTAACTTAACTACATCTGCAACTGTCCTGTTTCCAAATAAGATCTCATTCTTGAGGTACTGGGTATTAGGACTTTAGCATATGAACCTGGAGAGACACACAGTTCAACACATAATATGGGTAATTTTTAACCATTGTTCTTCAGCATAAATTGAGACAGTTTAACATTCTTTTATATGTCGGCTTCTATTTCTTTTTGGATTTATAAAGTTTTTAATCTTATTTTCTGAATGCTATGGACCGAATATTTGTGTACCCCCCAAAATTCATATGTTAAAACCCAATCCTCAGTGGGATGGTGTTTGAGGGTCAGACCTTTAAAATGTGATTAGATCATGAAGGCAGAAATCCTCATGAATGGGATTAGTGCCCTTAAAAAAGAGACCCCAGAGAGATCCCTCATTCCTTCTGCCATGTCGAGACACAGGTAAGACAGTCATCTATGAACTAGAAGGTAGGCTCCCACCAGCATCTGATCTTGGACGTCCCAGCCTCTAGAACTGTGAGAAATAAATTTCTGTTGTGAATAAGCCAACCAGTCTATGGTATTTCTATTATAGCAGCCTGAACAGACTAAAATACAAGGTGTTTAGTTAAATATTTTCTTTCATGTGTCCATGTTAGGACCACAAGAGATGAACTCTAAGTAGTTCTCATATCCTTTTATCCAAAAATATTGATACGCATATTTTTAAAACTTCTGATGAAAAATTCAAAAGTCCATAGAACACATGAACCTCGATATGCTCATCAACCAGCTTCAGCAAATTCCAGTATTCTGCGATTTTTGTTTCATCTATTTTTCCCACCACCTCTTCTTTTGATGTTGTTATCCTTATTTAAAAGAAAGAAGGAAAGAAGGGAGGGAGGGATGGAGGGAAGGAAAAGAAGGAAAGGAAGGAAGGAAAAGCCCAGCTGGTACACTGATTCACACTTAGAGAGGATAACAATTGGACCAGTTGAAAAAGACTTGAAAATGAGATGATGAGATGGTTTTACATTAATAGATTTTTAGAGATAAAGATAAAAAGTACCTGAATTGCCTTTACTCCATGGTTTCCAAGTGAGTTTTAGCCAAGAAACTCTGGGGAGACCAAAACTCCACCACCTTTTCCATACCTGTAGATAAGTCATTCACATATTTCTATGGAATCCTTTGGTCTATAGAACACATTTTGAAAACCCAGGTAAAGTAACTTGTCCAAAGTTGTACAGCTAGTTGGTAGCAGAGACAGGACTGGGACACAGATTCTTGACTTGCACAGAAATTCTCTTTCTTTGTTCTTACTATCTCTTTTAACAGTTTTCAGAATTTTTTCTCACTTGGGTTCCAGACACAAGGTATATAATGAAACATGGCTTTCATTTCTCTAGGAAAGCATGGAACCTTCTAAACAATGGCAATTCCTTTGCTTTGCTCTAACCCAGTATTAGATCAACAAAATAAAATGTCTGTGACCTTGCCTACAACAGATGAATTATGTTGAGGGTCTTGTTCTTTAAAAAACTGTTAAAATAGAATATATTGAGTTTCTAAATGGAATTATTTTCATTTCAGTTTCCTGTTGTTTATTACTAGTATATAGATAATACAATTGATTTTTTATGCTGATCCTGAATCCTGCAACTTTGCTGAACTAGATTATTACATTCTAGCTTCTAAATTCAGCTAACTTTTTTTTTAAGCAACTTTATTGTGATATTTTTACATATTATAAAACTTATTGTAAGTGTACAATTGCATGCCTTATAAAAATGTATAGAATTGTACAGGGATCACCACAATCCAGTTTTAGAACATTTTCATCATCTCAAAAAGTTTCCTCATGGTGTTTTACACTTAAGTCATGATCCTACCTTCTGACCCCCTCAGGCAACCACTGATCTGATTTCAGTATCTAGTAATTTCATATAGATGGAATCATACAATATACAGGGTTTTGTATCTAGCGTCTTTCATCTAGTGTAATGTTTTTGACTTCATCCATGTATCCTAGTTTGTTTCTTTTAATTGCTGAATGGTAGTCTGTTGTATGGATAGATCACATTTTGTTTATCCATTCACCAGTTGGTGGAAGTTTGGACTGTTTCCATGTTTTGGCTACTGTGAATTAATGTTATGAACATTCCTGTACCTGTCTTTGTATGGACATAAGGTATCTTTCTTTTGGATAGACTCTTAGGAGGAAAATTGCTGAGTTTTATGGTAAATTCATTTTTAACTTTTAAGACATTGGAAAACTGTTTTCCAAAGTGGAAATGCATGAGGGTTCCAGTGTCTCCACATCCTCTCCAAAACTAGTTCTTTTCTGTCTTTAATTATAACCATTGTAGGGAATGCATAATGGTATCTCATTGTGGTTTTGATTTACATTTTCCTGAGGACTAATGATGTTGAGCATCTTTTCATTTGCTTATCATCTATTAGTATACTGTCTCTGAAGAAATGTCTATTCAGACCTTTAGCCCATTTTTATGTGGATTATTTGTCTTTTTATTATTGTATTTTTCACTTTCAAAAAATTTATTGGCTTGAC
>NW_011888901.1:4709354-4738549 GCF_000151845.1 Pteropus vampyrus
GTCATGATCCTACCTTCTGACCTCCTCAGGCAACCACTGATCTGATTTCAGTATCTAGTAATTTCATATAGATGGAATCATACAATATACAGGGTTTTGTATCTAGCGTCTTTCATCTAGTGTAATGTTTTTGACTTCATCCATGTATCCTAGTTTGTTTCTTTTAATTGCTGAATGGTAGTCTGTTGTATGGATAGATCACATTTTGTTTATCCATTCACCAGTTGGTGGAAGTTTGGACTGTTTCCATGTTTTGGCTACTGTGAATTAATGTTATGAACATTCCTGTACCTGTCTTTGTATGGACATAAGGTATCTTTCTTTTGGATAGACTCTTAGGAGAAAAATTGCTGAGTTTTATGGTAAATTCATTTTTAACTTTTAAGACATTGGAAAACTGTTTTCCAAAGTGGAAATGCATGAGGGTTCCAGTGTCTCCACATCCTCTCCAAAACTAGTTCTTTTCTGTCTTTAATTATAACCATTGTAGGGAATGCATAATGGTATCTCATTGTGGTTTTGATTTACATTTTCCTGAGGACTAATGATGTTGAGCATCTTTTCATTTGCTTATCATCTATTAGTATACTGTCTCTGAAGAAATGTCTATTCAGACCTTTAGCCCATTTTTATGTGGATTATTTGTCTTTTTATTATTGTATTTTTCACTTTCAAAAAATTTATTGGCGTGACATTAGTTAATAAGATTATATAGATTTCAAGTGTAATACATCATCTGTATATTGCATTGTACATTCACCACCCAAAGTCAGATCTCCTGTTACCATATATTTGACCCTCCTTTACCTTATCTACCTTCTCTTTCCCCTCTTTCCTTCTGGTAACCACTAAACTGTTGTCTGTGTCTATGAGTTTTTGTTGGTCTTGTCCATTTGTTGCTTTCAGTTTTATATCCCACATATGAGTGAAGTCATATGATTCTCAACTTTTTCTGTCTGACTTATTTCACTTAAAGCGATTATTTCAAGATCCATCCATGTTGTTGCAAATGGCAGTATTTCATCTTTTCTTATGCCAGAGTCATATTCCATTGTATATACATACCACATCTTCTTTATCTAGACATCTATCAAAGGATATTTTGGTTGTTTCCATATGTTGGCCACAGTGAATAATACTGCAATGAACGTTGGGGTGCATATATCTTTATGGGTAAATGTTTTCAAATATTTTGGATAGAAACCCAGAAGAGGGATTACTGAGTCATATGGTAATTCTATTCTTAATTTTTTTGAAGACTCTCCATTATTTTTTTCACAGTGTCTGTACCAGTTTACATCCTCACCAGCAGTGTATGAGGGTTCCTTTTTCCCCATAATCTTTTCCTCCAACACTGTTATTATTTGTCCTGTTGATGATAGCCATTCTTATGAGTGTAAGGTGGTATCTCATTGTATTTTTGATTTGCATTTCCCTAAGGTAATGAAATTGAGCATCTTTTCATATGTCCGTTGGCAGTATACTTTATATATTTTGGACACTAGTCCCTTATCAGATATATGATTCACAAAAATTTTCTCCTAATCTGCGACTTCTGTTTTCATTTTCATAATGGTCTCTTTTGAAGCTTAAATATTTTATTATGTTGAAGTCCAACTTACTAGTTATTTCTTTTTATGAATAATACCTTTGATATATCTAAGAACATTTTGCCAACCCAGAGTCACAAAGATTTTTTTTTTCTTTATGTTTTCTTCAAATACAATTTTAGTTCTTAATACTTAGGTCTATTATCCATTTTGATTTAATTTTTATGTATGGTGTGAGATAGGGTCTAAATTCATATTTTTGCATATATATCTTGTTCTGTTGGCATCATTTCTTAAAGAGACTATTCATTTTTCTATTGGTTTATGTTGGAAAAAATCAACCATGTAAGAAATTCTGGACTCTCAGTTCTGTTCTATTGATTTTCATGTGTATATTTGTGCCAGTACCAAAGTGGATTTGG
Organism: Pteropus vampyrus; assembly: GCF_000151845.1. Taxonomy (NCBI): domain Eukaryota; kingdom Metazoa; phylum Chordata; class Mammalia; order Chiroptera; family Pteropodidae; genus Pteropus; species Pteropus vampyrus. The sequence continues at coordinate 4,711,327 of NW_011888901.1, forward strand.
CTATTCTCCTGAATTTCCATGTAAATTTTAAGATTGGCAACTTTTTTTGTCAACTTCTACCAAAAAAGCCTGCTGGGAATTTGATAGTGAATGCATTGTAGTTATAGATCAGTTTGAAGAGACTTGTCATCTTGACAGTTTTAAGTGTTCCAATCCATAAACATGAAATATCTTTCCATTTATTTAGATCTCCTTTATTTGTTAGTATTTTAAGTACACAAGTCCTGCATATCCTTTAGTAAATTTATTCTTAAATTTTTATTGTTTTTGATGCTATTGTGAATGGAATAGTTTTAATTTCAATTTCTTTTCATTTATTACGAGTATATAGATATAATTTTGTTTTTAATCTTGATCTTGTATCCTGCTTGCTGAACCTTGCTGAATGCTTTCTAGTAGCGTTTTGTAGATTCCATTGGATATTTTACATATAGGAGTCTATCATCTGCACGTAAAAACCTCTTATTTTTTACGTGCAGGTGATATAGAAAATATCCTATATTTTACATATAGGAGTCTATCATCTGCACGTAAAAACCTCTTATTTTTTACGTGCAGATGATAGACTCCTATATGTAAAAATATGGGTATTCTTGATTTTCTTTTCTATTATCTTCCTTTTTTTTTTTTATTGCACTAGCTAGAACCTCCAGTACAACATTGAATAGAAGTGGCAAGAATGGACATCCTTGTCTTATTTCTGACTTATGGGGGAAAGCATGAAGTGATTCATTGTTAAATGTGATGTTAGCTGTTGGTTTTTGTAGATGTCCTTTATCAGATTGAGGATGTTCCTGTCTATTTGTAGTTTGTTGAGAGTTTTTTTTCTCCCTCTTTAATTCCTCCCTCTCCCCACTTCCACCCTTAACCTATGGATATAGCCATTTCCCCTTAAGAACTGGATCTCTGAAGTCGGGAAATCTCCTCCCACATGCTCACAGCATGCAACCAGGGCCAGGCACACCTAGGGCCAGGCACACCCGGGGCCAGGCACACCCGGGGCCTGGAAAACCCAGGTTATGATCCGTGGCTCCACCTGGGCACAAACCCAGGACCTTCTGCATGTAAAGCAGACATGCTAACCACTACACTATGGAGCCACCCCCTGTTGAGCATGTTTACCATTAATAGTGTTTTACCATTAATAGAATTGTCAAATGTTTTTTTGCATTTATGGAGATAATCATGTGGTTTTCTTTCATTAACATGGTATAGTACATTAATTGATTTTGAAGTGTTAAACCAACTTTGTATTCTTGGAATAAATCCCACTTGGTCATGGTAGGCAAACTTTTTTATTTCTTGCTTGATTTCTTGATGTCTTTGGTATGGTTCCAGTATCAGGAGAATAATGGCCTCATAGAATGATTTAAGAAATGTTACCTCCTGCCCTATTTCTGAAATAGTTTAAGATTGGCATTATTTCTTCTTTTAAATATTTGATAGAATTAACCAGGAAGTCATCTGGGCCTGAGCTTCTCTTTGTGAGAGGATTTTAAGTTTCTAATTTAGTTTATTTACTTTTATGGTTCTATTCAAATTTTCTGTTTCTTCTGGAGTGAGCTTTAGTAGTCTGTGTCTTCGAAAGAATTTTTTTGTATCACTTAAGTTGTCGAATTTGTTGCCATAAAGTTCACAATATTTCCTTATACCATTTTAATATCTGTAGGATCTCATTCCTATTATTGGTAAATATGTATTTACCAATAATAACATCAATTTATGTTGAGCTTCTCCAAGTACTAGCTCTTGGTTTAAATCATTTTCTCTATTTTTTTCCCTTTGTTTTTATTTCTTTCTTTCCTTTTCCTTTGTATTTAATTTGCTGCTCTTTTTCTATTTTACAGGTATAAGCTTAAGCCATTGACTTGAGAACATTTTTCTTTTCTAATATAAATTGTTAGTGCTATAAATAATCCTCTAAGTACGACTTTAGTGGCTGCCTACAAATTTGGATATGTTGTACTTTCATTTTCATTTAGTTCAAAATACTTTCTTTTTGACTTTTTTTTTTTTTTTTGATTCATGTGTTATTTAGAAGTGCCTTATATATTTTTCAAATATTGGGGGATTTTCCAAGGCTCTTTCTAGTTTGGATTTCTAATTTAATTCTGGTCAAGAACATATGTACTTTATGTGACTTGAATCCTTTTGAATTTATCAGGCCTTGTTTTATGGCTCAGAACATGGTCTGTATTAGTGATTGTTCTGTGTGCACTTGAGAAGAACATGTATTTTGCTGGTTTTCGTATAGTGTTTTATAATCTCAATTAGGTAAAGTTGGTGGTTAGTGTTGCGCAAATCTAATATATCCTTGCTGATTTTCTGCCTGCTTGTTCTATCAGTTATTGAGAAAGGAATATTGAGATCTCCAACCATAATTATCATTTTGTCTATTACTCTTTGCAGTTTTTTCAGTTTTGTCTTCATGTATTTTGAAGCTCTGTCATTAGGTTTGTAAATATTTCAGGTTGTTATGTGCTCTTGTTAAATGACTCCTTTATCCTTATGAAATGATCATCTTCATTTGAAGTATTATTCTTTGCTCTGAACTCTACTTTGGTGTCAGTATAGTCACTTAGCTTTTTTTGACTAGTATTACCATGGTATCTTTTTATATCCTTTGATTTTTTATCTTTGTTTCTATATATTTAAATTGTTTTATGTAGGCAGTATATAATTTGGTTTTGCTTTTTAAATCTTAACTGACAACGTTTATATTTAAAAATTGGTATGTTTAGACCATTTTCATTTAATGTGATTTTTGATGTGATTAAGTCTATCATTTTGCTGTTTTTTTTTTCTGTTTGTCCCATATGTTTCTTGTTCCCATCTTCTTCTTTCTTTTTCATTAATCAAGTGGTTTTTCAAATTCTGTATGTCCTTTCTTCACTTCTTAGCTATAACTCTGTTTTACTTTAGTGGTTGCTTTAGCATGTACAAGTTTAAATTATAACTAACTTATCTACTTTCAAGAGTTATTATACCATTTCATGTATAGTTTAAGAATCTTACAGTAGTGTAGTTCCATTTCTCCTCTCCCAGCCTTTTTACTATAACTCATCAAGCATTTTACTTTTATATATGTTATAAACCCCACGATAATATGCTGTTCATTTTACTTCTGTGATTGGGTCTTTCTTTAACATTTTTTTAGTGCAGGTCATTTGATCATGAATTATTTTGTATGAATGAAAATGTTTGTTTTCTTTTTTCTTTACTGCTTTAAGATATAATTCACATACTCTTCACCAATTTAAAGCGGACAATTTTAGTGTTTTTAGTACATTCATAGGATTGTGCAACCTTTATCACAATTTTGTTCTGAAACATTTGTCCCCCTCTAAAGGAAGTCACATACCCATTAAAATTGTTCTGATCACTCTCTATTTACCTTTTTGGTGAGGGAGGGATCCCCCATCCTAAATACAATAAGATGGTCGAACACACGACGCCCAACACTGGAAAGATGAGATAGACAGCAATTTACTAGTCACATATACTCAAAGCTCAAGGTAGGAGGAAACCTCATAACAAACAAGGCCACACAGATGTTGCTCTTGGGAGCAGAATGAACAAATATGGGCTGTAGGAGGCAGGCTTTATAATAATATAAGAATGAGGCGACCCCTAGTTCCCACCAGAGGATGTGATTGGCTTGTTTGAATAATCTTACAGGCTGGCAGGAAAGTGAAATTTGTTAGGTTAAAAATCTGGTAAAATGCAGCTGGTACAGTTGAAAGCAGGACTAGCTAGGTGGGGGAAGTTTTCCGATGGATATTTGTGGGGCAGTGAATATCTGAGAAGAACAGGGGAACTCGCAGTTAGGACTTTGGAGTCCTGTGAGGCTCAAAGATGTCAAGGCGGCACTTAATACTGCATCTTAATTTCAGACCTTACATCACAGCAGTTAATCCCCATTTCTCCCTAATCCTTCTTCCAGCTCCTGACAATCACAAATCTACTTTCTGTTTTTATGGATTTGCCTTTTGTCAACATTTCGTATAAATGGACTCATACAGTATGTGGTATTTTGTGTCTGAAATTTTTCCCTTAACATTATGTTTTCAAGGGTCATCCATGTCATAGCATATATCAGCACTTCACTCCTTTTTATTGCTGATTAATATTTCAGTCTATAGTTATACCACATTTCATTTATCCAGGCCTTAGTTGATGTGCATTTGGGTGGTTTCCACTTTTTGGCTATTATGAATAATTCTGCTATGTACACATTTTTGTGTGGGTATATGTTTTCATTTTTCTTTAGTATATACTTAGGTTTTTCTTGGCTTTTTAAAGTTTTTTTTTTGCTGGCTATAAAATTTTGGTTGATGGTCGTTTTTCTTTCAGTGCTTTCAAGGTGTTCCTCCACTGTCCTCTACTTTGCATAGTTTCTGATGAGAAATTGTCTGTCATCTTTATTTCTTTGAACATAAGTGTTTTTGGCTGCTTTTAAGATTTTACCATTGTCTTTAAGCAGATTGATTATGATGTGCTTTGATGTAGCTTTCCTCATGTTCTTGTGTTTAGGGTTTCTTGAGATTCTTGGATCTGTGGGTTTATAGTTTTCATCAAATTTGGAAAAACTTCAGCAATTATTTCTTTAAACATCTGTCTGTCCTACCCCCACTTTGGGACTCCAGTTTTCCATACAGTAGGCTGCTTGAAGTTATCTCACAACTAACTGATATTCTTTTCATTTGGGAGATTCTTTTTCTCAGTGTGTTTTGAATAGTCGGAATAGCTTCTGTTGCTGTGCCTTCAAGTTTAGTATCTTTTCTAAGTCTAATCTGCTGTCAATCCCATCCAATATATTTTTCATCTCAGACATTGTAGTTTTCATCTCTAGAATTTTGATTTGGGTCTTTTTTTTTATATCCTCCATATCTCTGCTTAGCTTTTTTGAACATATAATATATTATTATAACTGTTTAATGTTGTTCTCTGCTAATTCTAATATCAATTTCTGTTGGTTGATTATTCTCTTTAGTATGGGATGTCTTTTTCTGCCTCTTTGCATTCCTTGTAATCTTTGAGTGGATGTCCGAAATTCTACCGATGTCCGAAATTCTACCGAAGTCCGAAGTTCTTAACCTAATGAATTTCACTTCACTGCCTGATGCTAGATAATTTTATATTCCTCCAAATCTTCTTGAGCTTTGTTTTGGGATGCAGTTAAGTTACTTAGAAACAGTTTGACTCTTTCAGGTCTTTCTTTTATGATGTGTTAGGTGGGCCTGTTGCCATGCTCAGTCTGAGTTAATTATTTTCCAGTACTGAGGCAAGACCTTCCTGAATACTCAGTGCCCTGTGAATTATGTATTTTTTAGTCTGTCTGGAAACAAGCCCAGTGTAAGGGCCACTAGTACTTTCTCCAGCCAAACAGAAGGAAGATATCCTTTTGGATGGTTCTTTACCTAGCCACACATTGTCTGTTCAGTACCTTGCTGAATACTTGATGGGTGGACCCTCTGCAGATCTCCAGGATTCTTTATTTGAAGTGCTGCTGCTCTCCTGTTTGATACTCGGTCCTGTGAACTCTAGCTGCCTTGGTCTCCCTAGATTCTCATCTTCATCTTCTCAGCTGAGAAGAGGACTGAGGGAGTCCTCTGTGCTCTGCTTCATTTCACCTGCTCTGCACCATGGCATGGAAATTCTCTCAAGGCAATTATAGGGCTTACTTCGTTTGTTTCCCAAATTTCAGAATCAAAGTCCTTTGTTGTCTGATGTCTGATGTCTTGAAAACAATCACACACCCCCACCCCAGTTAGGTTATTTCTGTTAAGCTAAATCCAGTCCCTTTTACTCCATCTTGGCTGGAAGAAAAGTCTACCCAAAAGGTTTTGACAGATAAATAAACTAGTTGGGATGTGAACTCTTACATGATTTTTTTTTCCAACTAAGATTTTTGTTAGTATTTTAAATTATTTTCATAATAAATTTTTTGGTTTAAGTAAGTTTTCTGCTTCCTTTACAGCTTGCCTCTGAATATTGATTTGCTAGATAGTCCAGACTTACTGGAAACAACCATAGATGGTGTAATTGGGGCACCTGACACTGTGGAAACATCACAAGCATTGGATGAAATTAACATAGCCACCAGGCAAAATGGGTTAGAGGAACCTGAAGTTGAAGGTGGGAGTAAGCAAATGTTCTGTATAATATCAGTGACAATATTTTATTTTACTTCCCTTTGAAATGAGCTGTTTAAGTCAGTTCCTTCAAGAATACTTATGCTATGGTTGAATTTTAAAATTTAATGGGTTATGCCGTCTCGCTTTTTTGGCTTAAGTGTTCATTGAAATATTTAAGATTGCATAATTAGGACCATTAAACATTTGTATTATTTATAAGTCATTAAATATTTATGAATTTTCAAACTTGCTTTTTACTTTGTTTCTTGAATGAAAATTAAGAGAAAGAGTTTTTAAAAAGATTTTTAGGTCACAGGATTGAATAAATGTTTGGACATTCCATTAGCTTCTAGAAAGTATTATGTTTTTAATGAGGAGTGTTGTTGCTCAGACCCACAAAAGTAAATAATTCCGACAGAAAGCTGCTTTCCTTAACTTTTTAAAAGATTAAAAGATAATAAATTGCACATTGATAATTTCTGTATATTTATGAATTTGGTTTGATATTAAAGTGTAAATGGTCTTTAAACAGGAGTTTCCTATTGAATCTCAGTGTAATGTGTGTTAATTTAAAAGCTAATATTTATGTGGCTCTTGTCAATTTTGATTTCTATCACTGAAGTTTGACACCATCTCTCAGCATCTCATAGGAAATTGCCTTTGAGTATGCCATTGTCTCTGCAGAGTATAGAATACAGGAGCAGTATTTAGTAATTTAGAGATAGAAAGTGTTAATGAAATTATACAATGCTTCTGGTTAATAAAACACACAGAAATACTACTGGTAATTGGCATTAAAAATTTGTTCTTTTGTTCCCTAAGCAACTAGTAAAAATACATGGTTAAACAAGTATTTTGATATGTTATGATTTTATGTTCTTATTGACATCTACCATGTTTGAGTTGTGTTTATGAATCTGAAGTCAGGGAAACAAATTAACTTTGATTTAATTTGATTATTTTAAAGGCAGCAGTTAGTCATTGGATTAAGAAAACCCATTACTATTTCTCTTGTACTTCTTTGCCATAATTTCTTTTGGTTAGTTTCCAGTTTTTATAGCCCTGCCCTGGACTCTATGTTTTGTTAGATATGATTACTCTGTGACTAGAAAGATGCAATATATAACACACCAAGGCCATCAGGATTTAGATGCAACCAGAAGCAGGACTAGCTTAATATGGAGTATTTCCAGGGTTAAAATATAGTCTCTATTATAGAGATGGCAGTACTGATTTTATTTACATTCCATTTTATGTTCATTATATGAATTTTAAAAGGTTTTTCAGTGCTGCAGTTGTGTTGTATTAGCAAACAGTCTTTATTTAGTACTCATTTTCTGGAAATTGTATTTGTTTTGGGCAACATCGCAAAATGAACTAGGGATGCCTAGAAAGGAAAATATCAAATGAGATATAATAACTCTTTAAATATTTAAAAGCCCAGTATAGCAAAAAATTTATTTCATAGTGCTTTATTGGTGAATCTTGGACCAGCAATTTGAAAGTACAGGGAAGCAGATTTGGAATCAGTATAGGAAAGAATTTTTTAAATGTTTGTGCCATATATCAGAAATAGATACCTACCAGTGAGTGAGCCCTTCATTATAGAAGGTATCCATGCAGAGCTTAAATGCTGTTGAAGTTATGACAGAAGAAATTCTTTTACAGTTTGGGAGTTTGATCAAGTTTACTTATTCAATTTCAGATTTATATCATTTGCTCAAAGTCAAGGAAAATAAAATGTTTTGATATTAAGAACTAAGGTCTCATAATCTTGGTATCCAATTTATTCTTTATTTTCTTTTGGTCGTAATGTCAAAATCCTTAGTCACATAGGTGAGTAGTTTTAAATAGGAACTTTAAAAAATAGCTTATCCTACAATCTCAATGTTCCTCAGCCAAACAGATGTAGCAGAGAAAGCTTAATTTCAACAGAAAAAAAACAAAAACAAAAAACCCTAAACCCAACAGTATTCATTTGTCAGCATAAGCTAAAGGATTTGTGGTCTCATCATCATCATGTTAAAATTTAGTATCAAATAATTTGAAGCATAAGTAAACCAAGAGATGGCAATTAAGTAAGTAGATAAGTGTGGAAGATTTTGAGAAGGTAAGTGTTGAATTAGTGATTCTCATCACCTGGAAAGTTTTAAAAACTACCAGTGCCAGAAATCTACCTCCAGAAATTCTGATATCATTGTTCCGGGGTCAGCTCTGGGAATCAGTATTTCTTTAAAGCTCTACAGCTGATTCTAATATGGAGAGATCCACTGAGTTAATTGATGGACACTGTAAGATGATCCCTTTGAGCAGGAGGAAACGATTTCATAGCTTTTCTCTTCCTTCTTTTGCCTGGTTATATAGAAATTATTAGGCATGCAATAGCTTTTTTGTTAAGTGACCATGTAAAAATTCAAACTCATACCGAATTAGTCCCTGTAAAATAGGATTATTACAAGTGGATAATTTAAACAGTGTTCATTTAAAGCTGAATTGTATTTAATGTATTATCTTTTCAGTGGTTAGAGGACTTTATTTATAATGTCTTTTGCAGCTAAGGTGGAACGTAATGAAAACAAAATGCTTGTCCTGCATCACACTTGATGTTACCAATATATAATATGTTAAATTGATGAATAAATAAATGCATGTCTTTCATCAGTTTGCTCCATATTAGTTTAGTTTTAGGCTGTGTAAGGAAAGAACACAGCAAAGTAGCTTCGGCAGGTGCTTGGGTTGTTGTTATGAAGGAAAGGGTTGTGTCACAGGTGATCTCTGCCCTTTCTTTGGATCTTTTGGCCAGTAAGCTTTCTTAACCATACATGCTAGTGAGATTCTATGTTTAGTAGCTTTTTAGGAGTGGCATGGATACAGGACAGTGTTCCTACTTAGGTTAACTCTTAATCAAAATAATAGAGATTTACCTGGTTATAGAAAATATATTTATTCTGTGATAATCTGGATTATTACCTTTAATTATTAGTAACTGGTGTTAGGAAAAAAAAAATGAGTCTATACCCTCGTACAGCTATGACTACCCAGCAGGATAAGGGGCTATTTTGCCTTTTTTTTCCTCCTCCAGCATTAAAAGATGCGTCAGAGAAGCTGAAACATCTTCAGATGGAAAACAGTTCATTACCACCCCATCATCCCAACATCGATGTTAACATCAACAACCAGGTATTCAGATTTCTCCTTTGTGTGCCTGTCACACATCTCCAGTCCTACCAGAAATCTTTTCTTTCCAAAGCTAATACTTTCTCTTTTCTTTTGCTGGGAAATCTGTATGTGCCGAACTCATAAAATTGGTAGATGCTCAGGAGCGAAGGAGGGAACTTGGGCAGCAACATTAGGACTGTAACATCATCTCATAATTTTTTTTAGACACACAGTCAAAAGCGATATGGCTGTAAACCTTTTATTTTGATTCAACCCATTTTCTCTTAATTCCATTTAATGGGTATTAATTTAGTTGAAGAACTTGGTGAATGCCCTTTGAAATTATAGAAGGATTTATTTGAAAGTAGCTGCTCTGTTGTATAAACAAGGAAAATAATAGAACTTCAGATGTTTTGTACCTTTCACCACTCTGTCCTCTGAAGTTTTTTAGGCTTTGGGTAGGGAGAGTACATATGGGTTAAACCAGTTAAACTTCAATTAATTGTTTGACTAATTAAGAAATTTTTTCTTATTTTTACATTAAATAACTAAAATAAATTGAATGAGATAAAACTAATTAATTGTATCAGGTGTCCCCACTAAATAATAATCTGGAGACACCTTTTTTCCCCTGTATATAGACAGCAGGTAGCAAGGATCTGTTGAGTGCATCTTGGTTTGGTTTAGTTTGGTTTGGTTTTAAAGAGGAAAGGGGAACAGGTGATCTGCAGTGTTCTTTCATCCTTGGATAACTAACTGGAATTTCTTCAGAGACCAGTATGAAGCAGAGTGATTTTCTTCTTTCTTGCATAGTCATTGTTAAAGCTGTCCTTTGAATCCCTTTTTTCCCCTTTTGTGTTTTTTTCCCTTAGGAATGTTTTTTAGAAGCTGATTAAATTTCAGGAAGGCTTTCATCTTCTTAACCTTGTCAATATTTTTCAATTATATTGGTCTCTCTTCTTTCACATTGTCAGTTTTTGTTTTTGTTTTTGTTTTTTACTCTCTGTAAAGTAGGGGAATGCAGGATCAGAGACAGAAGGGTTAATTGAAAGCTTTAGATGGTTAATAATTAATTTGACAAAAGTTTAGCGACTGGAATGAACCTAAAAAGGTATGAAGACTGGTGAATCTTGGGGAGGGGGAAGAGGAGTGATTGTTACACTGGCCGAGAACTTAAGCAGACTTTAGATCTCTAATCCCTGACATAAGCTCTAAACTAAGCTGACTCTGACAGCCAAGGACTGCTCTACAGTCATTTCTGATCAGGTCTAATTTAGGGTATTAGGAATCAGAGTGTCCTTTTAATTCTTTTGGTCTTCTGTTTGCCACATTTTAGCCATCCAAGGCAGATATATCTACATTGTAGTAATTGGGTGCCACTGGAGTTATGTGCTCTAAGAAAATAAATTGAAAATATTTTAAAGCTATTACTCAACTTGTATTGCAGTAATTTTTTCTATAGTACACACAATGATAATTGTAGAAAATTAAAGCAAATTTTAAAAAGCAGAAAATTATAAATCCTGCATTATCCCACTATTAAGAGATAGCTACAGTTGACATTTTTAAAGATATATACTTTCGAACATTGAAATGTGATATATTTTTAAAAAATAGAAATGAGATAACATTGCTTTTTAAAACTAATCAATTATAAACATCTTTCTTTATTTCAATGACACATTATAGGCAATAATAGTTCAACTGCATGAGTGTGTCATCATTGTGTTTACTCAGTCCCCTGTTAGACATTTAGATTGTTGCTAATTTTCACTGTCATAATCAGTGCTGTGACAAAGTCTTATAAATAAATATCTGTAATCATCTTTGATTATTTTCCTAGAAAGTGGAAGTGTTAGGTCAAAGTACAGGGGTAATTTTAAAGCCTTTGGTATTTGGCACGTTTGCAAAATTACCTTCCAGAAATATGGTAACAATTTATACTCTTACCTGTGATGTGTGTTGAATTATTGTTTTTAATATAGGCAGAAAAAAAATATCTTCCTGTGTCAGAGGCAGGTTGCTCTGAGAATCTTGTAATGTGATTAACAAGTAATTTCAAGTCTGCAACATAATTGACTCTAGAAAAAAAAAAAAACAAAGCATATGAACTAGCCATGATTTTTTCCAGCTTTGTTGAGATAAAATTGAAAAATAAAATTATATTTAGAGTGTACAATATGGTGATTTGATATATGTATACATTGTGAAATGATTCCTACAATCAAATTAACACATCCATCACCTCACTTAGTTACCATTTTGTTTTGGTTTGGTTTTTGGTGACAATGCTTAACATCTACTCTCTTAGCTTAGTTAACTACAGTCACCATGCTATACATCGGATCCTCAGAATTTGTCTGTCTTATAACTGAAAGCTTTTTGCCTGTTACCAACCTCTCCCTATTTCCCTACTCCCCAGACTCTAGCTGCTACCATTCTACTCTCTGTTTTTACAAGTTGGATTTTTTTTTTTTTTAGTTTCCACCTATGAGTAATATCATGCAATATTTGTAATTCTGTTTGACTTATTTCACTTCATGTAATGCCTTCCAGCTTCATTCATGTTTTTGAAAATGGCAGGATTTTCTTTTTTTTCAATGCGGAATAATATTCCACATGTATACAGACAGACACACAACTTAGGTTCTTTCCGTATCTTGGCTACTGTGAAGATGCTGCAATGAACAGGGGAGTGTATCTTGTTTCCTTTGGTTAGGTATCCAGAAGTAGGATTGATGGATTATGTAGTATGAACTAGCCATGATCAGAAAAGGGACTTCTTATAATTAATAGGAGCCATTCTGAAGACCGGGTCACAGACATAAATACAGTCTAGTCCAAAGTAGTAATGCTCAGAATTTTATATGTATCAAGTCACATGGAGAAGCTTGTTAAACATTCAGATTTTGGGGTCCCACCAAAGGCAGATAGGTATAGGCCACTATAAGAAACACCAAATTAATACCACCCAAAGAGCTGCGAGGTGTTAGTGTTCATCAAAAGAGAAAGAATGTTGACTTTAGATGGCCAAGAGACACCACACCACTGCAGAGAGGTCTTCGTACTGCGGGAATGGCCAGAATCTCCCCGAAGAGAACAGAAAACCACCTCTAGAATAACATGTGAAGGTGCTCACCATCATGTTATCCTCTCCAGCAAAAAGCAAAACTTGGATGTAACCTGTTTCAATAATAGACTTGAGAAATATATTATACATTTTTATAATTCCTTATGATAGAAGCAATAAAACTATAGTTTTAAAGACTTTGTCGAAAATCATTTTTATTACAAAAAGGATAAAATTTTTTTAATGTGTTTATAGTTACACTCCCATGAAAAAAATACCATAAAGCCTACACCCCATGTCAGCCATTATTATCTCTGGATGGTTATCACTGGCAAATTTAATTTTTTATTTATATTTTTTGTTTTCTAAATTATTTTTATTAAAGACTTTAATTACTGGATAAAAAAGAAAAGAAACAAACAAACACCAAATTAGAGTAAGCACATTAATTAAATCTTTTCAAATCTGAGAGTGGTGCAGTGTGTAATCCTGTACATGGCAGCTAGTCTGTTTTATAGAACAAAAGCTGTATTGAAACTAAGAAAATATTTACAGTGAGTTTGTTATTTAGACCAGTGTTAAATAGCAACCATAGTAATAATGATAATTGTTATTGATCATCATTTATTTTAAGCAAAATATCAGTTATAGTGCAGATAATTTAAACTTCTTAATTTGCTTCCTCCAGTTTCTTTTCATGATAATTAATTTATGTTTTTTATAGTAATCTTTTTATAAATATATATTAATTTATATTTATCTTTCTTGACCGGACTGTGCTTTATTCTATCATTTTTGTAACACCACGTTGAAATTTTTTATTTTGCTAATGTACAAATAGAATATAACAGTTCACTTTCTGTGGTTTCTAAACTTAACCACTAATGATTTACAAAAGATGCTATTGCCCTTAACAGTTCAGAAGTCTGATCTTCTGTAAAAGTCCAACTTGCCTTTCTTTCTACCCATCGAATTTATTTTTAGAAGTCTTATTGGATGAATGTTTTCTCTGTTGGCCTCTCCCCGTTACTGCTTAATTGGAAAGATCTCATTTTCTAATTGCACAATAGTTCTTTCAATCTCATAATTCTTACTGACCAGGGATATCCAAGTTGACTCCATTTCTCTTAATTTAGATCTATCTGTGAGTTGCATGTTCTTTTGAAAATTTAAATCTTGAATGTTTCCTGAACTTCTGGAGCTCTTTCTGTGCATGTTCAATCATATGAACTAGAGTTTCATTATATACTTTCCAGGCATTGCATCTATATTGTGACATTAGTTCCAGATTCTCAATTCAAACCACTTGATGTTCTAACTGAGCCATAGAATTGTTTACACATTCTTGCCATGCAGTAATGTCATTTTTCTGACCCATGGAAGGGGCTGGAATATCATACCATTTCGTACTGATCAGTTCAGTTGGTTGCCAGGTAGCCAGTCTTTCAAATTCATTTCTCATTATGTCAGTTTCAAAAGCAGAATAATCCAGGGCTGTCAGGTAGCTCAGGTAGTTCTTAGTAGGTAGGTATCTGCAAGTTTCCACTTCCACCAGCACCCCAGCTGCTTCCCCACACACCAGGCACATCATAACCTTGGTCAAAATACAGCAGCTCATCCATCGCAACCTCTCTGGCCACCAAACCTGTGCTCACCATTCTTAGGTTCGTCAGAGTTTTCTCTCTGCTATCATTTTTATAAGTCTATACCTAAGAGTGACCAGTTTGTGGCTACATAATCCCAAACATAATCATCTACCTGGTGACAGTTCCAGAACTACAGGGATTAGCCTGTGTAGGGCCTACCTTAAAGTCCAGTGGAAATTAATTATAGTATTCCTCCTTTATCTGTGGTTTCACTTTCCACAATTCTAGTTAACTGCAGTCAACCATGGTCTGAAAATATTAAATTGAAAATTCCAGAAATAAACACTTTATAAGTTTTAAATTGCGTACTATTCTGAGTAGCATGGTGAACTCTCATGCTGTCCTACTCAGGATGTGAGTCATGCCTTTGTCCAGTGTATCCACATTGTATTTGCTACCCAATCATTAATTACTTAGAAGTCATTTTGGTTATCAGATTGGCTATCATGGTATCGCAGTGCTTGTGTTCAAGGAATGCCCTTATTTATTTGATAATGGCTCCAAAGGCCAACAGTAATGATGCTGATAGTTCAGATATACCACAGAGAAGACATAAAGTGCTTACTTTAAGTGAACAGGTAAGTATAGTACAATAAGATATTTTGAAACAGAGTCCACATTCACAACTTTTATTATAGGATGTTGTTATAATTGTTCTATTTTATTATTAATGATTTTTAATCTCTTACTGTGCCTGATTTATAAATTAAACTTTATTGTAGGCATGTATGTAGGAAAAAACATAGTGTATATAAGGTTTGCTATTACCCAGGGTTTCAGGCATCCAGTAGGGGTCCTAGTGTATATCCCCCACAGATAAGGGGGGACTACTATACAACAAATGGCACACATTCTTTGTGTGTAGTTAATTCAGGCATTTGTCCCAGATAATATAATTGGTTATTCAGTTGCTTAAAGAGGAAATTGGGCTAGATTATTTCTAGAGGTCCCTATCAATTCATATTTCATGTTTATGATTATTGAGCCTTAGTTTGAAATTACATATATAGGAGTTGACTGTTCTTGGAATCAATTATAGACTGCTGAAGACACATGATTTCCTGGTGGTCTGCATATGAACTTTCATCAGTCCCTTTCCTTTGAGAGTTGCTTAGTTTATTTTTAATATCTAGGAAGAAGTGGTGAAGCTGACTGAGAAATGTCTTAATAATGCCATTGAGAGCCCAGGATTGAATGCTAGGAGAGTTCCTCCTGACTTAAAGAGTAACATTTTGAAGGCTCAAGTAGAAGCAGTTCATAAGGTAAGCTTCCTTTAATAGACATAGTCCTGATAAGTAAAAAGAACATGAAACTTAGGGTTGAGAGACTCTGAAGAACAAATAAAATATATGAATAAAATACATGAGTGTTAAATAAGAGAGACCTACCTAGTGATTACAGAGAGACAGATTAGTACGAAGAAACATGCTCAATATGGCAAAATGCCTCCCCAATTCTAAATATAAGATAGATTAAAAGAGAGCAGTCATGGGATGGAAAGTAAGAGTAAATACGCTCTAGGGTTTAAGAAGTTTTTTTAAAAAGTCAAACTCCTATAGAAATGAGTACCAAATCTTGGCCACTTTTATAGCCAGAAAATCTAGTGACGTTTAGGTATCAATATTGTCCATGATTTTAGGGTTTTTTATCAGTCTTCTATTTCCAACCACACATCTATCCCCAATTTTGCAGAATTGTGATGTTATTAGCAACAAGAGTGAAAGTTACAAGGTGAAAGAGTTGGCTGTAGCATTATGAAGGATATAGTAAAACAAGCCCCCATGAAATTTATGGCATCTATGCTCTCAAAATCCATTTTTTCCTTGGCTTTCCCTAACTTTCAGACTTATCCTCCATACTAAACCAGGACAAGCCTGTCTCAGCAAGTCATGGTGTCAGCTAGGATTTCAAACTATGCTGTTGTTGAGAAGATGTATTCTACCTATGCTCTCCCCAGGCACAAGCATTGAAGAGAACTAAGAGGACTTGAGGAATATTGTCCATGCTTTTTATCTACCCTCTTCCCCCTATGTAAACATAAAACATAACATATACATACAAAAATAAGTATAAAATATAGCAATACAGACTCTGGAATCAGGTAACTTGAGTTTGAATCCTATTTCTAATGTACCACCTACTAACTTTGTGACTTAGCAAATTAGTTAATTTCTCTGTGCCTCAGTTTAATTATATTAAAAAAAGGATAATGGTAGTACCTACCTTAAGGTGGGTTATAAGGATGAAATAAGATAATAAACGTAAAGCACATGGAATAATGCCTGGCACATACTGAACATTTAGTAACTGTTTATCCCCAACTTTGCAACTACATGTTATAGTAGCAGGGGTAGTAATAGTTGTTATTACATTATATTTCAGTTATACTTTTGGATTTTCTTGATTCAAAGAAAAGACAGGTAATTTGAATAGCCCTAAATTAAAGAGATTTTGCTTTATACTTAAAAGCCTTCCCATGAAGAAAAATCTAGGACCAGATGCCTTCAGCAATTCTATCTACTGAACATTTAAGGAATAATAAATTCTACTCAAACTCTTTCCGAAAATAGAATAGGAAGAAGTACTTTCCAACTTATTTTATGAGACAAGTATCACCCCAATACAGAAACCAGAAAAAAGGTATTACAAGAAAAGAAACTATAATACCCCTCTTGAACATAGTGTCACAAATCCTTAACAAAATATAACAAATCATACTCAGTTTATAAAAAGGATAATACATCATGACCAAGTAGGGTTTAGCTCAGGAAGAAAGTTGGTTTGTTATTAATAAATCAGTATCATTGGAGGAAAAAAACATGGCGTAGATGATAGAGGCTCTGTTCATCCCTCTGGTGACCAAATCAGAGTTGTGGCAGAAACAAGGAGCAGCAGCAAGGAAAAATCACCTGGGATGAACCATCTGTACAACTAGGGAGAAATCCAAGAAAGCACTCTGCAATGGCAGAAGGTAGGATGGGGCGAGGACGCAGGGCTGCCCAATCTCGAGTGGCTGAGTGGAATGGAGGCTTCAGCAGTGGCAGAGGCCTCTTAAAGGGGCCAAGTCTATGAGCAGATTTTCGTGGTGATGGATCTGCTCGCTCTGAGCACCAGTGCTGGTTCAGCTGCGCACAGGGGGTATCAGGGACTTACAGGGAGACATTGTTGGAGTGAGGGCCGAGGAGAGACTTGCTTGGTACAGAAGTGCTGGCAGTATTCATTGTTCCCTGTTGAGCCCTCCCCTCTCCCAGTGCGCCAGACACAGGGCCGCCATAGCTGTAATGTCATCAAACTGGATAACAGAGGTCGCTCCACCCAGAGGATTCCCTGAAACCCCGCCTCCCCCAACTCGTGGCTCTACCCAAGCCACATCCAGGTGTATCCTCGGAGAGTCAAGTGCTCCTTGCTGAGCAGCGCCTGGATTCACACTGGAGGCAGCTGGCTTCGGTTTCTGGTGTGGCCTTTTGAGGTAACTATAAGCACAGCAGCTGTGGATTGCTTGCTGAATCTTAACAGATGGCCTCAGAGGGGCAGAGGATTGGGCTAAATTTGGCCTGCAGCTGACCCCCTCTCAGTTCTGTGCCACTGTACTACTACTTCACAAATCCACACTAATAAGACCAGGAGACTTAGGAGCTTTGCTTGGTTCATAGAAACAGACACAGAAAGGCAGCCAAAATGGGAAGACAAAGAAGCAGAAACTATATGACAGAACAGAACAGAGATCCAGATATAAAGGAGTCAAGTAATCTAATAGATGCAGAGTCCAAAACACTGGTTATAAAGATGCTCAATGAACTTTTGGGAAGTATAGATAAATTCAGTGAGAACTTCAACAAAGAAATAAAAAATATAAATGATGGAAATTGAAATTATAAAATGGAACCAGTCTAAAATGAAGAACACATCTGAGACGAGAAGTATAGTAAATGGAATAAACAGTGAATAAAGAAAAGGATCACATGACCTATCTAGAGGACAGGAAAGCCAAGAACACACAATCTGAATGGCAAGAGATAAGAGGCCAAGACTATAAAAATAATTTAAGGAGCATATGGGACACTATTAACGGTCCAAATATCGGTCTGATTGGCGTAACTGAAGAAAATCAAGATGTTGAACAGCTGTTTGAAGAAATCATGATGAAAAACTTCCCTAACCTGGTGAAGGAAATAGACATACAACCCAAGGAAGCTCAGAGAATTCCAAAACTCAGGGGTCCAAAGAGACCCACACCAAGACACATCATTATTAAAATGCCAGAGGTTAAATACAAAGAAAGAATATTAAAAGCAGCAAGAGAAAAACAGATAGTTACTTATAAGGGAACACCCATAAGACTGGCAGCTAATTTCTCAAAAGAAACTATGCAAGACAGAAGGGCTTGGCAAAAAATATTCAACAGGACGAAGACCCAGGATTTACAACCAAGAATACTTTATCTAGCAAAGCTAGCATTTAGAGTTGAAGTATAGATAAAGAGCTTCCCAGACAAAAATGAACTAGAGGAGTTTATCACCACCAGGACAGTATTACAGGAAATGTTGGAGGGGCTTCTTTAAGAAGAAAAAACATGTATCAAAAACAGGAATAAAAAATGGTAACAACTATATTCCTATCAATAAGAACCATAAATGAGAAAGAATTAAGCACTCCAACCAAAAGATAGAGTGACTGAAAGGATAAGAAAACAAGACCCTTACATATGAAAAGGAAGGGATGGAAAAAGATATTGATGAACCTACAAGGTATTTAAGTCAGACAGAAAAAAATAAACACTATATGATTTCACTTATATGAGGAATCTAAGGAATAAAAAGAACAAACTAATCAAAAACAGACTCACAAATATAGTGGACAATTCGGTGATGGACAGAGGGGAGGGAGGTTTGCGGGGCTGGGAGAAGGGGGTGAAAGGTTAAAGAAGTACAAATTAGTAGCTGATGGATGGTCACAGGGATGGGGAGCATGGCACAGAAAATGTAGTTAGCATTAATACATTGGCCAGGTGGAGGGTCAGGGGAGAGAAGGAGCCATTGGGGTGATCGTTTTACGAACTAAATAGATGTCTAAACAATGTATTGTATACTTGAAACTAAAATAAATTAATTTTAAAAAAGTTGAGTATATTAAAAAATAAATAAAATTTTCTCAAGTCCTGTGGAAAAGGCATTCACAGAATTCGCCCCCCTTTCGTGTTAAAAGCTCACAGCAAACCAGGAATAGAATGGAACTCCATCTCGATAAAGGGCATCTATGAAAAAAATCTGCAGCTAAAATCATACTTCATGATACAGACACATTCTTTGAAATAGCTAAAATTAAAAAGTGAACATTTCCTATGTTGGCAGTGGTGGAGCTCCTGCAATCCACATTGCTGGTAAGAATAAAAAAAGTGTTTAACAAGCACTTGAGAAAAGAGTTTGGCAATGTAGTAAACATATACTTAACCAGATGACGCAGCAATTCCACTCTTAGGTATTCACCCAAGAGAAATGAATACGTAGGTTCACACAGATCTTAGTTCAGGAAAGTTCTCTGGAGCTTTATTGTAATAGCTAAAAGCTAGAAACACCCCAAATGTTCATCAGTAGGTAAACAGATAATCAAATTGTGGTATATCCATACAGTGGAATGCTACTCAATACATAAAAATGAACCAATTAGTGATAAGTGGAACACCATGGGTGAATCTCAAAAACATCATGCTACTCTAAAGAGGCAGATACAAAAGATAGATATAATGATTTCATTTATATGAAACTATAGAAACTACAGATCATTATTTGCCATGTGTAAGGATTTTGATACGATTGCATTGGAAACTTCAAGGAAGCATTTTGAAGGTAGTAAAAATGTTACATGATGTTCACTGTGCTGTTGGTTAAGCAGCTGTATATATTTTTCAAAATTCATTAACTCATGCATTAAAAACGTGTGTATTTTACTGTATATAAATGATACCTCTGTTAACTAACTTCTTTAGAAACATTTCTTAGAATTCCCTCTGAAAATATTTCTTGTGTCCAAGGTAAATAGCCAGATATACAGCTTAACATCTGTTTTTATTATGTAAATTCAAAAAATTATTTTGAGATGCCGTATAAATTGACTAACACACATGGTGTCTTTAATAGAGAGCTGTTAGTGAAGCATGTGAATTTATATACTAATATGCTAAAGTGGAAGTGTGGATTATTTGGATATGGGATAGGATTGGATAGGTGCAATATTGATATTTCCATAGATAAAGTATGATTACCTCTTTTGGAACTGAAGCAAACTGATATTTCTGTTTTTACAGGAAAGAAATGTAAGTTTTTTCTTACTTTAGTATCCTCAAACAAAGATTTAATGTTTATTTATGATTTCATTTCTTAGATTACAAGAGAAGATAGTTTATTAAGTCATAAAAACGCCAGTGTTCAAGATGCTGCCACAAACAGGTACAGTTCTGGGTAGACTGAATTAAATGATGTTCTTTTCCTCTTAACAATTTCTTTTTTTGGCCTTTTTTCCTCTTCCCCAGTTTGTCACCACATGATTTCAGGCTGTCTATTTGGAAGACAGCTCAAATTCACTCTTCTGTCCATTATATAGCTACTTAGTACCTAGCTTTAGATTATTTGAAAATAGTCCTAATTAGTCTCTTTACATTCTCATTCCTTTTCAACTGGTTCAAACTGTAGAGCAAAAAAATCCTTTGAAGATATTTTTAATCCTATTAAGATACTTGGTGAGAAATGTATATTATTTCCCTTAGGTATGGTGGTTAACTTTACTGCCATTTAAGGCCCTGTCTTATAAAAAGGCCTTGTTCCTATTAAGCTTTCTTACTGTGGGCTCTCTCATATTTTAGCCAATTTCTTTGCTTTCCTTTCCAAATCCTTGCTGTCCCTCTTTTCTTCAATGAGTATTACGCCATTTATTTGTCTTACTTGGCTTTTATTCCCTCCTCTATGCCAGTTTGTTTTGTTCATCACTGTTCTGTGCTTAGTTGATGCTAACGTTGAATGAATGAATGCTGTTTCTTTTCTCGTTATTTAAAACTTATTCAGTGAAGTGTTTTCTGATTAATCATACTGTTTCAGATACTGTAATCAACATAGCACTTAAGCATATAGCAAGCTTTGTATATAGGACTTTACAGTACTCAATAAACGTATTAATTGGTGATCAGGGTAAAACTGGAATTACAACTTAACCTTTTAACTAATTCCAATAAATCAGTTGGCCCACAGCATTGTTAATACTATTGTTATTATCAGATCTTTTTAGAATAACCTCATTCTTTTTTTTCTTTTTTGCCTAGAGGAGGATAATGGGCATTGGACCTCCCAATTTCATTGAACACTTAGAGCTGGAAAGAGTATAGAATATACTTCAGCTTACTTCCAGTTTTATTTTTCTAAATGGCTTTCAATATTTTCAATAATCTGCTCCCCACATCCTAGGATTTGAAATGCATTCTTTAAAATATACTGTTATTGTTTAAACTTAGATCTATTTCTGGGCCTTTCCCTTTACTGGTAAGCTGTTTTTTTGCCCATGCCATACCACAGTGTTTTAAAAAATTACTATACTTGCTTTTTAGAAATGAAATATTTCAGGCACAGAAAAAAACTATGGAGATTGTATAGTATATATCGATGTACCAGATATCAAGCTTTGTCACATTTTTACATTTTGCTGTTGTAGATTTAGACTGTTTTTAGACTATTTTTCTTTTATTTTTTTGAGTTATAATGCCCATACTATAAAATTTACCCTTTGAACGTGTACAATTCAGTGCATTTTAGTACATTGACAAATTTTTGCAACCATTACCACTATCTAATTCCATAATATTGTCATCACCCCTAAAAGAAACACCACACCCATTTGGTCTCTCCGCATTCATCCTTGCCCTCCCCTGCATCACCTGGCAACCACTATTCTACTTTCTGTCTCTATCGGAATTACCTACTCCAGACAGTTCATGTAAATGGAATCATACAATATGTGGCCTTTTGTGTCTGGATTCTTTCATTTAACCTAATGTTTTCAACGTTTATCCATATTGTAGTATGTACTGGTACTTCATCCGTCTTTATGGCTGAATAATATTCCAGTGAATAGACATACCACTTTTTGTTTATCCATTTATCAATCGATGGACATTTATGTTGTTTTTGCTTTTTGGCTATTCTGAATAAGCTGCTATAAACATTCACATAAATAATTTTTATAGAGATGTTGCTTTCAGTTCTCTTTAATATATACCCAGGAGGGGTATTACTGAGTCATGTGATAACTTTATATTTAACTTTTTGAGGAACTGCCAAACTGTCTTCCAAAACAGCTACATTTTCCATTCCCACCAACAATATATAAGGGTTCTACTTTCTCCATATCCTTGCCAATGCTTATCATTCTTTATTTTTAAAATTATACCCATCCTGGTAAGTATGAAATGGTAGTATCTCATTGTGGTTTTGATTTTCATATACCTAAGAACTAATGATGTTGAACATCTTTTCTTCTTTGGAGAAATCTATTCAGATGATTTATTTTTGTAGTAACAGTTTTTTTGAAATATAATTCAGATGCCATACAATCCATCCATTTAAAGTGTATAATTCAGTGGATTTTATTTTGACATATCTGTATTTTAAAAAAATTATCCATGGTTCCTTCATATTAATTGCCATTACATGAGTCAACCAGTTTATTCACTCTTTTATTAATGGACAAACGTTTGTTCCAAATTAACATTGTGTATGTTCCTCCATATACACATGTGTTGTGAAGATTTTTTAGGGTGTATACCTAGGAGTGGGAATGCTGAGCAAAATGGATGCAGGAGCTTTTCATCTGCTTCTTTCCATGTTTGGCAGCAGTGTAAACTACATAAGACAAATCTTTTCTTGAAGGGTTGGGTGAATTCATTGTAAAACATACTTTTAATGCTCATTGTTTCTTAGATCAGCTCCTTTTGTCTGAGCTGTTTCTTCTTTCTGAAGCACAAAGTTATTTTGTTTCCTCTGGTAACTTTTAGGTTTTACTGCTTATTCTTGATGTTCTGCATTTTCATTACTGTATGTCTAAGAATAAGTTTATTTTTTTATTCTTATTAATATTCAAGGTGGTCTTTTCATCTAAAGACCTATGTCTTTTTTCAGTTCTGGAATATCATAAGCCATTATCTTTTCGAATATCTGGTATCCATTAGTTGAAACATCCTGTTCACTACTCTGTTTCTCATATTATTCCTTCTTTTTTTTTTTTTTAATCTCTTTGTCTCTGTTTGCCTCAGTGTTGTGGATGCAACAGTCCTAGCTTCCACTTCACTAATTATGTCTTTTCCAATCTGGGATTTATCTCTTATTTTTCTCAGGCTCCTTGTAAGACTAGACAGGAACTGCTCCTATTGCTTGCACACTTTTCAGTGGTATTAGAAAGGACTTGGATTTCCTGTTGGAGATGTTACTTTAGTGGATGATGACCTTTTGACTAGATTTTTCCCCTTTCCTCACTGGTGTTGAAGCCATCTGTAAGACTGCTCCTATTCTTATTATCTTTATCTGAGGTTAGACCCCCTTGCCATTACTGCCAGGCCTACAAGTAACAGATTCTCTGGCATCCTCTCACCTGGCTAGTCCTGTTGTAATATCTGGAGCACTAGATGTTGCTTCTACTTTCTGCAGCAAAGCTCTCCAGCTTGTATCTTTAAATGATGGCTTTTCCTTATGGTTCCTGACTGTTCTCTCTTATCTCAGTTATTCTGTATAATTTCTGTTTCACTGAGATTTTTCTTTATGTATTTGATAACAACTTTTAAACATTAATCTATTGACCTGTATTTTTTTGTGTGTATCTGTCTTTCTTTTCAAAATTAATCTTTTCTGTCTTATTAGCGAGATTTAGGAGGGAAGCAAAGTAGCCCACAATTTTGATCCATCTGTGAATGAGCCTGACCTAGATTTACAAATTGTTATGGGGTGGGTGAGGAAGGGTTTCACAAAGGCATATGAGTATAATGCTGACTGCTGTTATGGTCTTCACAAATTGTAATTTCTTCTTCCGCTACATGAAATTTTTATTCTTTTTTCCCAAGTCCTTTCTTTGAAAATGCTACCTATGCCCGTCTAGGTTCTCCTTATGTAAATTTATGTTTTCTTCCCAGTGCCGTATTTAATGGGAATGATGTGCCACTCTCTGAAGATTCTCTTCCTCCAGTGCATACCACACCTGCAGAAAATGGTTCTATTCTAAAGGTAACAATAATTTTACTTTTGAAGGTTTCTACAAAGACTGTGCTGAGTTGATCCTGTAGTACAACCATGGATAGCTAGTAATTTCTGATTGACACCAGCCCTTGAGCTATGAGAAAAGCATTGAGCCTGAATTCTCTGGGGAGAATCCAATGTCAAATCCCTCACAAGAGTATCTCAGAGTCTCTTCTCCAGATTTTCTGTTATTTGTTGAATATTTTTGTTTTGGGGTGGTCCTTGTATTTTTGTTTTTTGAATGCTGGCTATGCTTTCCTAGTATATCAAATGATACCTGGCATATAGTAGGCACTAAATATTTGCTGATTGAAATAAACTTCCTGAAATAACAGCAACCTGTCATTGTGTTGCAGTATAACCAGCTCATTGCAGCTCCTGCCTTTCCGGTATCCACTTGCCATACCCTCATCAATTCTAAAATCATAGAAACCTAGTTCGTTGCTCAGTGAATGCTTTAATTTGCAAGTTAAATGAAAAATATCCTTGGAAATGAACATTTACCATTTTTCTCTTCTGTGTGTAAGCACATTTATTATAAAAATTTACCAAATATTTCATAAAAAGAAAGAATTAGAAATCGTGTATTCCCACTACCCTAAGACAATGTATAGTTAATACTTAGGTCTATAATCTTTTTAGACTTTTGGGTTAGAAAAAAAAACCAGAATCTTCCTTCCTGTTACTTAAAATTCTAAAAAGATATATTGACGTTTTTGATTGGTCATTGAAAATTGTTTAGTGGAAACTGATATGCTTTTGGAACAGAGAAAGACATTTAGTTCAAAGGTATATTGCATATATAATCTGTACCAGACAGCATGCTAGGCTTTGGAAATTCAAAATGATTGAAACATGGTTTTTGCTTTCAAACTGCTTATAGTTGGGATAGAGAATTTTAATACATTGTGGTGGCAATATGCACAAGATGATTTGAGGGACTCACCCAGGTCACAGGGTGGGAGGGGGCGGGATAAGAGGAGGGAGATGTGAGAAGAGAGAGAACAGTTTTTTCATGTGTGTGATTAAAATTAAGTTGAATATTGAAACATGAACAAGAGATTTACCATGGCCTGTAGGCAAATAGATAGAAATAGAATTATATAAATGAAGAGACTTTTTTGTTATGTACTATACATTAGATATTTTTTCTCTTATTTCTAGATTGGAATTTTATACTTTTAAAATTCTTCCTACCTCCAAAAAACAGATACACATGCACGCACATTCTACAATATAGAACTTTGTCTTCTGTAAAGTACTTCAAAAACTAATTAAACAAAAAATATTAATTAACATTTATGGGAGAAAGTTCATATTCTTCTGTTTTACAAACAGTGAAGTACCTATATATCTGGATAAAGAAGCATTTGGAATTCAAGCATCTCCTTTACTCAGCTGTCTCCTATGCTAAACTTTCTACCTCTCTTTTCTAGTCTAAGAGCCAGAACAGTTTTAACCCTACCCAAGTTTTGTCTCACCAAAAGGAATAGCTATATGCAAATTCACATAACACCTAGCTTTTTCAATTCTGATTGTAGTCTAGGTTCCCTTCCAGGCAAAAGCGGAATCACTAATAACCATTATTCCTGAATGTTTCTTTTTGTTTAAAGGTTACCAGCCAACCAGGCCTGGGTCAGAATTATAAATTGAGAAGATATGGAAAAAATTAGTCTGATGATTAATGGGTCATTTAACAACAATGTATGTTTTGTCTTCCATAGGATACTACAGATGAATTAGATGCCTTGCTTTTATCTCTAACTGAGAATCTAATTGACCACACAGTCACACCTCAGGTAAATTTGCCTTAAAACAGCAAGATGGAAAGGAATTTCTGTTCTGAAAAATGTTCCTGCTAGATTCCAACTTTTGACTTTTTAACAATTTAGTAAAGCTTTTCATTTAATAAGAGTTCATATTTCAATAACCAGTTAGCATTGTCTTTCTGTACTATAAAATTCTACCAGTTTGAATTTGTGTGTCACTGTATAGTGTGTCACTACTATAAGCCTATTTGTAATTCAGCACCCTACTAAATAACAAGAGGAAACATGTGGGGATAAACCACCTTCTAAAGAGTTAAGACAATAAGGACGTATTTAATTTTTTAAAAAAATTTACAGAAAGGCGGGAGCATAAGAATGGTTGGCATTGAACATATCGATTATTATTGTAGTATGAGAGATACGGTGTTAAGTACTATGACCATAATCCTTCCCCCCAGACACTTATAGCCTAGTCGGGTGAAAGGTATCAAGTAACTCATTTAGTGCCTTATAAGTAATATGACAAATTGATGTTGGAACTAGATGTCATTTGGAAGGCTTAGAAGTACAGGTGGTACTTTTTATGGTGTTGAATGTTTGCTTAGATCATTAGTTCTCAAATTTAGGTGTGTAAAAGAATCACCTGGAGGTGATTAAAATACAGATTGCTAGACTCCACCCTCAAAGTTTCTGAGAAGTTAATTTCTGATACGTTCCATCCAGGTGATGCAGCTATGGTCTGAGAGCCCCCTTTGGGAACCACCACATTACATCAGTAAATAGACTTTATCAAAGGATAAGAATTAATCACAAGTCTGGAAAAGTGAGCAGGAAGAATATAAAAAGCATAGTGGCAATACTGAGCCATAATAATCCTTTATAAACACAAAAGAGATAACTTCTAAGATTAATGCAAGATGGCCTGAAGCCTGGAGAAGGAATCCCTGAGTCTCAGAACCCTTTCTGTATGTGTTCTTCTTATCATAAGTGGATAGGTGATACAGTGATGAAAATCAAATTGAAGAAAAATTTCTTTTTGTATCACTAGTATGTTTTCCCTTCCCTACAAATTTAGAATACTTTATTTTAATTCAAATTTAGAGTATTATCCATTCTGCATATGGGCTATCTGTTCTAGTACACTTACAGATTTCTCAGTTATTAGAACTGTAAT
>NW_011888901.1:4740369-4753875 GCF_000151845.1 Pteropus vampyrus
GCACTGGTGCTCCAAGCTAGGATTCCCAGTGTAGGGCTGGGGCTCCTCACTGTTCAGGGAGATCTCTGCAGCTGATATATCCTTCCTGATTTTCGACTGTGGTTGTTGAGCCAACCCATTTCACATCTCTGCCCCTCCTACCAGTCTTGAGGTGGCTTCTTCTTTATATTCTTAGTTATAGGACTTCTGTTCGTCTAGTCTTTGGATGGTTCTCCAAGTTGTTCATTCAATATTTTAGTTGCAATTTTGAAGCGGTCATGGGAGGAGGCAAACACAGTGTCCACATACTCTGCCATCTTGACCAGAATTCCAGGGGGTAGATTTTTATTGTCATATTTTTATGTGTATCTAGGTTCCAGTTATCATTCTTAAGGAGTGTCCAAATCATAAAGTTCTGTCTTCCCAGACAGTAACAAAAGGAGAACCTAAATGTTAGAGCAGGACTATCTATTGCTAAAACTGGGAAGAAAGCTCTGGAAAGCACTGATTTTTATCAGTTTGGGAACTGGCAAATATATAAAATAAATTTTGACAAGAAGGTATCTCTAAGATAGTATTTATTTTTTTAAAACGTTGGGTGCCCAAGTAGGATAGTATTTATTTTTTTTAAAACGTTAGGTGCCCAAATTAAGTTAATTATACTTCTCAGTCCATGGCAGACTATCTTCTTAGGTCTACGCAAGGCTTCTCCTTTGTTTTATTTCCCTTTATCCTCCATTCCTCTTTTCCTCTGAGGCATCCATTCTACAGGCAACTTTTCATACATTTATTTAGATAAACATTCATATCTCTTTTAAGAAACTGTGGGAGAGTTTGGGATATATACTCTCAAATAGGATTGCTGGGTTGCATGCTTATATGAATACTTAATTACACTACGTATTGCTCATTGCTCCCAGAATTGCTCCAGTAGTTTACAGACCCACCAGCAGTGCACATGTGTTTCCCATTTCACTTACATTCTTCCTTAAGCAGCACTTTATAATATCTTTCATCTTTAAGGGTTTGTGTCATTGTTTCAATTTGCATGAGTTAAATGTTATATCTCCTCCATTATTTTAATGCTGGTTTACGTTTCCTCTTGGAGTGAGTCACCTACTCATATCTTGCCCATTTTCCTATTGGGTTTTCTGTCTTTTTCTTCTTGATTTCAGGAGTTTTTTGTATAGTCTAGATAGTAATTCTACATCAGTCTTAGATATTAAAAATAGTTTCTCCTAATCTGTGTATTAACACATCTGAGGAATATTTATCACTATCATTTGCAGTATATAGCAAGGAGAGTAAGATACTCTATGTCTGTCACTAGGGAGATGAGTGAGTGAAATAAATAGGTTTAGATCCTCCATTGAACAAAACCTTTTATTCCAATGTCACACATTCTTCATTTTTTATAGTTTGGGGTTTTAAAAAATCATTCCTCATCTGCCATCCCATCTCCTGATGCCAGAGGTATTCTTTACTGTTTTTTCCTATTACCTTTAATTTTATTTTATCTTTCACATTTAGATTCTAACCCATTTGAACAGTTTGAGTTTTGGGGAGAAGGAGATGTCAGTTGTGGTTTGATATAACCCAACTATGTATTTATCCTTAAAAAGAGCCAGTTTTTTCCAATATTATCTACTAAATAATCCATATTTTCCCAACTGGTTTATCTTTCTATTCTGTTTCATTGGGCTCTTTTTCTTTGTTGTTTTTCTTGTTAACTTTTTATTTTATTGTGGTAAAATTGGTAGACAAGATTACATATATTTCAGGTATACAACATTATAATTTGATATTGACATACAGTAGTCTCTTCTTATCTGCAGCTTCAGTTACCCATGGTTTCAGTTACCCACAATCAACTGTGGTCTAAAAATATGAAACGGAAAATTCCAGAAATAAACAGTTCCTAAGTTTAAATTTCATACCATTCTGAGTATCATGATGAAATCTTGTCCCTTCCTACTTTGTCCTGTATGCCTGGAATGTGAACCATCTTTGTCCCGCATATCTACTCTGTCGCTGTATTTCAGTGCTTGTATTCAGGTAAAACTCTGGGCCCTCTCTTTTTCTCCTTGAGTACTATTGCGTTTTTATTTTTCTGACTTTGTAATCTATTCAAATATCTAATATATCTTTACATATAAATTTTAGCATCAGCGTATGTCAGATTTCTCTCCCAAATCTACCCACAGTTTAATGGAGTCTTCTTAAATTTATAGATTATTTTGGAGAAAACTGGCATTTTAAAAATATCTTTTCCTTTTTATGAACTTGACATGTGTCTCTATTTTCTCATCTTTATTTGGGTCACTAAATGTTCTCTATATGTCTTCTATACTCTTTGTTAGATTAAAACCTAAATACTTTATAGTTTTTTTGATATTGTGAATGACATTTAACTTTTTACTATTGAATTCATAAGCTGATTTTTTTGTCTAGAAGACTTGCTGAATTCTTTCATTAGTCAATCAGCTGCATTTAAAAAAAGTTTTTTCCTGGCTTTATTGATATATAATAGACAATTAGTTGCTCATATTTACATTGTACAATTCAATGAGTTTTTTTCAATTATGATTGGCATACAATAACATACCAGTTTCAGTTATACAACCTGGTAATCAGAGATCCACATAACTCACAAAGTGATCACCCCACTAAATCTAGTAACCCTCTTCCCTCTTACTTATTAGAACATTATTAACCATCTTCCCCATGCTGCACTGTACTTTTCCATGTCTGTTCTTTAACTATCCATTTGTACTGCTTAATCCCTTTGCCTTTTTTCCCCACACCTCATGCTCCTCCCATCTAGTAGCCCTCAAAATATTCTATCTATAAGTTTATTACTGCTTTTGTTGTTGTTTATTTGTTCTTTAGATTCCACATGTATGTGAAATCATGTGATATCTGTCTTTCTCTATCCAAACCATTTCATTCAGCATAATACCCTCTAGGTCCATCAAGGCAATATTTTTTTCCATCCCCTCCCTTTTAGTCTGGGTATATCTTTTAATCTGAAGTGAGTCTCTTGTATGCAGCATATGTAACTGTCTTCTTTTCTTATCCATTCAGCTACTCTTATCTTTTGGTTGGAGTGCTTAATTCTTTTCCATTTGAGGTACTTATTGATAGGAATATAGTTATTATCATTTTTTATTCCTGTTTTTAATACATGTTTTTTCTTCTTAAAGAAGTCCCTCCAGCATTTCCTGTAATACTGTCTTGGTGTTGATAAATTCCTTTAGCTTAGTTTTGTCTGTGAAGCTCTTTATCTGTTCTTCAACTCTAAATGATAGCTTTGCTGGATAAAGATTTCTTGGTTGTAGATCCTGAATTTTCATCATGTTGAATAGTTTGTGCTAAGCCCTTCTGTCTTGCATGGTTTCTTTTGAGAAATCAGCTGCCAGTCTTATGGGTGCTCCTTTGTAAGTAACTTACTGCTTTTCTCTTGCTGCTTTTAAGATTCTCTCTTTGAGAAGGATATAAAAGGCATCCAAATAAGAAACGAAGAAGTCAAACTGTCACTATTTGTGGATGACATAATTCTCTATATAAAAAACCCTAAAGACTCCACAAGAACACTACTAGAAACAATAAACAAATACAGTAAAGTTTCTGGATACAAAATCAACGTTCAAAAATCCATAGCATTCCTATACTCTAATAATGAAGATCCCGGATTACCAAAGCCATCCTGAGAAAAAAGAACGAGGATGGAGGTATCACTCTGTCCAACCTCAAATTATATTACAAAGTGACAGTAATCAAAACTGTCGCATGGTATTGGAAGAAAAATAGACTCGCAGGCCAATGGAGCAGAATGGAGAGTCCAGAAGTAAATCCATATTTATATGGGCAAATAATTTTTGACGAAAAAGCCAAAAACATACAGTGGTGAAAGGAAAGCCTCTTCAATAAATGGTGCTGGGAAAACTGGAAAACTACCTGCAGAAGAATGAAACTAGACTGTTGTCTATTACCACATACCAAAATGAACTCAAAATGGAGTAAGGACCTGAATATAAGACCTGAAACAATAAAATGCATAGAAGAAAACATAGGAACTAAACTCAAGGACCTTGGACTTAAAGAGGATTTTATGAATTTGACCTCAAAGGCAAGGGAAGTAAAAGCAAAAATAAATGAAGGGAACTACATCAAACTAAAAAGCTTCTCAGCAAAAGAAATCATCAACAAGATAAAGAGACAGCCCTCTGAATGGGAAAATATATTTGCAAGCAATGTCTCCGATAAGGGCTTAATATCCAAAATATAGAAAGAATTCATACGACTCAATAACAACAAGAAAACAAACGATCCAATCAAATATGGTCAGAGGATCTGAACAGACACTTCTCCCTACAGGACATACCAACGGCCAACAGATATATGAAAAGATCAACATCGCTAGCTATTAGGGAAATGCAAATCAAAACCCCATGATATACCATCTTACACCTGTTAGAATGGCTGTAATCAACAGGACAAGTAGTAACAAACGTTGGAGAGGATGTGGAGATAAAGGAACCCTCATACACTGCTGATGGGACTGCCAGTTGGTACAGCCACTATGGAAAACAGTATGGAGGTTCCTCAAAAAACTAAGAATTGATCTACCATGTGATCCAGCAATCCTTCTACTGAGTATTTACCCCAAAGACTTGAAAACCCATATCCGAAAAGATATTTGCACACCAGTGTTCATAGCAGCACTATTCCAAGTGACCAGGACTAGGAAGCAACCAAAATGTCCTACAATAGATGATTGGCTAAAGAAGCAGTGCTACATATATACAATGGAATATTGCTCAGCTATAAGAAGAGATGAAATATTACCATTTGCGACAACCTGGATAGACCTCGAAATAATCATGCTAAGCAAAATAAACCAGACGGAAAAAGTTGAAAATCACAGGATATCACTTATATGTGGGATATAAACCTAAAAGCAACAAATGAACAGGACAAACAAACAGAGACTCATGGACATGGACTATAGACTAGTGATTACCAGAGAGTAGGGATGAGAGGATGGGGGAGATAAGGTAAAGGGGGTCAAATATGGTGACAGAAAGAAATCTAACTATGGGAGGGGAACCGTGTAAATATATATATGCCTATTGTTAAAGTGTATAGATGAAACTTAATTGGATTTCTTTAACCAATGTTACCATAAAAAAATAAATTAATTAAAAAGAAAAAGATTCTCTCTTTGTATTTAATCTTTGGCATTTTAATTATGATGTGCCTTGGTGTTGGCCTCTTTGGGTTTGTCTTTCTTGGGACTCTCCGAGCTTCTTGGAGTTGTATGTCTATTTCCTTCACCAGGTGAGGGAAGTTTTCCATCATTATTTCTTCAAATAGCTCTTCAGCGTGTTGTTTTCCTTCAGGTACTCCGATGACAGATATTTTTGCATTTAATAAGTGTGCCATAGGCTTCTTAAATTGTTATTATAGTCTTGGCTTCTTTTTTCTTGCTGTTCTGATTGACTGTCCTTGGCTTCTCCATCCGCTGTATCAGTGATTTGATCCTCTTCTTTATCCACTCTGTTTTTTCCACTAATATACTCTGTATCTCTGATAATGTGTTCATCATTTCTGACTGGTTCCATTTTATAATTTCCATTTCTATTTTTATGTTTTTTATCTCTTTGTTAAAGTTCTCACTGAATTCATCTGTACTTCTCCTAAGTTCATTGAGCATCTTTATAACCAGTGTTTTGAACTCCGCATCTATTAGATTGCTTGACTGACTCCAATATTCCTGGATCTCTGTTCTGTTCTCTCATATGGTTTCTGCTTCTTTGTCTTCCCATTTTGGCTGCCTTTCTGTGTCTGCTTCTATGTACTAAGTAAAGCTTCTAAGTCTCTTAGCCTTATTAGTATGGATTTGTGAAATAGGTGTCCAGTGGCACAGTCCTGAGAGGGGTTCAGCTGCCAGCCAAGTTTAACCCCAGCCAGTGCCCCTCAGGGGCCACTGTTAAGATTCAGCAAGCAATCCACAGATGCTGTGCTTATAGTTGCCTCAAGAGGGCACACCAGAAACCGAGGCCAGCTGCCACCAGTGGTGGGTCTTGGTGCTGCTCAGCAGGGGGCACTTGACTTGCTGAGGATACACCTGGATGTGGCTTGGGTGGGGCCATGAGTTGGGGGAGGGGG
The DNA here is from genome assembly GCF_000151845.1 of Pteropus vampyrus. Classification (NCBI taxonomy): domain Eukaryota; kingdom Metazoa; phylum Chordata; class Mammalia; order Chiroptera; family Pteropodidae; genus Pteropus; species Pteropus vampyrus. Next base: position 4,746,520 of record NW_011888901.1, read on the forward strand.
AGTTTCAGGGAATCCTCTTGGTGGAGCAACCTCTGTTATCCAGTTTGATGACATCTCAGCTATGGTAGCACTGGGTCAGCACACTGGGCAGGGGGATGGCTCAACAGAGGAACAATAGAAACAATAGATTCCACCGGCACTTCTGTCTGGGAGAGACCTTAGCCTCTGGCCTTCACTATGAGAGCTCGGTGTCCCCCTGTAAGTCCCTAGTGTCCCCCTATCCCCCCGCACAGCTGAACTGCTGCTGGTGCTCAGAGCAAGCAGGTCCGTCACTGTGAAAATCCACTTGTGGTTGTGGCCCCTTTAAGAGTCTTCTGCAGCTGCAGCTTCTGCTGTCGCTGCCTCTCAGCGGCTTGGACTGGGAAGCTTCATGTCAGCGCTCCATCCTACCTCTTCCAGTTGAAGGGTGATTTCTTCTTTCTCTCCCTAGTTGTAGGGCTTGTTCATCTAGATCTCAGGTGACTTTGCTTGCTGTTTGCTCCATGTTTCTGTCGGAACTTTGATTTGGTCGCAAGAGGGATGAACAAAACCTCTATCATCTACACCATTTTTTTTTTCCTCTCTCTCTGGTTTTCTTGAATATTCAGTCAGTTTCTAGGGTATGTTTAATATCTGCCTACAATTTTGATTAATCCATTTCTCACATGTTTTTAGATCAATCAGTTATTGTTTGCATATTTTGAAGATATGCTGCATAATGCAAATATGTTGATAGAAATTTTACTTTCTGGAGTTTCTTTGAGCACTTTAAAGTATCCTTGTTTGCCCTTTTTTCTCTTAATTTCCCTTTTGACTAATATTAAACTAACACCCCGGCTTTCTTTTAAGTTTGTATTGCCTAGTATATAATTTTCTGCCCTTTTATTTTCAATCTTTCTGATCTGTTGGTTGTAAATGGACCTTTCATGAGCAACATTTTGCTGGATCTTGTTTTTAGAATCTTGAGAGTCTCTGTCTTCTGACTGAATTTAGTTCATTTATATTTACTGTGAATATGGTTTTATAGGACTTGTTTCTGCCAAACTATTTTTTGTTTACTTTTACCATATTTTTTTTCTCATTTATTCATATGGTTAAAGTGCATTTTATTAATATTGGTGGGAAAGCCATACTTTGTATTTTTATTCTTCTAGTGGTTACCAAACTTATTAAGACCTGAACGTATATTAACTTTTTTTCTTATCAGAATCTAAAGCTAACAGTGCAAGGGCTAGTCTAAGTTTCCATAAAATAAGGGAGTTTATTATATTTTAATTCTGTACATAAAAGTAAGATCTACAAAATTAAACATTAAAATGAATCTAACAAAGGCTCTATGATGCAGAAGCAATATGGGTGTTTTTATTTCTGTTTTCTACACATATGCTTGATAATTAGAGACTGACCCGTAGCTAAACAGATGTTTGTTTTCTGTGTACTTTCCTTGTGCTAGTCATTTGGATTAGTCACAATCTGTTGTTCAGAATGCTACCAAGAAGGCTGTGATTATTTGAAATGAACTGAAATATCAGAAAATAAAATGTTAAACTGAAGTTAGGGGTGGGGGAAAGTCCTATTAAATGAACTGAAAGAAGTAGTAGCATTCTTGGAGTAAAATTTTAGATTAAGAAATTCTCAAAATTATGACAGTTTCTTAAGTGGAGAGATATGGCATCTATGTTGAAAAAACTATCTTGGCTTTAGAAGTCCATGTCAGCTCAAGGGGCCTATTAAGAACTGCCCCCCTCCCCAATGCTTTTCATAGTAGATGAAAGCATTATGAGTAGAATTATGAAACTAAAAGCGTACCCTAAAAATAAACATATGTAATTTATTTTAGGTATCTTCAGCATCCATGGTCACACCCCGGTGGATTGTGCCAGTAAGTTAATGATATTTGCAATTTTTCTATTGGTTACTCTTTCAGAGTGAGGCCTAAAGGATTACCAGACTCTTGTTTTTCCTTAAAAACATGGAGTCATTATCAAAGCTCTGTTAACTGACTTAATACCTACTTCAAACTAGTAATTTAATCTTTCTGTTTGTCAATGCTTACGGATGCTGACAAAAATAAAAATCTGAGGGGAAGGATGGTTAAAAACAAACAAACCAAAACAACCATGATCATCAAAATCATTTCCTTATTACCATAATCATTAAAGGAGATGATTTAGAGCTAAAGTACTGACCATTGGGTAGGTATTGTCACCTCTGCTCACTCATGTCATATGTCTCTTTCAGCAGAGTAGTGTCCTTTCTAATGGACTCACAGGAGATGGACCATCCTTGATGGGGAAGGAGGGATGTGGTAATAGAGATGTAAACTCGCTGATCTCTCCCCCAGCACCATTCTTGGTGGACGCCGTGACCAGGTGAGGAAATTATTTCTCACTTGCAGTTCTAAGATACCTGTTAGTTGGGATGGAGTAGGGGGAACACACACACACGCACACACACACAGGCCTATATTTAAAGAATAATGTCAATTCTTTAATTAATTTAATTGAAACTAGATAAATATTTGCTCTGATTATTATTTAGAATAGTGTATTTTTCATTTTCCTTGTCAATAGAAATTTTCTATTTATGAAAATTTCTAAAATTATGAATAGACCTTATTATGCTTTTTTTAAATAAAGTGTTAGATAAAGATGTTACAGCCTTGTCTTTTAAATTTTATATCTGTTTTTAAATTAATTTGTCTTTTCCTTTTATGCTTTACTATTATGTTGTCCATCGGTAAGTGAATGCACGCAGTTAAGGGTGAGGTAGGAGATTCCCAAGGTGAGGCTCTGAGACAGCTTTTACTAAAATCTGTCCTACACTCATTTCAACATAGCACTTGCAGCGAACAGAAATTGGACTCAAAAGAGCTTTTATTCAGCATGTACTTTTTCATCATGTTGTTTTAGTTGTTAGGACCAAAACTGTGCTTATTTTGCAAAAAATTTGTAATTGCCTTTATCACCTCAGATTTTTTCCTAATTGTGTCTGGTATTTCTTATGTCTTCCCAGTGTTGAAAATGTGGGTCAATTGAAGTAAATGCTTTCCTAATTAGAAAGGAAAAATGACTGAGATGATTAACTTAAAAGAAATTTATAGTTTCATTTTAACATTAGCTCTTTTAGCTCCACAGTCTTTAATATAATTATTCATTCAGCACACACTTATCGAATGTCTATTAAGTACCAGGCATTGATTGTATCTGGCACTGATGATAGCATTAAACAGACATAGGACCTGACTTGGAGAATTCACATGTAGTTGTCAAATAGCACTTTATATAAATTTAATAGATTATTTTTCTAAATATTTACATGGCTAATAATTGCCATGATAAAAATAGAGATTATGTGCAGAGGACCAGGTGATAATGCTTTGTAATTGAGTTTATACAATAAAATATGAGTTCTTAAGGACTCAAAAATTACAGATGAAAGAAGAGCTTATCTCCCCACTCCTCCCCAAAGCAAAGTAGTCATAAAGGAATAAAAGAGATAAGAAAATGACAAGTAGTATACCTGAAATTAATATAATGTTATATGTCAATTATAACTTCAAAAAAAAAATGAGAAGTAAATAAATCAGTGGAGCAGAATAGAATCCAGAAGCAAACCCACATATATACAGTTACCTGATTTATGAAAAATTGATGGTTTAGTGTTCTGGGGAAAGGATGGTCTTTTAGTAAATCAGCTGGACAAGTTAAATATCCAGGCAGAAAAAGTTTTTTAATTTTAATTAAATTTATTGGGGTAGTATTGGTTAATAACATTATCTAAATTTCAGTAGTACAACTTTATAATACAAGATCTGTATATTTCATTGTGTACTCACTGCCCAAAATCTAGTCTCCTTCTGTCACCATATATTTGACCCCCTTTATCCTCTTCATCCTCCCGCACTCTTCTTCCTCTCTGGTAACCACTATTCTTTTGTGTGTATCTATGAGTTTGTTTTGTTTGTTGCATTTTGTTTCATATCCCACATATGAATGAAATCATATGGTGCTTGTCCTTTTCTGTCAGACTTATTTCACTTAGCATGATAACTCTCAAGATTCATCGATGTTGTCGCAAATAGCAACATTTCAGCTTTTTATGGCTGAGTAGTATTTCATCTTCTTTATTCAGTCATTAGTCAAAGGTCATTTAGGTTGTTTCCATGTCTTGGCTAGCATAAATAAAGCTACAATGTACATAGGGCTACATATATCTTTAGGAATAAGTGTTTTAAAATTTGGGGGAGGAAAATCTTGACCCAACCTCATATCATACAAAAAAAAACCCTTCCTAGATGTATTGCAGATCTAAATATGAAATGTCAAATAATAAAGCTTTTAGAAGAAAATATAAGTGAACATCCTTGAGGCCTTGAATAAAGGCTGAGATATTTTTAAACAGGTCACAAAAAGCTTTAATTATACAAGAAAAAAATTATAGCTTGGATTATATCAGGAACTTCTGTTCATCAAAAGATATAATTTCAAGAGCTCAAAATCTTAGGCACAGAGTAAGAGAAACTATTTGTATGTTCTCCTTCCATCTGTTTCTGTCTCTCTTTCCCTCTGTCCCTTCCTCTCACTGCCCCCAACAAAGGACTCATATCCAGTGTATATAAAGAGCTCTTATAAATCAATAAGAAAAAGACATCTCACTAAGAAAATTGGCAAAAGACTTGACTCCACAGTTCACAAGAGAATATCCAGATGGCCAATAAGTATATAAGACAGTATGCAACTTGACTAGTCATTGAGGAATACAAATTCAAACCACCATGTGATACCACTACATACCACCAGAATGGCTAAAATGTAAAGAAGACACGTAGCACCAAGTGTTGATAAAGATATGGGACAACTGGAATTCCGTAAATCGGAATAACCATGTTGGAAATAGGTTTGGCAGTATTTACTAAAGCCAAACTTACCCAGTATTTCAGTGATTCTCTTCTTCTGTACACACTCAATAGAAATGCAAATATATGTCCATCAAAAGACATGTACAAGACTTTTTATAGTAGCTGTATTCATAATAGTCCAAACTGAAAACTTGACAAAAGCCCATTAGTAGTCAACTAAATGCTAGACTAGAGCAGTGAAAATTAACAAACTATAACTGCAGTATGGCAATACAGACAAATCTATAAACATATTTATATTAGTTATTCGTTGTTGTATAACAAATTATCACAACTTTAGCATTTTAAAACAACACGCATTTATAATCTTATTTCCTGTGGGACAGGAATCTGACACAGTGTTCCTGAGTCTTCTGCTCCAGAAGTTCTCACAGGCTACAATCGGGGTGGTGGCCAAGGCTAGGTTCTCATTTGAAGACTCAACTGGAGAAGGGTCTCCAGTTGTGGTTGTTGGCAGAATTCAGTTTCCAAAGGGCTGTTAAACTGAGGTTCTCCGTTTTTAGCTGGCTATTGGCTTGAGGCTACCTCCAGTTGTTGCCACACAGACCTCTCCACAATAACTTCTTACTTCATCAAAGCTAGTAAACCAAGAAGGCAGTAGAGTCTGCAAGCAAGCTTTGCTGTATTCTGTTGATTAAAGCAAATCACAAGCTCTACCCATGCTCAAGGGGAGGAAATTGCGTAAGAGTGTAAATCCAGGACGTGGAGATCTTTGGGGATCATCATAGCATCTCCTTACCATAATGTTAGCAAAATAAAGTTCAAAAAGAGGCACAACTCTTAGAGATCAAAATAAGGGTTATCTTTGACGTGGTTAGTGACTAGAAGGGAGCCCAAAAGGGACTTTTGGAGTGCTCATAATTTTCTGTTTTTTGATCTACATGCCGATTACAAAGGTGTGTTCAATTTGCAAAAAATTATCAAGCTGTAAACTCATGATTTATGTACTTCAATATATCTATGTTCTACTCAATAAAATGTTTTTTAAAAATGATGACTGGATTGCATCTTTACAAATTTAGATTTACTTTGGATATTCTCTCTGTAAAATTTTATTTAAATGTATAAAATCACAAGGACAAAGAACAAGAGAGGAGATAAGAGCAAACGAGAAACCTCAACAAGTTTTGAAAGTAGATAAATGGTAAGTAGTAAGCAATTTAGCTGAGAAAAGAAAACTGAAATCTAAACCTGAAAAGGGAGGAGGGTAGGAACTGAGAAAATAAAAAGTAAGCCAAGTCACATTGCAGAACTCTGGAGAGGCTCAGGAATTGGAGGTACCAGATATTTGTGAGGTTAGGGGTACAGGTGGGACTAAGAACGAGGACTTGTTGCTCTAATCTAGTCTTTATCTAGTTGACTGCTAATGGGCTTTTGGCAAGTTTTCAGCTTGGACTATTATGAATACAGCTGCTATAAACATTCTTGTACATGTCTTTTAAGGGACATATATTTGTATTTCTATCGGCTATGTACATGATTCTGGAGATTTCCCTCTGGAGGAGCTGGGCCAGAGAGGTTGTGGATTTGGGAGTTTGTTTAGAGTAAGCCTCCAAACTGAAAACAAGAAGGTTAATTCAAAGTCCACAAACTAAAGGGTGAGACATCCAACCTTCCTTCTTTTTTCAGTTTCCAGAGTGCCGTTGGCCAAGTATAAATGTCTCAGGTGAGAAATTAAGAGCATTATTCTTTACAGAAACTGACAAACCAAAGAGAAAGGCCTGTAGGATTAATGTTTGTGGATTCCCTGATGATTATTTTTTTTCAGTGTTTTTTTCTCCCTTTATTTTATTTTATTTTTTTTTTAATTAAGTTTATTGGGGTATCATCGATTAATACAATTATATAATTTTCAGGTGTACATTATGATTTCACATTTGTATTTCCTATTGTATGTTTACTACCCAAAGTCCAGTTTCCTTCAGCTACCATATATTTGATCTCCTTTACCCACTTCACCATCCCCCTACCCCCCTATATTTGACCGCTTTCACCCCATCTTCCTCCCTCCTCCTCCACTACCCTCTACCCTCTGGTAATCACTAGTCAGTCTATAGTCTGTGTCCATGAGTACCTGTTCATTTGTCCTGTTCATTTGTTGCTTTTGGGTTTAAGTCCCACATATAAGTGATATCATGTGATTTTCAACTTTTTCTGTCTGGCTTATTTTGCTTAGTATGATTATTTCAAGGTCCATCCATGTTGTTGCAAATGGCAGTATTTTATCTCTTCTTATGGCTGAGGGATCCTCTGATTAAATTGCCAAGAAATTTACCTAATAATTCTACCTGGAAGTCCATTAATTTATAACTTTTGCCCATATGTACAGTTTCTAAACAGCATTCCAGTGCTTCTCTTAAATATGAAGAGAGCCAAAGGTTATCAGATGTTTGAGGAAAGACCAAAACAGGTAAACTAAAAAAGGAGGAAATAAGGCAATGTGAGTATCAAAAACT
>NW_011888901.1:4755240-4755538 GCF_000151845.1 Pteropus vampyrus
TGAGTCCAGAGGACACAAACTATACAAAAAAACCCACAATATACTAATAGTTGTGAAAATATTTACATGATTACAACAAACATGGAATATTAACATGATCAAAATTGTTCATATAACCATTGAAAAGTTAAAAATGAATTGTAGGGCTGGTGAGTGGAGTGTAAAAACGTTAATCTTTCATGATTTATAGTAGGAGGTCATTGGAGAAATATATCACTTAGAACAGTTAGTACTGTTGTTAGTTGTACATGAGAATCAGCTGGAGGGCTTGTTAAAATGGGTTACTGGGCTCTGCCCT
>NW_011888901.1:4755588-4756054 GCF_000151845.1 Pteropus vampyrus
AAGGAAGTTAAAAAGCAAAGGAACAGAAAAAGTATTTTTAGAAATAATTAATCATGTTAAAAAAACAAAATCCTAAGAATGCATGGAAGATAAGATTAAGGAAATGTCCCAAAAACTAGGACAAAAAGATGAAAACTGGGAGAGAAAAGAAAATTTGATGATCAGTGTAGGAAGTCTAATATGTGAATCATCAGAGATCCAGAAAGAATAGAGTAAATGAAAGTGAGAAATTGTTAAGGAATCACGATTTCCCAGAAGTACTTGAGTTTTTAGATTAAAACTAGTACCTACTGAGTACCCAGCACAGAGAGTGAAAATAGACAATACCAAGGAACATCATGAAATTTCAGAATATCAAAGTTAAGAGAGGATATAAGTCTTCTGGGCAGGCGGGGGGTGGGTGGGTAGAGTACATACAAAGGATTGGAAATCAAGAATGACAGCATACTTTACTAAAAGCAAGAAG
>NW_011888901.1:4758329-4764755 GCF_000151845.1 Pteropus vampyrus
AAGGGATCGCCTCCTCCCTACCTGTAACTGGAATGCCTAGCACTCTCCAGCAGTCCATCCTGGAATCAGTTTCTACTGAAACCTGTTGGATTCAGGAGCTCGTCTTTAACTCATTGGGTAAAAAAGTTCTCCTAGATTCGACTTCGACTCCATGAAAAAACAGCTACATTTTCCGTCCAACTGGAAGGGTATAATTACACTGCATATTTTCCCAAATGAAGATATCTGGTCTTTTACTTTCTTTAATTTTATTAAAGTTTTAAATTCCTGAAATAAGGGAATTACTTTCCCTGTGGTTTCCTTCAAACTCTTGGCTCCACCTAGTGGTTATAATTGTTCATAATGTCTCCATGATGGCCGTCTCTGGTAGTCAACAGCCTATTGAATGTTATTTGTCTCTCTAGTATCAGGGTGAGTGTCCTTGACCTGAATGCCTGTTAGAGAAATTGCGCTTTCCATGCATTACCTGGAAATCAGAAATTTATGAAAATAATGAAGACAATTATATAGGTAGATTAAGTGCTAGGTTTTTTGCAAGAATTACTAAAGAGAAGTTTAGAATACAGAGGATTTTCAAATATCACTTATACTTTTCACTTCTTACTAGACTGGCTATCTTAATGCTTCAGGTTTACATCAAGGTAAGAAAAACCTTGAGAAGACCTATGGAGAAGTCAATTGCCTGTCATATTTTTAGCCCTGCTTTCCCACAGGGAGCACTCACATGCACCACACATATTCTGCAACTTTTCAGCTTGGAAAGGGCAACAGTAGGTTGAAGAAACCCTGAGGCATTTACCTCAGGCCCCCACACTTCTTCCTTAGCCAGATGGGGAATGCAGGCCTCCACAGACTCAGGTAATGAAGGAGCAGCACAGTAGTCTCTGGGGCTGTCACTGCTTCGTATTGGTACCTGTTGGGACATAGGCTCTATTTCTTTTTAACATAAGCTGAATAAATTTAGAGCTTATAAACTGAACAAAATAAACATGCCAGGACAGAAATGGGGAATCGGGTAGGGTCGATTTTGTGTTTTGAACACCTGCCTTGTCTGAAACTATATACAACACACTGAAAGAACTCATCTCACATTACATTAGAAATTTTATGTTAGTTTTAAAAGTTGTCTAGAATTTCCTCATCACTTTTATTCTGTACAAAAAATTCTAGATGCTAAAGTAGTGTTTGCTCATTAAAGAAAATAGAGAAAAGTATAAAAATAACCACCTGCAATCCCAACATCCAGATACTGCTTTATCTTTAAAGCTTTTGAATGCATAAGGTAAACCTCAGTTGCTGTTGGGAATGAGGATGATGTGGAAACAATGTTGGAAAAGTCGTTGTTAATCCCTGTTGTCAAGGACTGATATTAAAACTATATCTCCTGGAATTTGTTTTTTAGTTTTCTGCCCTGTGATGTGGATGTAACTAAGTGCTCATTTATGCTGCTCAGTATAAAAGACCATCCAATTTATGATCTTTAAAACTCCTTGGTTTAGACTATCCTGGGCTCCCTGTAGCATAATCATGCTCAGGCAAACACACACTAGTGTCTGACCGGAAAGCTCAGGAATTTTAATCTGCATCGTTTCCCAGAGAGCTGTAGAGGTTGGAAACCACTTTTGCACGAAACAGTTTTGCTGAAGGAAAAAAAGTTAGCACTTCTTGCTGGCTGCTCCCCTTAGCCATTATGCTAAGCTTGTGAATTTCATTGGTGGAGCTCTTGCCAATTCTCAATTGTAAAACAAATTTTCTTGCAGCTGTAAATGACACCTAGAACCAGGGGTTTGACCCACGACATGTTGGACTGGACATCAAATTTTCAGTGTACCAACAACCCTAAATGTACTGAAAGGTTAAAGTTGTGCTTCCAACCACAGAACAGTTAAGGCATTACTAACTTGGGAGGCCTAAATTTCTCATCCTCATTTTAAACTTTCTAAAATTTAGGTATTGTTAAAAATATTCTGTAACCTTGCCAGTCACAATATCAATAGGGACTTTCTTAAAGTTCATTTGAATCTCAAGTTAAAGGGAAATTTCATCTCAAGTCCTGACATGAAGTGATAAATATGGAAATTAATACTTTAATGATGGATTAGCCCTGACAAATTAGGTACCTGTCAAGTGTACCTTTCCTGTCATATCTGCCGCTGGTGCCATTGCAGAGCTGCTGTAACACTCATCTTGTTCTGCTCATCTGTGAATGGAGAGGAGGGAGGGGCAGAGCTGAGGATATCTTAACATGTCGGGGAAGGGGAAAAGTCTATGAAGAGAGAGAAGCATGCATGAGTCAGTAAGGGCAGTAAGGGATGCTAGCAGAGGGAGATTTGAGATGATACTGGATAAGAAGGCAGGCTGGTTACACTGAAGCGGAAAGAGGGACAGCTGTGGAAGCACTACAGGCGGGTGACCTTCAGGTCATAGGACCGCATTCCAAAGATTAGAATCCACCTGCACATCTAAACCATCTGATAAACTAAGTAAAGGTCTGATCCTCAGATGAGATAAAATAGCTCTACTTGCTATTCAAAATGACCTGGTTGGGCAGGAAGTTTTTCTATATTTAGATGAGGTTCCCATGCAAAAGTACAATAGAGCTAAAAAGAAATATTGGCAATGTTTAATTAGGAGTAGTGAGAACATGTTTGAAAAGAGCAAGAATAATAGTTTATTTCAGCACTCCAGCTAGAAAGCTGATAGCATTCTTCCATTGGAAGGCAGCTTGGAGGGGATTTACAGCTGAGATAAGACCCAGGTCAGCAAAAACTAACAGAACGCTGCCTTAGCCACAGGCTCACCTACTCAGTGGTTACTTTCCCGATTTTCCAGGACCAGATTTTGCTCTGGTAACTCATTAACAACGATGATAGGACTTATGACTGTGAGCGGATTTTAGGCAAGCGCTTCCTTTGTCCTCTTGCCATTGCCTCATTGGTCTGAGGGGTGTTGCTGCCTCCACTTTCTAATCGTTTGCTGTGAGAACACTTAGCACAGCGCCCTGTAGTAGCTGGAGTGCTGCGGGCCTTGGGGGAGCAGAAAGGACATGAACCTCAAATCAGGCCACTTTCCAGCCCAGAGGACACAAACTATACAAAAAAACCCACAATATACTAATAGTTGTGAAAATATTTACATGATTACAACAAACATGGAATATTAACATGATCAAAATTGTTCATATAACCATTGAAAAGTTAAAAATGAATTGTAGGGCTGGTGAGTGGAGTGTAAAAACGTTAATCTTTCATGATTTATAGTAGGAGGTCATTGGAGAAATATATCACTTAGAACAGTTAGTACTGTTGTTAGTTGTACATGAGAATCAGCTGGAGGGCTTGTTAAAATGGGTTACTGGGCTCTGCCCTCAGAGTCTCTGATTCAGTATACCTGGAGTGGTGTCTAAGAATCAGCATTTATAACAGATTCTAGGGACTATACTTTGAGAACCAAAGGTACAGAAAAGTGAAGGAAAAATACCAGGAAAAAAAACTTGAAAGTGTCTTTAGGTAGTAGACATGGAAAGGGTGGTGCAAATGACCGCTGTTTCTTTTATAAATTTTGTTAATACTTTTGACATTTTAAACTACAGTTGACCCTTCAACAACACAGGTTTGAACTGCATGGGTCTACTTTATACTTGGATTGTTTTCAATAAATACACAGTCAGCCCTTTGTATCTCCCAGGTTTTGTATCCGCAATTCAACCAACCATGGATAGAAAACAGTATTTTCCATCTAGGACTGAGAATCCACATATGCAGAGGGCCAACTATATGCATTGTTCTACAGTATTTTACATGAGAGATTTGAGCATCTGCGGATTTTGGTATCCACAGGGGTCCTGGAACCAACCCCTCATGGATACTGCGGGGCTGTAGTTAAGTTGTTGGGGAGTCAAAAGTTATATACAAGATTTTCAATTATGCAGGTGTCAGCATTCCCTAACTCCCATGTTGTTCAATGGTCAGCGATGTTTTTTTCACTATATATTTTGATACGAAGTTTCTTCGAAACCAAAAGAGATGTCCTTACATCCTTGCATCTAAATTCATACTCTTCACCTACAGCAGAAACTTTTGGGCCTTCATGCAAAGCCCATATACTTTTATTTTTCACATAGCTCTAACAAAGCAGATTAACTGGTACAGGAGCTTAAACACCACCATCTGAGTCTATGTAAAGAAGCACAGAACAGCCTACTTACCTTGGTATTTCCTAAGCAGGTTACTGTCATGCTCAGCACTATACTCAGTATTCATAATAATAACCTTAACTCACTAAGAAATGGTTAAGTGTCTGGTATATTTTATCCAAGGAAGTAAGGGAAGTTGATATCTTTAGATTTCATTTCAAGATGAAATACACATCAGTTAGCTAGAAAATTCCCTCTGTGGAATACTTCACTGCTGAATTAGGTATTGCAACATAGTCATTTAGGCTTATAATTTACTCTCAACATGCTCTCTGTGGCACTTGTGGAGAAGTGTATGTTGCTTTCATCGCAAATGGCTTCACTGAATAACCCATTCTTACTTCCTTTCAGTTCTGCACCAACTTTGGCCGAAGAAGCCATCTTGAAGCAGAAGTGTTTACTGACAACTGAGCTCTAAGGGATCGCCTCCTCCCTACCTGTAACTGGAATGCCTAGCACTCTCCAGCAGTCCATCCTGGAATCAGTTTCTACTGAAACCTGTTGGATTCAGGAGCTCGTCTTTAACTCATTGGGTAAAAAAGTTCTCCTAGATTCGACTTCGACTCCATGAAAAAACAGCTACATTTTCCGTCCAACTGGAAGGGTATAATTACACTGCATATTTTCCCAAATGAAGATATCTGGTCTTTTACTTTCTTTAATTTTATTAAAGTTTTAAATTCCTGAAATAAGGGAATTACTTTCCCTGTGGTTTCCTTCAAACTCTTGGCTCCACCTAGTGGTTATAATTGTTCATAATGTCTCCATGATGGCCGTCTCTGGTAGTCAACAGCCTATTGAATGTTATTTGTCTCTCTAGTATCAGGGTGAGTGTCCTTGACCTGAATGCCTGTTAGAGAAATTGCGCTTTCCATGCATTACCTGGAAATCAGAAATTTATGAAAATAATGAAGACAATTATATAGGTAGATTAAGTGCTAGGTTTTTTGCAAGAATTACTAAAGAGAAGTTTAGAATACAGAGGATTTTCAAATATCACTTATACTTTTCACTTCTTACTAGACTGGCTATCTTAATGCTTCAGGTTTACATCAAGGTAAGAAAAACCTTGAGAAGACCTATGGAGAAGTCAATTGCCTGTCATATTTTTAGCCCTGCTTTCCCACAGGGAGCACTCACATGCACCACACATATTCTGCAACTTTTCAGCTTGGAAAGGGCAACAGTAGGTTGAAGAAACCCTGAGGCATTTACCTCAGGCCCCCACACTTCTTCCTTAGCCAGATGGGGAATGCAGGCCTCCACAGACTCAGGTAATGAAGGAGCAGCACAGTAGTCTCTGGGGCTGTCACTGCTTCGTATTGGTACCTGTTGGGACATAGGCTCTATTTCTTTTTAACATAAGCTGAATAAATTTAGAGCTTATAAACTGAACAAAATAAACATGCCAGGACAGAAATGGGGAATCGGGTAGGGTCGATTTTGTGTTTTGAACACCTGCCTTGTCTGAAACTATATACAACACACTGAAAGAACTCATCTCACATTACATTAGAAATTTTATGTTAGTTTTAAAAGTTGTCTAGAATTTCCTCATCACTTTTATTCTGTACAAAAAATTCTAGATGCTAAAGTAGTGTTTGCTCATTAAAGAAAATAGAGAAAAGTATAAAAATAACCACCTGCAATCCCAACATCCAGATACTGCTTTATCTTTAAAGCTTTTGAATGCATAAGGTAAACCTCAGTTGCTGTTGGGAATGAGGATGATGTGGAAACAATGTTGGAAAAGTCGTTGTTAATCCCTGTTGTCAAGGACTGATATTAAAACTATATCTCCTGGAATTTGTTTTTTAGTTTTCTGCCCTGTGATGTGGATGTAACTAAGTGCTCATTTATGCTGCTCAGTATAAAAGACCATCCAATTTATGATCTTTAAAACTCCTTGGTTTAGACTATCCTGGGCTCCCTGTAGCATAATCATGCTCAGGCAAACACACACTAGTGTCTGACCGGAAAGCTCAGGAATTTTAATCTGCATCGTTTCCCAGAGAGCTGTAGAGGTTGGAAACCACTTTTGCACGAAACAGTTTTGCTGAAGGAAAAAAAGTTAGCACTTCTTGCTGGCTGCTCCCCTTAGCCATTATGCTAAGCTTGTGAATTTCATTGGTGGAGCTCTTGCCAATTCTCAATTGTAAAACAAATTTTCTTGCAGCTGTAAATGACACCTAGAACCAGGGGTTTGACCCACGACATGTTGGACTGGACAT
>NW_011888901.1:4765405-4767977 GCF_000151845.1 Pteropus vampyrus
AGATTGGTAGGTTTCAGCTTTCTGCCCTAGACTCTTCTTCAGAACTTGTAATCAATGAAATCCTACTTCTTACTATTTGTCAGTAGTATACATGGGAAGGACTGGTTGGTCTTCCATTCCTGCCCTTGTGGAAACACTAATGTACAAAAGAATGATTAGGTTCCTTTAACCTTGATAAATTTAGATGTACCTTTAGCAGCTTTCCTTAAATGTTCATGTTGTTTTAAGAAAAATTCTTTAAAAAAATATTTCTTATTGTCTACTAACTTTTTTTTCATCAGCTTTTGCATAAGCACAGATATTCTTTGGACAATCCAGGATGAAAGCCCTGAATTGTTCTTCCATCTTGTCCGCTCGTCCTCTTATGCTTCTCACTTCTAACTAAAATTGTTGCCTCTGTCTTCTCTGAGATAAGGCCCAAAATGAAAGCTCAGGTGTTAGAGCAGAACTACTTGGCAGTCACTTACATAGAGAAAAATCTTTAATTTTTTTTCTATAACTAAAGGTCTTGAGAAGCAAAGTCTTGTCTTCTCATTTTACAGCAGGGGTCAGCAAACTTCCTGTAAAGGGCAGAGATAGTTAATACTTTACTACTCAGCTCCGCTGTGGCAGTGCAAAAGCAGCCTAGACAGTACTAGTATATGCTGGGGCATGGCTGTGTTCCAGTAAAGCTTTATTTATAAAAATAGGTGCTGATTCTCGATCTCAAGATTTCTAGATTAGTAGGGTGGTCCCCTGGCAAGTTACACAGGTATTCAGATAGGTTCTGCAGCGTCGTCTGTCACTTGGGGGCACCTGCCATTTCTAGACGTGGGCAGCCTCCGTCATACACGGACAAGATGCAGTCGTGAGTGCCCAGCTCTCAGACAGTCTTTGTGAGGTCTCCTCACCAGTTTCCGATTAATCTTGCCCTAGCCTTGTACTTACTTAGAAAGTTGGAATCTTTTGCAGACTGAAGAATGTGCATTTCTATATTATTTGTCTTTTTTCCTCTCAAAAATTTAAATACTCTGGTTCTTGAATGATCAAGAGGAAGTTGGAAGCTTTTCTTACCTATCAGCCCCCAGGCTGAAGAGATTTGTCTGGATTATAGAAATGGGCTCTGGGCCCAACTCCGCTGTGTCAATGTGATGATAGAGCCATGAATATTTCCAGGAGAAGATCCGTATGTCTCTTTATTACATGCTTGAGACAATAATTCCGTCACTTCCCAGGATTTCTCTTTATCAGAGAGGTGTCTTAGCACAGAGTCCTTGCTCTTTTTATCTTCATATCTGGATATGATAGATAGTTATGAGGACCTCACTAACTATTTCGAATTTACTTTTTATATGTGTAAAGCTCTGCAGTAACTTTTAAAGTATAATTTATTTTTATATCACGTGCACTATTCATTCAATGTATCCCACGGTTTTATATGACTTGTGTTAGAAGCACTGCACTGAACTGTGAGTTGTTAGTATTCCGAAATGACAACCGTAGATGTGACCACAAATAAAGCTTTTGTGAAACACGGTTTTACGAGCTGTCTCAGTTTCTCGGAAGTGTAATGCCTACATGCGGGCCTATTCCTCTCTTCAAATGCATCGTTAGATCAGTTAATAGGAACACCAAGGAGTGAACAGAAGCAGCACCACAGGTTTTGGTGTGCATTTTAGTACGTTTGGTGTGAATTTGGGAGTAAGAGGCATTTTGAAAGTTTAAGAACCTCATTGGTCATACGCCATATATCCTGGAAGGCGCAGTGGTCATTCCCAGGAGCCATGTGGTCAGTAGAAACACAGCTCTACATTTAATAGTTCCGAAACTTTGAATAAATTATTTAACTTGTGCCTCCATGCCTTTGTCTGAAATGATACATTCGGAGTGCGGTGCAGCGTCTGGTAGAGGGTAGGTAGATGCCTGTCTCCTTCCCTTCATGCCCACACCCCCTGAACTTTCTCCAGGTTTGCATGGTGCCATCCCAGGGGAGAACAGTGCTGCCAGGGTGTTTTCAGGACTTCTGCTGGGCAGTCAGGTAGCACCATAGGATGTTGGCAAGGCTTCTGAGAAGTCTCATCTTCCCCTCTCCCCTCACTCTCCAGATAGGCAGCATTGGGCCTTGGAAACCAAGGAGCTTTTCTTAGGCTCTTCGGAGGTGTATGGGGAGAGGCGGGAACCTGGGCTCAGTCACCAGTGCCGGAAGCTCTCTTAAAAGGGACTTTTGGCAATAAGGAACCAAAGTCACTCTAACTTAAGCAAAATGACTAATTGTAAAGATATGGGAAGCTCTGAACCAACAGGAAAGTGGGAGGATGGGGAGGAAGTGTGGACTTGTCTCTGGTCGGAGCAGCCTGGCCTTTGCCCACTGCTCCCACTGCAGGCAGGGAGCTTCGACGGGGGCCTTGAGTTGTGTGCCCAAACCTTGGCCTCAGGGCAGGCCACCTGACAAGGCTTCAGTTCCCCAAAGGGAAGGGAATGGTTACCAGAACAACCACAAATGAACCATGCTCCACAGAAAGGACTTTTGTAGCCAGCAGAAAGACGGGGGGCACGAAAAGGGTGGCTGCAGAGCTCAGGGTCGTAAAGCCCA
>NW_011888901.1:4771417-4779276 GCF_000151845.1 Pteropus vampyrus
CTTGCTCCTTACCATTTCTGTAGTCTTACAAAGAGCCAGGAAGCTCGGCTGCAGTGGGTGTTGGACCAGGAGTTGAACAGGTCTGTTTGACTCTAATGCTTGGGTTCAGCATAGCCCAAACCTCAGGCATTCAAACACGTCACCGAGTGACTTAATTTGCCTGGGACTGAGAGGGTTCCTGGGACCTGGCACTTTCAGTCCCAGGCGCCTGGGAACAACTTGTCACTGTATTAACAGATCACTTTCACAATTTTGCCACATCCCTGTGTTAGTCATTTAGTATTTGTCTTTACACTATCTTTTTTATCAACTTGCTTTTATGTAACCTCATCCTAAAATGTAAATCCCAGTTGTGATGGGCTGGTTATAGTTTTGTTAATGTGCAATAACATAAACACAATTATTAAAATGAAAAGTGGTTGTCTGTATTCCACATAAGGCCATCTCACACGGCACTGGGTGAGCTTGCCCGCTCTGAAAGCCCCGTCCATCCCTGCGCTTCCCCAGATCCATGACATGTTCTCCTGCCTCTGAGCATTCCCAGGGGAGCACTAGCTCGCTCTCTTGTTTCTTGGTCCCGAAAGTGTCAACATGCACTGTGGCGTGTAGGTTATCTCCTTCAGTGGTCCCAGACTCCCCATGATGGCTATTATCTCTAAGATCCCAGTGAGTAACCGATTAACAATGCCTGGAGTCAGGAGGTAGCTAGTAAGCAGCGTGTTGGGCAGGTGGCACTAGCCACCATCGGGATATGAAGCCAAGCCTGCCATGGCCTGTCTCAGGCAGAGCCAAAACAGGGCCCAGCTCCTTCAGAGAGCCTGGTTCACTTGGGCGAGCCTCAGAACTCTGTCCGCCCTTCTCAAGCAGAGTGCTGAGAACTCTCATCCTGAGTCCTCTGACCTCTGCCTTGACACTTTCCATCATCCAATAGCCGCCTGCATTCTAACCAGCCTTCCCCACTAGTTCCATTTCTGGGACAGGGCGGAAAGCCCCGCCTTGGTGAAACCCACTCAAAACTAATCTACTGTGCAGTTCAGCATCAGGGGGAATGCACATGGTTTTGCAGTGTTCTCTAAATTCTTCTGAGGAGGGCTGGGTTTAGGGTGAGGTGAGTGAGGTGCCTAGAGCATAAAATTAAGGAGTCCATACTAGTGCCCACTCTGTACTTTCACAACCTGGCAAATGAGTAACTTCTTACCTATTGCGCCTTAGGTGTCTCCCTTATGTCACCCTAGCTCATCCCTGCTGCTGAGGGCTGGATGCTGTGCCTGATCTTAAACAGTATCTGAGGATGGGGCTCGGGTTATAATCGTCAAAGGCAGCGCATTAGCACTGTCACGAACACCTCTGAATCTGACTGCAGAGCCTGGGAGCTGGGGTAGGTGTACTGACCTGCACAGAGCTGCGGCCCCCTCCCCCATCCCGCAGCAGTCACAGCAGCTGTTTCTGGGAGCAGAAGCCCAGAGATGCTTAGGGGGCCCTACTAGGACCAGATGCAAACTGTGGGCAGGCAACCAAGGAAATCCTTGCAACTACCTGAGCCATGGTGTCCTTGATGGCCACAGGGAGGCGCTGCAGCACTGAAAAGACCCCGCAGGCCAAGCTAGAAGGAAAGTTCTCTTGTCACAGGATCACTTCCAGTTTTTAGGAAAGCAGCCCCAGTAGCGTGTGAAGCCTGCTGGGAAAATGAGAGAGAATATTATGGAATTGGGTGTTGGCTTGAATGTGCCCAGGTAGAATTTATTCACCTTTAGGGAGAGTATAAGACCAAATCTGATAGATACTTCCTCACCAGGAAGGGAAAGCTCTCGAGAGAGCTGTCTCTGGGCGCTGGGCATGGGGTAGTGGACAGTGCACTGGTTATATGCAGCCAAATCATAGGGTATCTTCTAGCCTCTGATTCTTCTCTCTATCACCCTGGAGCCTTCTTGGTTGGTGCCTCTTTCCTTTTCTGTGTCCTCACCCCTGACCCCTCCCCACACACCTCCAGGCCTGGGCTCTCCCGCTTTCCTTCCCAGTATCCCAAGGGGCTGACCTGGCTTTCGGTTTAGATGGGGAGTGGGCTGTTGGGCCTGGGAACCCTTGAGCTTCCTTCCCATGGGGACTGCCACTCAGGCCTGCAGACAGCTCAGCTGCTTGGGTCCATGCCTGCCATACTGTCTCCAGCAGATGACAGCGTGTATAGTCACAGGCTGACTTGTTTTATACAGAAAAGGCCTTTACAGACTCTTTGCTGTCTCCTCCTTGGCGCTGCCTACAGAGGTGGCAGCCATCTCCTATTCAACATCACAGCTGCCCTCAGACCCCTTGTGAAGCCCAAGATCGTCTAAAAGAAGCCCAGGAAGTTCATCCAGCAGCAGTCCAGACCCAAACATCAAAATTAAGAATAACCGGCGGAAACCCAGAGGCACCGACAACAGGGTGCACAGAAGATTCAAGGACCAGATCCCGACGCCCAGCATTGGTTATGGGAGTAACAAGAAGACAAACACAGTGGCTTTCGGATGTTCCTGGTTCAGTGTCAAGGAGCTTGAAGGGCTGCTGCTGTGCGACGAATCTTACTGTGTTAAGACTGCTCACAGCGTCTCCTCAGAGAACCGCAAAGCCACTGTGGAAAGAGCAGCCCAGCTGGTGGTCGGAGTCACCAATTCCAATGCCAAGCTGCGCAGCAAAGAAAATAGACAGCTCATATGCACATTGTATTTGTGTTAATAAAACCATAAAATTCTAAAAAAAAAAAAAACCTACTTTGTTATTGAAATATATCACACATACCAGAAATGCACAAGCACAAGTGCACACCTATCCATCAAATGCTTCTGCAACTGCATCTTAGGTCAAAAAATAAAACATTGGTGATCCCAGACATCCACCCAGGTCCCCTCTCAGACCCTTCACTCCTTAAAGGGAGCACAACCTGAGCATCCTTATACACGCGGAGTTTAATTCTGCCTGCTTTTGAACATCACATAAATAGAATCGTACTGGATGTATTCTCTGAACTTCTCCAAGTTTGTGCTCATCTATTCATTCAACAACTATTTATTGAGTGCCTACTATGTGCCAGGCTCTCTACTAGGTGCCCAGGGCACAGCAGTAGGGAGACTCCACTATGGCCCGATCCACATGGAGATTCCATGCCAGTAGTGCCCTCTGGAGTGGCCCCTGAGGCCACGCTGACCCCACAAGGCTGACAGTCCCCCTTCAGATATTCTGGGGCCTCCTTCTGGATTCTGCGCAGAGTTTTGGAGCTCCTATCTGCATCGCACCCCCTCCCTTCTCCCCAGGCTCAAGTGAAGCTGGTATCTACCCCAGCTTTTTGTCAGCTCCAGTGTTTCACAGCTGGATCCCATACTTTGTTCCCTGGACTTGGCTCCAAACGATTTTTGGTTGTTTTAAAACATCAAATCTTACCTCAGAGCACAGACATTTGGCACTCTAAGACCATACAAAGAATGTGCTCCGGGCAGTGACCACCGACCACATGATTTGCTGCCAGTGCAAGCACGAAACAGCCTGCCGAAGGGCTTCTGTGGAAGGCTGAGCCCTGGCTGGCTGGGGTGCACTTCTGGGGCGTGGTGACATTTTTCTTACCTCATCTCCCACCATCTCGCCCAAGTCTGTCGCTGCCTGCAGGCTGGCTGTTGCATCTTCTCTTGGCTGACATGCCAGTGACAGACCTCAGGCTTCTGCCTGCCAGAAAGTGCCCCAGCATCTCTCAGATGCGCAGAGCACAACCAGCCGGCTGGTGGAGCCGAAGTGCTGTAAGGACCGGACAGTCAGATCCTGCCAGGAACTCCTGCAGCTCCCACCTGGTTTGAAGAGGCCCTGTGCTCTGAGGTCATGTGGCTGTCCATAGTGGTCAGCCTCCCTTGTGCCACTTCCCTCATTTATGTCATGGGTCCCTTTTCTCGCCCTGGAGTTGCCTCTGCCTGGCCCAGTGAGGAGACCCTTGAACTAAGGACAGTACTATCCCTGAAGCAAAGTCAGAAAGCCCAGGCTGACACTGCCCTCCCTGTGTACGCCGAGCTGCAGGCTAAGAGCTGAAGCCTTTTTCCCACACTGAAGGTCAGAATAAAGTGAGGTACACAAGGAACCTGGGACTTCGAGGCCTCTCCATCTAGGTACGGCACCTCACCCCCAGGATTCCAGGTTGCAGGACAAAGCCAAGTCCCCAGCGAAACTGATGAGGCTCCAAGGCCTAGATAGTCTACTCTCTTAGACAGATCTGTTCTTCTTGCTGTGTTCTAGGGCCCCAAAATCTCGAGAGCTAAGCCCCTCTATCTGGCAGGAAGGCAAATAGGTAGAGCTTTGCTTTTCCCATCCCAAGATGCAGTCAGTCCTTGAGTTGAGCAGTGAACAGGTAGTAATGGAGCATCTCTGAGGTGCTAGGTTATACTACGCAAGGGCATCACATGTCTCCACCAGTAACCCCAGATTTCCCCACCACCCACCCCACACTGACAGAAGGAGAGCAACCTCAATTTGAGCAATAGAACTCTTTTGAACCTAGGACTGGTGACCTAGTGGATACCCACTGCAGAACACACAAGCAAACAGAGGGCCCAGGGCCTCAGACCATTAGCCTCAAAGCTGGGGTGTCCTGTGGCTTGGGATGCAGGAGAGGCTCGGAGTCATTCCCTGAACTGTGTAGGAAAGTTGCGTTCGGTGACCACTCTGCAGAAACTGCAAGGAAGTACCTCCCTTCCATGGCTGCTGGGTTATTCCAGAGGGCATGTGTCTCTCTGTCACTGAGTCACAGGAGCATGTCAGAAGGCTGTTTCCCTCTCTACCCCAGACACTCGGGGGTGCACAGTGTGTTGCCAGCTGACCCTCTGTCCCGCTCTCACTGAGGACAGGAACTAGGGCGGGCCCATGAGACACAAGGAAATTTCTTTTCTATCATCTGGCCACAGATCCAAAGGAAAACTTGTTGATGGGCTGCTTTCCCTGAGGCTTGGGCTCTATGTTTCAGGATACGCAGAGGGAGGCCTGAGGGCAGTTGGCACAGGCTGGCCTGGGAGCTCTCAGTGTCCTGGGGCCTGCATGGTCTCATCTGAGGTGGCAGAGAGGGGTCTGGGCATGGAAGGGCTCCCCAAGCATTGAGACAGTGGCCTGTATGGCAGTGATGCAGAGAGAAGCAGCTCTGAGATCAACTTTCCAAGGGAAAGCTGAGACAGGCCCAGCCTGTGGGTCAGGAGTGTCTACAGACAGGTTGTGATGGAGGTCCAGCTGGGACCAGGTGTGGAGAGAAGTCATGTGAATCCCACCAGCCCCACCTCCCACTGTGGGCTGCTGACGCTGCCCCCAAGAGCAGGCTGCTGCCCCTTCTTCCTACTGGGGACACACACGGAGGGTGCTTTTGGACAAAATGCTCTTCCGCTGAGGACAAGGACATGCCCAGGGATGTTCTCGAGCCATAGAAAGTTTCACAAAAGCCCGAGCTGGGTGTGGATGGCAATGACACCATGACAGTCAGCTGGGGCAGGAAGAGCTGGCTGCATTAAGCAGTGCTTACAAAACACAAAGGAAACCCAAAGTTTGTATCTAATCAATCCTTGAGTAGCTGCGCTTATTCCTCACTTTGAAAGGCAAACTAGAGTGTTTATGCCCTCAACTGCTTCTGAGAATGCCCTGGGCTGTTGTGTAAAGCCCACAGACTAAAACATATTGGATATAGGAAAAACAGTGTTCCAAGGAAAATTTATAGCTGTAAATACCTACATTTAAAAAGAAGAAGAGCTCAAATCGATAACTTAATTTTACATATTGAGATACTAGAAAAAGAAGAGAAAACTAAACCCAAAGCTTACAGAAAGAAGGAAATAATAAAGACTAGAACAGATATAAATAAAATTGATAATAGAAAAACGATAGTCAATGAAACCAAAAGTTGGTTCTTTGCAAGATCAACAAAATTGATTATAAATTTGAGCTAGACTAAGCAAAAAAAAAAAAGAAAGAAATTACAAATAACTAAAATCTGAAATGAAAGTGGGACTATTTCTGCTAATCTAATAGAAATAAAAAGGATTATAAGAGAATCCTATACCAACAAACTGGATAACCTAGATGAAATGGGAAAACACAATCTATCGAAACTGAATCATGAAGCAACTCATAGAAAATCTGAATAGACCTATAACTGATAAGGAAATTGAATCAACAGTCAAAGACCTCCCAATGAAGAAAAGCCCAAGACCAGATGGCTTCACCAGTGAATTCTACCAGTTAAAGAAGAATTAATGTTAATCCTTCTCAAACTCTTTCAAAATACAAAAGGAAAGGGAACACTTCCTAACTCATTCCATGAGACCAATATTACCCTGATACCAAAACCAAATAAAGATATCACAAGAAAAGAAAATTAAAGGCCAATATCTCTTATGACTATAGATGTAAAAGTCCTCATCAAAATACGAGCAAACTGAATCCAACATCATATTAAAAGGATTTTACACCATGATCAGGTGGAGTTTATCCCAGGAATGCAAGGATGGTTCGATATCCATGTAATATAACACATTAATGGAAGGAAAGAGAAAAACACACGATCATCTCAACTGACAGAAAAAAAGCAAGGGACAAAATCCAACACCTTTTCATGATAAAAATACTCAGGAATCAGACATATCAGAGAATTTCCACAGCACGATAAAGCCATGTAAGAGTAATCACAGCTAACATCATACTCCATTGTAAGAGACTGAAAGGTGTCCTCTTAAGACCAGAAACAAGACAAGAATGCCAGTCTCACTACTAATGTTCAACAATATACCGTAAGTTCTAGCCAGAGAAATTAGATAAGAAGAAGAAATGAACAGCATCCAAATTGAATTGGAAGAAGTAAAACTATCTCTATTATTATGCCATCTGACATAATCCCATATACAGAAAATCTCAAGTATTCACAAGAAGGCTGCCAGAGCTAATAAATGAATTCAGCAAACTCGGAAGGTACAAGATCAATAAACAAAAATGCAACGTGATTTTATACACTTGCAAAAGTGATCCGAAAGAGATATTAACAAGACAATTAACTGACAGATAAATGGATAAACAAAATGTGGTCCATCCATACAGTGGCATATTATTCAACCATAAAAAGGAGTGACATTCTGATATATGCTACACCATAGATGAACCTTGAAAACATACTAAGTGAAATAAGCCAGACACAAAAGGATAAATATCGTATGATTCCACTTATCTAAAATATCTAGAATTGGCAAATTCATAGAGACAGAAAGTAAAATTGAGGTTCCCAGGAGCACAGGGTAGGGGAAGGGGAGTGACTGCTTGATGGCTGCAGAATTTCTGCTTAGGATGATAAAAGGGATTTTGGAAATGGACAGTGTTGATTTTCACATGAGAGTGTGAATGTAATTAATACACTTAAATTGTACACTTATAAACAGCAAGTTTTATGTGATATAAATATTTACCACATTAATAAAAAACAAAAATAAAGGATATGTCAAAAAGGTTTCCTCATTGCTAGCAGAGAGCTGATGGATGAGATGCTCTCTTCATATCTCAGCATCTGGCGCCTGGAACGGCTGTGGTCATTTTGCAACTAACTTGGCTGAGGCTGGAGCCACTGTAGAGGCGACGATGATGGAAAGACGTAGGTCCTTGATAGTGTCATCGAGCTACCGAACCAGCGGGCTATTAAGTCCCCTTTGAGGAGCTATAGTCCTGTAAGATAATATATTTCTTAATTTTTTAAAAAAGGAAAAACAAATACTAGAGACAATTAATAAAGAAAGAGTTCAAAAACTCTAACTCTTTACATGAGTTTAAAATAGAGAGTTTTTGGAAAGACCTGAGAGGCGAGAAATCTAGATATGCAAGCGTGT
>NW_011888901.1:4780506-4782128 GCF_000151845.1 Pteropus vampyrus
TTCCTGGGCCTTCGACTTGAGCCCAGCCAGCACATCAAAACACAGCAGGATGGTCCCTGAGCCAGAGGAGATGCAGTGGGTCCCCTTAGGGGAGTATAGGGGGTGGGAAGGATTGCTGGGGCTGGCCTAGGTCCCCAAACCCCTGCACTGAGGCTGGGCTTATCATAGCGCTCTGCTAATCTGTGCCGTTGGGATGAGAGCACCACTGAGAAACAAAGGCACTGGGCCTTTGAGGGTGATGATTTGTGTCTGCTCTAGAGAAGAAGGCAGGGAGGGAGGTACAGAGGCAGAGTGCAGCTGGAACCCACCGCTGGGGTCAGCTGAGGAGCCTCTGGCCACCTTGAGCCTGGAGAGCCCAGGAGGCTTCGGCCATGGCTAACGGATAGACAGGGCATTCAGTAGGAGTAGGCTGTCACTGACCAGATCTGGCTCCTGGGCCTGCAGCAGACTTACTCTGTGGTTAGAGGGCCAGCCCAGGCCTCAGCCCTCTGGCTGAAAGAGTCTGTGTCCCACCAGCCCTCTGGCTGAAAGGGTCTGTGTCCCTCTCAGTCCAGGGAGATGGAAGGTGCAGGACGTGCTCAGAGGGCACTGGCCTTTGTTCTGCCACTGGGGCCTAGAACAAATTTTCAGTCTCTGGTTGGCCTCTCGGGGGACTGCAGCAGCAGGCCCTGTGCTCCAGAACCACGCCTGCTGCAGCTTCATGCCACCTCCGACCCCAGAGTTAAACACACAGGGAGGCTCCTGATTGTGTCTGGCACATAGGTGTCGGTGGCTCTGGCTGGCCTTTGCTCATCTCCTCCCATGGCCTTGAGACCTTTGCCCTCTCATTGCCGCTCCTGGTGGCTGCCCTGCCCTGGCTGGTAAGCCCAACTTCTCTGCTGAGGGGCTCTGGTTGCTTCTCACCGGTGGCCCTTGCTCCCCTGACTTCCTGTCTCTCCATTTCAACTTCTCGCCTTTTATCCCGTTTGGACAAACCAGCCAATGGCTCAGGAGCTGGCACAGATGCACCTGTTCACCTAGCCATTTACTGTTAAACCAATCCAGGGGTGACAGTGGCGGCCCAGCCCTTGAGGAGATCTCTGCCCTACAAGAGTCAGAGGTAGAAACAGGTCAGATTACTGTGGCAGGGCGAGTGCTATGAGATGGGAAGGCCACAGACACCTCGTCCATTCTAAGTGGGCAGAAGTGTCAAGGAAAGCTTCTGAAGGAGGCAGTGCCAAAGACTCGCAGGGAGAGCCAGACTTTTACCATCATCTGCACACTTTCCATAGAACCTAACACAGAGTGCACTGGAGCGAGGTCTGCGGGTTCGGCCTGGGCCTTGAGGGCCTGGCCAGATTCTGGAAGCCGCCAGCATTCGCGAGAAGGCGAGGCTGATGATAATCTGGAGAAGAAGCTGGGAGGGCGCCTCCTCTATGCGCCTGGCCCACTGACTGGTGCGGTGGTGTGTGCGACACAGCGCCCCCTTCTGTAATCCATCACCATACTCCATCACCTGACCACCTTCCTCAGTCACAGAGCCCTGCCTCTCTACTTGAACAACTTGATAATCAGGGCTGAACTTACTTGGGTGGGATTTGAAGAAAGACCTCCTGACCCAAAAGAGTTCTGCTAGAGAACAA
>NW_011888901.1:4783418-4811959 GCF_000151845.1 Pteropus vampyrus
TCTCTACTTGAACAACTTGATAATCAGGGCTGAACTTACTTGGGTGGGATTTGAAGAAAGACCTCCTGACCCAAAAGAGTTCTGCTAGAGAACAATCTAGGCACCTGAGGTTCCCAGTCACAGAGTGTTCCTTAGGTGAAGGGGACCCTCAGGTAAAATGTGAACTCTCTGCAAAAGTGAAGGTGACAGGCGTGTTTGGGGCTAGCTGTGAATTTCTCTGTCAGGAAGAACTCCCCTCTCGGGACTCTGTAAGCAGGTGCCGTCCACGGATTCCGGGTAGCAGAAGGGCCCTGATCACTGTCGGGTAGGAAGGGCAGCCTAGCCTCGCTCGCCCATCCCCACCCCTCCCATGCCAGGGTAGCAGGGTCCCCAGACAGGCTTGGAGAAAGGTGGCTCTTCTAGTCCAGAAAGTCTCCCCAAACTGGCAGACATTCTGCTGCTCACTCATCCTTTGAAGTGGGGCCACTTACTGTGACCCTTCCCGTTGGGGTTGAAGTGTGTTTTCCAAACTGGTCTGTTCAGGTCCTACCCCCAGCCCTGGGATTATGACTTTATCTGGAAGGGGGTCTTTGCAGATGTAGTCAAGTTAAGGTGAGGTCCTACCTGGTTTAAGGGGCGCCCTAATCCAGTGACTAGAGTCTTTATATAAGAAAGGAGCAGAAGGTTTGGACACAAAGACACAGACACACAGAGAAGGCCCTGTGATGATGGAGGCAGAGAATGGAGAGATGCATCAATAAGCCAAAAGAACTCCAAGGAGGAAGCCACGTGAAGTTAAGAGAGAGGGGAGGAAAGATTCTTCCCTAGAGTCTACAGAGAAAGCATGGCCCTATCAATACCTCGATGTTGGAATTCTAGCTTCCAGAACTGTGAAAGAATAAGTCTCTTTTTAAGATACCCAGTTTGGGGTACTTTGTTACGGCCACCACAGAAAATGAATACACATATGTTGTCAGTGAGCTACCTTTGGCCATGCTTCTGTCCCTTTGTCCTGATGGCCAGGCTTTGGGGGTGTATCTATCAATATGTCACCTGGGAAAGTAAGGTGGGAGCCCACAGCAAAATTTCCTTCTCTCACTCAAGAATTGTTTTTTGATCAACTACTAGGCTCCAGGCAAGTGACATAAACAAAGGCAAGCCCAGCAGACACTCCAGCCTAGGGGAGGAGAGTCTGGGAAAGCCCTTAGGTTCATGCCACGTCAGGGTTCCTGTAAGCAAGTGCAGGGGTGCTCTGCTCGGGGCAAGGGGGTAGGGGTCCTGGACTGCCAGAGCTGGCCACGGACCATGCAGTTGGAGGGGATGCCTGGTGAGAATGCTTGGTGAGAAACTCATCAGGCATCCCAAGCCCGTCAAGCCCACTGAGGAGGCTGGCTCCCCTTGTCTCGGGCCATCACTGCTCACCCTAGTGACCACCTTGGCAATCTTACAAAGTTTTCCTGACCACAAATTCCTAACTGAACAGGTCATAGCAGGTAGTCATGTCCCAGGTCTACTGCCTCGTTAGCAAAGGTCAGTCTTTACCTTAAGGGAACCCTGGCCATTGTTCTTGTGCATCGAGGATAACATACCTCTGAAATGTCAAAGTAATTTTCTTTTCTCGACCCCTCAAAGGTACAAGTGCCGGCAACAGAGCAAAGACCACAGAATCTCCCATTGGTATCTGGTTCTTTGAATACCATCTCTATGTGCTGTAGTTGTTAACTATCCTGTATTTGCCAATGTAAAAGAAATATATGTCTCTACGTTTTTCTCTTTATGCAGAGTAGAGATTTCCCCACTTTGCTTTCTCCTGTTTCCTTAAACCATCAATGGATTTCATGTAGCTTCCTTATGATTTCTCCTTTGATTATAAATGCATTAAAGAAACTGCAAAACTGCCAATCTCTGGAGCATTTTCTCAGTCTATTGAGATTTTGCTTCTGGACATGCTCTCAAAACATTAGCTCAAATAAACTCTTATAAAACTTTTCTACATGTTAGATGCTCTTTCGTTGATACTCCCAAGGCTCAAGGAGGTCAGTGACCTATACTGGGTCACACGGCTCCCAGGGAGGATTTAAATTCCAGACTCCACCCCTGAGCAGTGTTTTTTTCCAGGACCTTTTGTGTTTGGCTCTGGGATGGTAGATGAGTTCTGAGAGCCACACCCGTGAGACTTCCAAATGCCAAAGTGAGTGGAGGAACACAAGTCACCATGCAGCAGACTGGCTTCTTTCTTGCAGAAAGTCTGATAACCATCGTGGCCACTTCCTTCAGAGCCTAGACAAACCCGCTGTGGGGACTCAGAAGCCCTGTGCTTTGGGATGGGGCTGACGTCAGCAGGGCTTGTGAGGATCAGGGGTTGTTTAGGATGGGCTTGGGGTCCAGGAAGTGATGGGGCAGAGGGAAGACTCTCTCAGCCACTGAATGTAGGCTGCACCAGGGCTGCCTCAGGTATAGTGCAGGTGACTCAGTGGCCTTATTGTCAGAGCAAGAAAGGCCCGTTTGGGGGAAGAGGGGGAAGCCAGAGACAGAGACCCAGGGTCTGGGGCGGGGACTGCTGCTCCCTCCACCCTCCACCAGGTGGTCCCTGCCGGAAGACCCCTTCACCCACCAGAAAGTGTTCCTAAATTGTCTCCCCATCTCACCACGTGGGTCACATCTCAAACTCAGCCTGCTCTAAATTCCTCATTTTTCCTATCCATCTCCCAACCTCTTATCAGATCTCCTCATAAACGTCTCTCATACCTTTCCCTCCCTCCGTTAGTCATCGTCCCCTGAACAATCGTACTTTGTCAAAATTCAAAGTGACTCACCTTTCCGTGTATAAAAGTTGGATGCGTGCATTGTAGAGAAATGATTACATACGGAAAAGGAGAAAGATAAAGCACGTGTACCGGTTTGCCTTATTTCCTTCCAAGATTCTCCCTATGAGTATTTTTAACATTGTTTTTATACTACAATTCCCTCCCTACCCCCCAATTTAGCATTGTAATGAATTTTCTTAGACTCTGAAAATTCTTTATAAAACATCTTTTTAAGAGACCGCATAATATTCTAGCCTCTGTATGTACAATGTATGTAACTAATCCCCAATTCTTGGATATTTAGGTTCTTTCCAATTTTTTTTTTTTTTTTGCTATGGCAAGATGATCTGTTAAAACATAAACCTGCCTAATTTCTTTGGCGGTTTCCATGACCCACCTCGTGGCTCAGGGGGGCGATCCTCCACCACCTGTCAGGATGGGCTCCTGGCTGGTCCACGCTCTCATGGCGGCAGCATCCCTCTTGCCAGAGTTTCGGTCTGTGCCCCGATCTGGCCTAGCAGAATGGAGAAAGAGTCTCTGGAAAGGGTTTTCCTCTCTGATTAAAAGAGATATGCCGGGAAACTACTGCTCCTCTCCACTGGCCATCTATCGCCTCGTCTCTGTGTGATGCCTGCAGCTGTGTCTGGGGACCCTTGGGGCAGATATGGCCAGCAGTTGAGGATGAGAGTGGTACAGCAGAAGGAAAGAAAGTCTGCCTTCCTTGGTGCATTGCTGATCAGGGATTTTTTTGTGAAAAAACTTATTGCTTAAGTCACTATTAATTATCGCCAAGACTTCCTGACTGATTTTTCCTCATTCTCTTCATGGCCCTGGACCTGCCCATTCTGAGACATCTCCCCACCTTTGCCAGCTGGCCCCACTGATGCTCAGGCTTGGCCCTTCCCAGCTTCTTTCTGGGGCAGTCCTCCTGAGGCCCTGCTCCCCCAGAACCTGTATCATTGTCTTTGTATCACCTCTCAGGCCTGGGCACCCCGTGGGTGACTGGGAATTTCTCAAGGGCAGTAGCCATGTCTCATTTTTGGTGAGCCCACCTGTGCATTAGAAAAACTCACTTTAGTCCACCTTCATCTTTCTTTTCTGTGAGTCTCCTTTAGTACTCACACAGAACACTTCACTTCTGACACTTCCAGTCACTAAATGTGGAAGATCTTTCCTCAAACTAAGCAATTCTCTGTGACACCAGCTGGATGTCCTACAATTCAACTCAATTCTCACACTATCTACCCAGAGATAGCGTCAGATTCCACAGGTTCAGGGCCCAGTCCCGCAAGACTGCCTCCCACATACCCCTTAGACATCAGTTGCAAGTCCAGGTTATTCATCTATGCTTCTGATCAATTGGCTATAGGTGGGAGGTTCCAAAGACCCCATCTTGGGGTTCAATTAATTTACAAGAGTGGCTCACAGAACTCAGGTAAACACTTACTTATGTTTACCAGCTAATTCAAGGGTGTGATAAAGGATACAGATGAATAGCCAGATGAAGAGATGATGAGGTCTGGGAGGGTCCTGAGTGCAGGAAACCCCATGCTATTGGGATTTTATGGCAGCTTTGTGTAGGCATGATGAATTATTAATTCCATTTCCAGCCTCTCTCCTCTCTCTGGAGAATGGGGGGACGGGGCTGAACATTCCGAGCTTCTAATCATGGCTTGGTCGTCCTGGTGGGCAGCTCCCATCTACGAGTCCACTCAGAGACTCTTCATTAAAACGAAGGACGCTTCATGTTCTTAAAGTTTAGGAATTTACAAGGGTTTTAGGAGCTCTGTGCTAGAAACGGAGCAGAGACCAATGTATATATTTTCTGTTATCTCACATCTGAGTACCAATACTACACTTAGTATACAGTAGGTGCTCAGGAAGTGTGAGCTGAGTGAATGTTAGGCTTGGTCCCCTGGCTTTGGACTTTCTGTGCTTACTGTGTGCTATGGACTGAATTGTCCCCCCCACCCCCCAAATTCATAAATTAAAGCCCTACCTTCTAATGTGACAGTAGTTGGAAATGGGGCCTTTGAGAGGTAATTAGGTTTAGATGAGGTTGTGAAGGTGGAGCCTCCTCGATGGGATTTGCACCCTTATTAAAAGAGATACCAGAGAGCTTGCTCCTCTCTGCTATGTGAAAGGATAAAGCAGGAAGTGGCCGTCTGCAAGCCAGGAAGAGAGCTCTCACCAGAATCTGACCTTGCGGCACCCTCATCTCAGACTTCTAGCCTCCAAAACTGTTAGAAATAGATATGAGTTGTTTAAGTTACCTGGTTTATGGTATTTTATTATGACAGCCTGAGCTGTCTAATACAGTGAGTTTTTGGCACATGGCTGATTTTCACTTGACTTTGTGGTGTGGGAGCATACCATCCTCCTGGGGAAGGGGCCTGCACCTTCTTCTTTTCTGGGTCTTCCCCTGCCACGGACCCCCAGGGCTGGCCCAGGCCATCAGTGGAACACTAGGTGGCCCGCATGGCCTGTTTTGAAATGCCCTCTTCTCACCTGCTAAGGGTTCTCAAGCATGGTTGGGGGAGCCTCAGGGACATCCCAGCTGTGGCCCTACCTCCCACACATGACTTCTGCCTAAAACCTCTCGCGAGGATGGTGACCATCAGAGACAATCCCAGACTGGATGTTCTGGCCCTGTTTGGCCTTTCGAGGCTGTGGCTTGGGTCTTGGTGACTATGGCCTTGATCTCCCAACTCTTGGGGGTGGACTTGACGTGTTTAGAGCCCCTGTGTGTCACGGCGTGTTCCCCTGGGTGGGGCAGAATCTGGCCTAGTCCTCGGGGTTAGCCAGGAGACCAGGCTCAGGTGTCTTCTGCCTTGTCCAAAGGAACAAGAGCCAGTCAGGGACCAAGGATGAAGAGGGAGGCTAAGTGGAGCTGGAGTGGAGAGAGAGGCAAGCCAGGCCTCAAGCAGAGAAAGAGCTTTAAGTGATGTTCAGAATATTTAACAACCAGGATGACAAGGCCCCCGCCTCCCCAACTAGGGAATCTTGCTATTAAACATGCTGGGTAGTGGGAGATGAGGGTGTGCGGGGACCAGTCAGGGCAGCCCTGGCAGTGTATTACCACTGGCCTGGGGAAACTGCCACAAGCAGGAGGCGGGGTGCCCAGACTTTGTTCTCATCGGTGGCTGGTTACCCAGGGTGTAGGGGGACTGGCTTCCTGGAAAGGTCTCACTCAGATTCGTGAATGAGTCTTTGAACTTCCCACATTACTTGCTGCCCTTGGTTAAAGCCTGGAAGGGCCAGGTCAAAATGCCAGAGTGGCTGAAAAGGGAGAGACTTCAGCCATATGACGTCTAGAGAGTTGCTCAGGCTGAGGTGAGGCTTGAGGAGGAGGGTCGCAGTACGGAGAAGAGGGAGGAGGGCTGGCTACACTGCCCGGTGGTTGGAGTTTGGAACTCATCCAGGAAAGTAGGTCGCTGTGACAGGGCTGTGGGGGAACTGTCAGAGGTTTGCAGTGGGACAAGAGATGTGGTGGACCACATGGTCCCAGTTTCTGCACAAGAATGTCACTGATGTCCCAGGAGGAAGCATGAGGCCCCCAGGTGTCTGGCTGTAGCTGAGGCCGGGCACAGGGTGAGAGGACAGTGACACACACAAAGAAAGGGCAGAGGCAGAGAGCCTGGGAGGGGGGCCAGAGAGCTCTTAACTGCTGTGGTGGAGAGAGGTTTCAAAACCACTTCCGCTCCCTGCCCTGCCCTTCTGTGAAGCTATTTAACAAACAGGACATCCTGAAAACACAGAGGGAGGATGGCCTGTGAGCTGGGGGAGTGACTGTCTATCCCTATGTCCTCTTGACAGTCAGAGCAACAACCCCAGTCAGCACCACCACCCTTTAGGACTATCTAGGGGAAATAGTGTTACTGCTACAAAATGGGGGGAGACTAACGGACAGAATCCAGGAGATCCCCTTGGCCCCTTTTAGTTCTAGGTGAAATTAAATGAGAAACGCAGGACCAGCAAAGGTTCAGGGCCCCAAGAACAAAGGTGTGAACTACCCTATTGGGTTAAATAACTCACCCACCCAAGGTGCCAGTGGAGTAAAATGGGAGTGTCTGTCTTCTCACAGAGGAGAGAAGCCATCCTATGATCTCTTGCAGAAAGGATGGTGGTCTATTCTTTTTCCTTCCCTGCTATGTCATATGGATTTTAACATATTTCACCCAATTTTTATTTTCTTTCCTCTTTCCCCCACTAAAATATAAGGGAGCAGTGATCAAAGTTTTTGGTCACAGCACCCCTTTAACACTCTTAAGAACCGTTGAGGACCTCAACAAGCTTTTGTTCATGAGTTATAACATTTACCATGGTAGAAATGAAAGCCAATGACTTTTAGAAAATTTATTAATTCCTTTAAAAACAGTAACTCTATTACACTTTTTTTTATAAAATGAAAAATAACCATATTTTCCAAAACAAACAAACAAACAAAATGATGGATAGAAGAGTTGAACTGGTTTTGCATTTTTGCAAATATTTAATGTCTGGCTTAATAGAAAGCAGCTGCATTCTCTTTTCTGCTTGTGCATTCAAACTGTTGCAGTGTGTCGTCCAGGTTAAAGAATACGAAAAGAGTTGGTTTCCACCAGAGGTATAGTTGGGGGAGGACCTCGTTGACCCCAGGTGTCCTTGGACCGCACTTCGGAGACATGCTGTGGTCGTTAGCTTTAATCTACACATTCTAGACTATATGGAGAGAACTGTGACAGAACTAGAGGAGGAGGAGACACCTCCAAATATCCCAGATGAAGAGCTGGATGAAGTAATTGATGAGGGAGTTTGGGATTGTCTCCTTTCTCCCTTTGGGAAGGGATGAGCCACTGTTCTGTTGCAAGGTCGGTTGTAGCATGCTAGACAGGAGAACGATTTTTTATGTGGGACATGACAAGAAGGATGTACATCAGCCAAGGGGCTCAGTGTAGCGCAATTGTTATTATTTTTGGTTACCCAGTATCTGGACACCCTTCTTTTGGGGCCAGATCTCTACTGAGTGTGTTCTGGCAGAGTCCTGCCTCCTACTAGAGCTAAAGAAGCCAAATAATCTCTCATGTCCCAGAAGCTGCAGAATGACTGTTTCTGAGGCTTTCCTAATCCGATCCTCTTTCCTGGTACTTTAATCTTGGGCTCATGGCAGAGACTACAGAGGAATTACTGTGGTAGTGGGGGTGACACTGGTGGCATTTACTATTTAGGTGGCAGTGCCATGTGGCCAGTGGTGGGGTACCAGCTGCAGCATCCTCACCAATGGTCCCTGAGGTACAACTTCATCTGAAGTTTCTGGCTGCACAACTTCTCTTAATCCCTGTGTGCTTGCTGAGCTAGATCTTGGCCTTCTTGTCAGGCTGCAAGCCACCTGTAACTTCCCAGTTTCCTTTACCAAGTTGGGCCTGTCACTTTCTCACATATGCCATCTGGACCCCTGCGGAGGGCTGAATGGGAAAGCCTGCCTCCTCCCTCATCTAGTGTGCTGACTAGGCCTGTCTAGACTGCTTCTTCGTTTCCCAGCGCCTCCTGCCCGGCTGGTCTCCCCTTGCCCAGGCTTGACCTTTCCATCATGAAAAACTGTCCTGTGTGGGTCCTTTTCAGTGTACAGAGGAGTCTAAATACAGGCTCTTCTTCAACTCACCTCAAGTCCCCTGCCTCCACCACAGATTTCCTAATTATTATTACAATATTAAACAATTAACTTCCAAAAAGTACAGAATGTTTGTAAAACAGAGGGGAAAAATCATTCTGACCACAAATTTTGTGATTTCTTTCTCATCTTTAAAACTATCTTATAACATCTGTGCAGAATATGTCACTGTTCCTTGGGTGTGTACTAGTCCACTCTGCTGAGGTCAGGCTTGGCCTTGTGCTTTGCTCAACAGAATGAGTATACTCAACACATATCACATGTGGGCAGGGGCTATATTTGTGCTTGTAGGGTTTAGCACGGTCTTTTGTGCTTCTGCCGTGAGAAAGAACACGGCCCAGGAAACGCTACTCCTTCACTTGGGACCCAAAATAGTATAAGGGATACGTTACGGTGTTCTGGACCAGATCCACGGCCTGGAGTGTAACTGCTGCAGCTAACTTGTAGAAGCCAGAGTTTATAATTGTAGGCCACTGATATTTTTGAGGTTATTTTGCAGCAAAAGCTAATACATCATTGTACAGGAGAAACTACAGTTACACAGAATTTAACATGTTAAATATTGTGAATAATCGAAGGGGCATGGCAGTTAGGTAACTTTTACAGACTAAATAACTTTCCTGCTGTTTTTTACTTAATGGTCTTAAGGCAGGAAAGAGGTCTGATGAGATGACCTACCTGGGTGAGAAAGCCGTCATCATTCAGACACTGGCTCTCCAACACTAGACCACCTTGGAGTGGAGGAAGTAAGGCAGGTCAGGTGAGTGTGGGAGGGGCCCATCAGGTTAGGAGAGATCGTTTCAGGTCCCAACAAGCCCATAGCCTCACACTGTAGCCAGGAGGGACTGGTGATCCCACTGCTGCCCCCAAGTCTTCCCTTCAATTCCTCTAGGAACCTGCTTGTCCACTCCTAAGCTTTACTGAAGAGTAAGTTCAGGTCTTTGTGATATTATTTGGGGATGGAAGGGCGATCAGGGGGCACTGGGCTCCTGCAAACAAAATGGGCCTAAAGTTCCAGATGAAGTTCAACCCAAGGTTGGTAGCATCCTTCCAAGCATTTTGCACAACCTGCTCTTGGCTTGTTCCTTCCTACAGGTAGGCTGATGAGCCCTATCTTCTTGTCACTTTTAATTGTATACTATGAGCGTGTGGGCAGGAGCCACAACTGAATTGCTCTCCCATGTATCGGCATTTCCTAGAACCATGTCTGGCTCAGAGTAGATCCTCAATGAATATTTGAGAAAATGAATAAATGAATCTTTGTTTATGAAATGTTACATCCACTGCTGTTCAGGCCTGACAGTTGGCGTAAAGCAACAACGTGCGTGTGTGACCTTGGCTCAGTCCTAGACAACTAAACTGAGCTGCGGCACCTACAGGCTTTCAGGTATTCAGGTTTCCAAGGCCTGGCTTCTGTTAGCATGCCCATGTGCCAGGTAACTTATCTACTTAATTTATATGGAGGCCAATTTAGATTATTTTTACTAAGTTGCTAATAAAAATAAATTCCCTCCAGCCTTTTCCCCAGTAGTAACCTCCTTTTGAAAGTATTTATTTGTTCTCAGTCATAAGAACATTACTCTCCCAGGATCTGGTTTTTGCCCGATTCCCTGGTGTATCACTAGTACCTAAAGAAATACTGTACTAATTAAAAAACAACAACAACAAAAAACCTGAACTATTATTTCTGTTGCTGACAGAGCAAAAAGTTTGGACCTTAAAATAATAGCTGACCCTGCAGGCCATTTCTGGTTGAGGCCACTCTCTCCAACTTTGCAATGACAAGAAAAACTTTATATAACGGTCAACTAATACTTTAAGATTCTTAGAAATGTACAAACCATTTGTTGCTTGCTTCAGTTACTCCTCAAGAGATGTTACTGCCTATATGGAAAAATTCAAGGTGCTAGTTAAATGTCACTTTATGACGCTGTACCACTGGAGCATGTCACTGTTCCCAAAGGATGGTGGTTCCAAGAGAGACCTTAAAACTGTGCAGACTGAGTCATTTAACACTTGAATATTAGGATTCTTGAGATTTTCAATCCCTCTATTTATGCCTAATACTTTGATAGATCCCACACTGGGTGCATGTTGTTTTAAGCAATCTTTAAGGACATCTGCAATAGACATGTATCTTCACATAGAAACTTAAAAAAATACTTTTACATAATACATTGTAATGCACAGAACTAGAATTCAATGTAATATATTACATTGCTAAAATATTCATATAAATATCATATATGCACAGATTCACTACATTAGAAAAATTCACCTACTAGGCTATCAAAGGCTACCAGTAAAGCCCAAAGAAAAACTATTTTAACAGTAGGAACATTAAAAATAACTATGAGGTTTATAAACAAGTGGCAGAACTCTTTACATTTACTATTGTCACAACAGGCACAATCTGAAATACAGTCTAGCAGTGTATAAAAATACTTTTTAAAATAATACTTTTGATAGATGTAGTACCACTTTTTAAAAAAACCCAATTGCGTAATTATTCCATTTGAGGACCTACTAAAACAATCCTACCGCTCCCAGCTAGCTCTTTAAGCACCAACCTGGAAAGCAAGTTCCTTCACAAGTCACACACCACACACGTGGCCATATATTCAAATAACCTCCTACATCTATGGTACATACTGATGGAGTCACTGATAGGCATCAATCTCCAACATGGCATGAGATGATGGTGTTTGGAGCCTATTTTCAGTTCCAGGTTTGGGATGGATAAACAAAGAGGCAAAAATAAGGTGGGTTTCTAGTCCACATATGGGCACTCCCTAGAAGACAGGTTTAATCTGGCATGTCAATATTTAACTTCGGAGGTGGGGGGACATACTTTCCAGGGCTCTGGGTTATAACTACCCTGGCCTTCTTTCCAAACATTGGAGCAATTTTAGGAGCATCTGGAACAGATGTTTCTTCAGCATCGTCACTATCTTCATGATGTAGGTCATATGAAATGTTCCCATATTCTCTTAAAAATGGGAAAATTTCAAGCAGAAATTGACAGAAATCTCTGCGAATACCAAACCACCAATGGTTGCCCCCTTTCCGCCTAAATGTTGTGGCCATTAAAGTTATTAATGAAAGCCAAAGGGGGACAAATATGGAGATGTAAGAGAATGTATTGTGGCCATCCAATCTGTGCACTAGCAGAACCTCAAAAGTGAGCAAGGGCACGACAATCGTTATCCAGCTGATGGCCATGGTCACGTGTGTTCTTCGCTGTTCGGCAACGACATCCAGGGACCGCAGGAACAAGAGGGACCAGACGATGTAATACAAGACGACAAGGCAGAGGAATGACATGAGGATCCAGAGGGGCACGAACACTACTAGCCACGGCCAGTGGATAATCCTGTCGAGCCTTAGGGCGATGAAGATGAACTGCAGGATGTTGACAGAGCACAGGATCTCCAGCTCGAGTGACCTATCATGTCGAAAGCCCCACACGCAGGCAGCCACGGACACAGGGGATACGAAGAAAAGTGGCATGAAGACCAGCAGCCAGAAGTGGGTCCCCCTCTCCACCCTGTCGCAGACCAGGACTTCGAACATGAGCAGGAGCAGGTGGATGCCCACAGCGATCAACATGGCTTTGAACTCCACGCAGGCCTCCCCTTCGGTGCGGTAGCGAGGGTTGCGGGCCCAAACACCGGCACCCACCGAGGCGCCTGCGATGACAAGGAGCTTCCACAGCCATATGGGGGCGAAGACTGCCCAGTAGCTCCACTGGATAATGCCGTCCAGGCGAAGGGGCAGCAGCACCGAGAAGAGCAGCAGGCAAGCGTAGATGAGGAACTTACTTGGGTTGAAGTCCTGGAACAGGCCCCTGGGGTTCATGGCGAAACCACTGCTCGCCCACGGGGCCTGCTACTAAGACCTGCTCGGCGGGCGCCCGAGTCTCCGCCGCTTCCCTGACTGCAGCCTACCGGACCCGGCCTGCGTCGGCTCTAGGTGGGTCGTGGCCGGGGCGGCCAAACCTAGGTCACGACCTGGAGCGCCGAGAAGCCGGAGCACGTGCGCGCGCGGTCACGAGGACAGGCAGGAAGCGCGGTGGGCGTGGCGTGCGCGCCCGCGCTCTCCCAGCGACCCACCGGTCCCGTGTGGGGTGGGGTATGGCAGCGGGGCGCTGCTTCGGCCCCGTAGCCGCCGCCTTCACTCCATACCCATCTGGAAAGCAGTTACTGCGTGTGGCACCGGGAGGGGCGGGGGCGGCGGCTCCGGCTCGCGGCCTGGCGTGCTGCCGACTCCCCGGCCGGCCCGTTGACAGCGAGCGGGCCGAGACCTCGGGCGGGCGCTTCCTGGAGGTGTCGGGAGCAGGGAGGAGGGAGTGAGCTCACATCCTCGGGGCTGGCCCAGGGGCGGGGCCCGGGCGGGGCGGGGCCAAAGGCGGGCCCACGCGGGGGCCGGAAGCCAGTGGGGGCGCGGCTGGCCGCGGCTTCTCTGCCCTCACCCGCAACCGAACCAGGGGTTCGGGCGCCGGTGCTGAGGCTCTAGCCCCTGGAGCGCGAAAGGAGGAACGGCGTGGGCACAAGGGAGGGCGGTGGCTGGACAAGTGTGGGAGTGTGTGAGCGAGGGAGTGGGTCCCGGTGACTATGAATGCACAGGACGGGTGTGCCAGTGTGAGGGTGTGTGTGTGTATGTGTACGTGTGCGCGCGCGCAGGTGAGGCTGTGGGTTTGTCCCTGTGCGGAGGAGGGAGTCAGTGTAAGGGGTAGAGTGGGGGGCTTTGCTTGGAACAAATGGCTTCCAGCGCTGGACTACGCCTGGTGGGGCAGCAGACACTTCTCCCGTTGCCTATGAAGTGGCTGAGGCAGAGCGCCTGGGCGGCAGCCC
Organism: Pteropus vampyrus; assembly: GCF_000151845.1. Lineage (NCBI taxonomy): Eukaryota > Metazoa > Chordata > Mammalia > Chiroptera > Pteropodidae > Pteropus > Pteropus vampyrus. The sequence goes on from NW_011888901.1 coordinate 4,796,708, forward strand.
TGTTCTTATACCTGCCCCTTTCACCCCACACGTGGAGGTTGGGTGCTGGGGTGGGCGTTAGACCCCGCAGGCCCCTTAGGTAAAGTCCAAGGGAAGAGGTGAGGCAGGTGGACCCAAAGAGCAGGTGCTTCCTGCCCCAAGTCACCCAGCAGGTTAGGACTCAGATTCAGAGCTCTCGAATTTAAGTCCCTAGTCCTCCTTTTGACCTATTTGGCCCTGCCCATGTCTGATTCTCATGCTGGGAAAAGGGCACTGGACCAGAAGTCAAGAAATTTGGTTCTTGTCCAGGTCCTGCCACCCAGCCAACTGAGACACATGAGCAAATTCACCCCCTCCTGTTGGGGCCTCAGTTTCCTGGGCTAAGTTCAGGGCTGGCCTGGGTGGTCTCCAAGGGTCAGCAGTGCTGCAGCAGTGGAGCACCCCCCCCCCCTTCTAGCCAGTGGAGCAGATCCTGAAGAACTCCTCCCTCTCTTCTGTGCTCTTCCTCTGCTCAGTGGAGCGTTGTTTGCCCTGTCCTTTCTGCCCTTCAGCTCCCACCCGTCCCCTGTAGTGGATATGGAATGCTGACACTCAGGAGTGGGCTCTGAGGTGAGAGGCCACCAGAGGAAACTGTATGGTGCCAGGGTCTCCATGGGGTAACAGGGAAAGACTTCCTGAGAGAGAAGTGGGGGCCATGGTCCAGACCCAGGAGCTGGCTTTCCCCAGGCCAGCATTAACAAGATGTTCAGGAAACGTGATATGGGGTGGACAGACTCAGCCCTTGTAGATCTTCCCGCAACATCACTGGCTTCCACTATGGCTGGGGCAGTTGAGTAGTCCCTGAGGAGGAACTCTGAGCTGAGTGAGCCCTGCCAGTCCTCAGGGTTCAGATCTCATAGATGTGTCTTCAGGGCCTCTGTTTCTGAAAACCCCTTGGGAGTCACTGTAGGAAGAATGTTAGCCAGTGGAGCCTTAACCTTCCTCCCTCAATCTCTTTTTCCCATCCAGAGTTGCTCTAGTCTGTTTTGCATATTGGTTTTTCTTTTACTATTTCAGGAGGGGATTTGTGAGCTGAATATTTTAAATTCAAAACCCCTATACTAATCCAACTGTGAAAAGGGCCAATAAAAGCACATAGGATTGTTTTGAGGATTAGATGAATCAATACACGGAGAGCACTTTGTATTTAGAGAAAAGGGAGCTATTACTATGACCACACTGGGGAAAGTAAAACCTGAGCAGGGGAGGGGCCTGTCAGCAGTTTGGCAGGAAGGTGGTGGCCTTGCCAGGTCCTCTGGACCCTGCTGGAACAGTCAGAAATCCATCCTAGTCACCTTGCTATAGTCAGATGATCTCAGTGCCTCTCCTGCCAGCTCAGTGGCAAAGACGGGAGTTTGGAATGTGTTTTTGCATATCTAGAGCTCCTCATATAAGACAAGTGCCTGGTTCTCCTCGTCTAGGAAGGAAAATCTGAGGTGGCCTGTCACAGTGCGATGTGCCCCTGCTGTTTCATTCCTAGGAAGGTCAGAGCCTGCTTCTGGGTTTGTGCCAAAGCTACAAGTAGAGAGGGCTACTGTTTGCCGTCCCCTCCACTGCTTTCCTGGGCCCACAGGCCTGGGCCCAGTTCTGTACACTGGATACCCTCCTTTGCCATTTTCCCTGATGTGGTCAGTCTCAGGGATCTGCTTTTGTCTTTATGCTTACCTTTAAAGCTTACACAGATTCTTTTCTGTGTGCCAGGTGCTGACAACACAGCCACTTATGAGGTTGATACATAAATCACAGTGTCAATTTATTGATTTACAGAGCGGGGTGTGAGGGCTCCAGTCCACCAGTGCAGGCCTGCCTGTCCCTGGAGTTGGTGCATGGGCTCCTGAGATGTGTCCCCACTGCTTAGCAGCCTCGGTTCCAACTCCCCTTCCTGGGAAACCTCAACCCCTGGTGGACTGGTGACCCTTCTCTGACCTCCCATAGCATCAGAATCTTTTTTCCTATCACAGGACTCATTTCACTGGGTTGAGTCTGTTTGGCATCTTTTTCCCCATGAGATTTGAGTTCTAGACATTCAACCAGTGCTTATAACAAATGCTTGAGAAATATTGCTGGAAGGAATGCATGAATTAATTTGACCCTACTCATGACTGTGATGCTCCTGTCTTAGATCCAGTGGTTCCTTTCATCCCTTCTCTGAGCAGTGTGGAACCAACAACTGGACCTAGTCCTCTCACCTCCAGCATCCCAGGTCTTATGTCGTCCATTCCCTGGCCAGGGTGATCTGCTTTCAGTTAGCTCATAGTATTAGTTATTAGTTTCCAGTTGCTGCTGAAACAAATTGCCACAAAATTAGCAGCTTAAAACAGTGCCCATTTGTTATCTCATGGTTTGTTTAAGTCAGAGTCTGGGCTCAAGGTGGCTTAGCTGGTTCTCTGCTTGAGTCTGACAAGACCAGCATCAAGTTGTTGGCAGGGCTGCATTTCCTGGAGATTCTGATGGTGAGTCTGCTTCCAAGTTCACATAGTTTCTTAGCAGAATTCACTTCAATGCAGCTTTAGGTCTGAAGTTCCCATTTCCTTGCTAGCTGTCAGCTGAGGGTCATTCTCAGCCACCTGAATTTCTTGGCTTCTGTCCCCCTTCAAAACCACCAATGGTCGATCAAGTCCTTTTCATGCTTTTAAACCTCTCCAAGTGACCCTTCTGCTATATCTTTCTTCTGCTTTTTCTATTTTTAAGGGCTCATATGATTACATTGGGTCCAGCCAGACAGTCCAGGATAATTTAAGGTCAGCCTGTGAGTAAACTTAATTCTGCCTGCAAAGTCCCTTCCCAGCAGTACCTCGATTAGTGTTTGACTATGTAACTGGGGGATAGGTGGGGATGCGGGGGCCTCTTTAGCATTCTGCTCAGTACTGGCTGTCAGGCCCAGCACAGCTCTTCCTGCTCTGAGCAAGGAGACAGCTTGCTCCAGGAGGGGCCACTGCTCTGGGAGAACCTGGCTTTCCAGAGGGAGCTTTTGCCCAAATGCCCTCTATACACAGACTAGGGTGACAATGCTAGGTTCTCAGGTTGTCCTTGGCGTCACCTGGACATGCTTCCAGTCAGACCAAGCCAGTTTCCCTGAGCAGCTGGACCCTGGGCAGGAGTCAGGATTCGGCCACAGTCCCCTGACCCTAGAGACAGGATCTCCTTGCTGAATGTCTTCTGAGTGTATGGCTTAGGCAGGGGGATGACTTGTACAGAAAACCCAGAGCCATTTTTCCTTTTTTTTAATTAATTTTTTATGGTGACATTGGTTAACGAAATCTAATGTTTCATCTGTACACTTTAACAGTAAGGCATATATATATTTACACTGTGTGTTCACCTCCCATAGTTAGATTTCTTTCTGTCACCATATATTTGACCCGCTTAACCCTGTCTACCTCCCTCCTCCTCCCCGACCCCCTACCCTCTGGTAACCACTAGTCTATAGTCCATGTCCATGAGTCTCTGTTTCTTTGTCCTGTTCATTGGCATCTTCCCTTTCATACCTAGTTGTGGTTTGTTTCCATCAGCTTCACGAGGAAACCACAGCTCCCCTGGCCCTTCATGTTAGCCTTAGCACCCACCATCCTAAATGGTGGCCCCCAGTCCCCTAAATGCAGCAGGCTACTCCCCACTCTCGCTGCCTCCCCACTGCCAACACACCTCAGCACACACTCCTCAGTGTGATAGTGTGCCCAGGGGCATGGACTCCAAGTCCCTCAGGCCAAGGTGCAACTGTGGCAGTGCTGTCTCCAAGCTCTGTGACCTTGGCAAGTAACAGAGCCTCTGGCCTCATCTGTGAGATAGAGATAACCTCAGAATTATGAGAGTGAAATGAAACAATGTACAAAAATGCAGAATGGGTGCCATTATCCAGTCCCATTGGTGGCTGTTGTTACTGTCTTGGCAGTAGGAGTCCCTTCTTTCAGGAAGCCTGTCCTCCTGCAGGGTGTCATGATCCTCTGCTTCTCTAGCTGCCCCAAGCACATTGTGACTCTCCCAAGGGCACGGCCCCATCTTTCATCTCTGCATCCGCAGTTTCTAGCACAGGCTCCTCTATAGCAAATGTATCTGGGAAAGCACAGGCAGGCAGGAAATGTGGAGCTGATGTGGCATCTTTTCCCTGTGCTGAGCTGTGGAGCAAGGTCAGATTCGAGAGACAAAACAGTTTGTCAAAAGCCAGTAGGTCTCTGGTTTGCAGGGAAGTATCACTGGGCTTGAATGAGGATCACCTGGAGCATGCTAGCCCCTCATGACACACTGGGCTCAATATTTCAAAGCACTATGTCATCTGAAGTTAACTTTAAGAGGCTATTGGTAGCAAAGGCACTAATCTCATTTCACAGATGCGGAAAATAGAGGAATGAGGCCCAACACCATGACGATGGCACTCTGCTAAACTTGTAGCTGCACGCTTTCTATGAGCCATGCTGTTGGCTTATCTGATATCATGGCCCTGATCACCAGCTCAGTCCAGCGAGGGTGGCCCCATCGAAGAGCCAGACTCTGCTTGGGACCCTTCTAGCAGCTATTCCTTAATTCATGTATTTATTTAACAGTTGTCAAGCATCTGCCCTGTGATCCAGACCCTGTCCTCACATGAGATGTAGCAGTGATCAGTTCCCACAGCTTCTCCCATGCTGGCCCTTTCTCAGGTCAGGTGTCACCTTTAAGATGTCCTCCTTTACCACCTTACCTAAAGTCGTCCCCGTCCCTACTTATGTCACCCTGTTTTATTTCTCCTATTTCCTATATGGTCACTAAATACATACTCACTTTAGGAAAATCAGGTAAATGCAGAATTATTTAAAGAAAAAAAAAGCTTTAGTCTTATTAAGACCTATCAAAAATCACTGTTAGTATTTTAATGTAGCTTCTTCCAGTTGGTCACCTTTGCAAAGGCATGTCATTGTCTACAGTTTTACTCTGCTTTTTTGCTTAACGTTAATTCTGACTCACTTATTTTCATATTTTAGCATCTCTGGATCTTGCACTGGTCAATTAATGGCGTTTTACAGGCACCACCAGCCTATATTGACATTCATTTCTTCCAAAGGGGGTTCATGTTTGCTTCTGATGGTCACCTGGGGGTTCTGCCGACTTGAGATAACTTTACATTAAATTTAAATTTAGTTACTGCGCTTGCTTGAGGTATTTTCAGACCATGTCTATAGTGCAAATTCAGGCTACAACCTGTATGAATATAGATTTGTTTATATTCTCAGGGCAAATTTTTTCCCTCCCTGTACCAAGGGACAAAGTTGAGACAAGATTTTTCCCTGATGGCTGTTTGTCATTCCCCTTACATGGCGAGAATAAGTCTTTGGGGTCCCAGCTTTACTTAGATGCCTCGTATTAGATAATCCATCCTGGATAATTTTTTCTTTCTTTGTGGTACATGAAATAGTAGCATGTCTTATAGGTGTCTTAAATGTGATGAAATACATAACTAGAAACATTTCTCAGATTACCTAAACATGTATGAACATCTTTTTAATGGCCACACGGTTTTACATCACAGGGTTGTCCAGCACTTTACTCACCTGTTCCCTTGCTGTGTATTGGATTTGTTCCTAGACTTTTCTGAGATAAGGGATGCTGTGGGCTTTCTTAGTATATACAGCTTCTTGCTCATTCAGATGATTTCTTTAGGGTAATTCCCAGAAATCAAATTTCTAGGTTGAAATAATAGTATTCTAAAGACTTTCGATACACAAAAGCCTGCTGTTTTTAGAGGTCGATTTTTTCTTCTTCTGTTCTTTGCCAAAAAGGAGTCGGTGCCACCACGTTGGGAGTGTGAATCTGCCTGTACTTGTCAGCACCTGGTCAAGTGCTTTTGTTCTGGAAAACTTCACAAAGGTGAAGAATTAGCCTTAATTAGGTAAAAAGGCTAAAATCAAAAGAAGACAAGTATAGGGCCACATAAGAGTGAAAGTCAACCAAAAACTCAGACTGGTTTTGATGTGTGTGAGTGTGCATGTGTGGGGTCAGTGGTTTATTTGGGATCGATCACAACAACCTCCAAATTTTATTAACCCATAAACAGAGCACTGGGATAATTTAATTTTAGGCATTCAAATATAGTTAAATATTATTAATTCAAACTAATTTTTTGTGGGTATGGCTGGGAAGTTTCCTTAGTTACAGAATGTTTTTAAACAAATGTGGGCAATCGAGTATCAATTGTTTATATTTAAATTGACACTACTAAAATATTTTGGGCAGTTTGCATGTGTAATTTAAGCTTCCCGGTTCTTGTCTGCACTATTAATTAACTTGGCAAAGTATATTTTTATTGCACAAAGGTAACCCTCAGTCCTGCGCTCACCTGGATTTGCCATAAATTCCGAGATAGTGTGAAGTGGATGAATGATGTGTTTACTGGGTCAGAAACAGACATTTGTAAAATTTTAATCCTAATTTCACTCTGGGTTGCCTTTCATTCTACATCACAGGGTTGTCCAGCACTTTACTCACCTGTTCCCTTGCTGTGTATTGGATTTGTTCCTAGACTTTTCTGAGATAAGGGATGCTGTGGGCTTTCTTAGTATATACAGCTTCTTGCTCATTCAGATGATTTCTTTAGGGTAATTCCCAGAAATCAAATTTCTAGGTTGAAATAATAGTATTCTAAAGACTTTCGATACACAAAAGCCTGCTGTTTTTAGAGGTCGATTTTTTCTTCTTCTGTTCTTTGCCAAAAAGGAGTCGGTGCCACCACGTTGGGAGTGTGAATCTGCCTGTACTTGTCAGCACCTGGTCAAGTGCTTTTGTTCTGGAAAACTTCACAAAGGTGAAGAATTAGCCTTAATTAGGTAAAAAGGCTAAAATCAAAAGAAGACAAGTATAGGGCCACATAAGAGTGAAAGTCAGCCAAAAACTCAGACTGGTTTTGATGTGTGTGAGTGTGCATGTGTGGGGTCAGTGGTTTATTTGGGATCGATCACAACAACCTCCAAATTTTATTAACCCATAAACAGAGCACTGGGATAATTTAATTTTAGGCATTCAAATATAGTTAAATATTGTTAATTCAAACTAATTTTTTGTGGGTATGGCTGGGAAGTTTCCTTAGTTACAGAATGTTTTTAAACAAATGTGGGCAATCGAGTATCAATTGTTTATATTTAAATTGACACTACTAAAATATTTTGGGCAGTTTGCATGTGTAATTTAAGCTTCCCGGTTCTTGTCTGCACTATTAATTAACTTGGCAAAGTATATTTTTATTGCACAAAGGTAACCCTCAGTCCTGCGCTCACCTGGATTTGCCATAAATTCCGAGATAGTGTGAAGTGGATGAATGATGTGTTTACTGGGTCAGAAACAGACATTTGTAAAATTTTAATCCTAATTTCACTCTGGGTTGCCTTTCATTCCTTTATTGGCTGGTGCAAAGTGGCAAAATTAACAAACAAAAACAAACAAACATAAATCTGCATGTCATTTAGAGCCCGGCCCTGGAATTTCCCCACGAACAGCATGGGGCTCTCTAGCAGTGCAGGAGACAGCACAACATGGGGAGAATGGAGCCACAGGAATGCAACACTCCTTGCGTCCAATTTTAAGTGGCTTCTCATTTCTCAGAACAAAATCCAAATGCCTTACCTTGCCTTTCAAGGCCCTGGTTGACAAGCCTGAGCCCATCTTTCTGGCCTCATCTCACCACTTGCTGGGCTCCTGTGGCCACACCAGCTTCTTCCTATTCCTCAACTCCCATTGCTGCCTCAGGGGCAATCATCGATTCGTGAGTTTGGGAAGATGACTTTATAGAGAGAGAAAACTTAGAGAACCTCAGGGGCCATTCATTCATTCATCCATCACTCATCTGTTGTAGCCAGACTGTCTACAGGGGCTCAGCACATGCTAGGCCCTGTGGCCCCTGTCCCCAAGGACTGGTTACTCTGTTATACAGCCGAAGGACACAAACCTGAAACACTGGACAACCTAAAAGAGCCAGAGAACAAACCAGGAAGTCACTGTGCTGAAATTGATTAAAAGTCAACTAAAAACTAGGAAAAAGAAGCTTTGGAAATAAGCTGTAAGTTGAAGATTGGGCCAGGTGGATGGTCAGGGGAGAAAGCTGTGCTATTGGCTGTAACAGCATCTAAACTAGATAAATGATGAGCGGGGCCCCTCATCATTGTGTTTAAGCATGAACCAAAGAAGGGACCACTTGGATTCAAACCCAAGCATTGTCATTTGACCACATTTGTGTCCTTGATCAAATGACTCAGTCTCTCTGAGGCTAGGTTTTCTCATCTGTAAAATGGGGTTAATAATACCTGCTTCACAGGATAGAGTGAGATAAAAAAGATATAGGGCCTGGCACATTTAGTAGTTGACAAGCATATGTACACACTCCCCCCACCCCCATTCTGGAGAGCAGAGTGCCTGGCAGGGAGGGAAGTGGGGTCACCATCAGATCTACATTAGAGTCTGATAGGTTATAACTAAAGGAGAACTTAAAATATAACTAAAATAAATAACCCAGCTGACTGGCCCTTCTCCACCCTGGGCCCAGTTCTGCTTTATAAATTAAAGATGCTGGATGGGTCAGGGCTCTTCAAATGCAGGTCCGAATGTAGCACTGCTGGCTAAACAGGCAGATCCCCAGTCCTCAACCCAGACTTGACAAATCAGAGTGCTTGGGAGTGGGCCCAGAATCCAAAAATTTTTAAAGCTCCCAGGAGATTCCAGTATGCAGCCAGGTTTCAGAACCTGCAACCCGATGGTCCTGGAAAAGCCTTTAGCCCCGACAGTCTGTTTCTCTCCCCATCAAAGGCCCTGTGCCACCATGGGAGGTCTTACGTGAGTGTATCTGGTCCAGAGCTCACCTCCTGCTAGGAGTTTCCTCTGGTTCTGACTCATGCGACAAAACCACAAGCTGGGACTAAGTCTTGAAAAAAACCTCGAGCACCTGTCCAGTGCCCTGCTCCAGAGGTCGTGTGCGCAGAGGTCCAACAGCCGACCTCTGAGACCTGGGATGATTTCTCAACACAGGTCCGCTGAATCTAACCTGAAAATAAATCTTTGGGGCTGGAGTTACATTATAGAATTAAAACCTAGACCAAGCAATCCCTTCCTTCTCATGTAGCAGCTTCCCATTCAAGAAAGAAAATGAAATTATATGGGGTTCCTGCTGGGCTTAGATTTTTCTCTGGTAAGAACATAAAAATTATTTACCATTGCTGAAGGTCTTTCCTAATTGCCCGAAACAACAATAAACTTCCTGGCCTTATCTAGGGAGCCTTTAGGGTGGTGAATTACTTTTCACGTAATGAGTTCCTATTGCAAATCCACTGTTACCAGATTTCCCCATAAAGATGGGTAATTTCTTGAACTCCGAGTGCTTTTACAGAGCAGGACGGTTAAAAAATGAGATTTTACTTTATAGTTTCTAAATGGGTGATTTAAAAACTCAGTAAAAATGGTTTACGACTACTAGTACAACAACAGATGTTTCAGCAAAAGGGAACATTATAAATAATATGGTGAGGTGGAGGGGGGCGTGTAGGGGTATGTGGGGAGCAGAGGTACAAAGAATGCCTAAGATTTTTTTTTTCAATGAACAAAGAACAGGGACACATTTAGAAGTAATGGAGGACCCAATTTTCCCTTTGGGGCCGAAAGGGGCTTCGGAAGGGGGAGGCAAGAAAACTGTTTTCAGTGTTAAATAGAATAATGATGACAACAGCAGTGGCACAGTGAGAGGAGCTACTGTTTATTTAGTGTGGTGTTTGGGGTGGAAGGTTTGCCCTCGTTACAGGGAGGAGGCTCAGAGAGGCCAGGCCCCTGACCCAGGTCACAGAGCCAGGATCTGGACCCAGGAGTCCCTCCACCGCATCACCTTCATCTCCGCAACACTGTGGAGCGTGAGATGGAGCAACGTCCACGCTAAGCTCAGTTTGGACATACATCTTGAAGAAATCCTGGAGGGTTCCTGCCAAACAGCTGGTTAGAAGTTGTTTTTAAATAATTATTTCCTAAATAATCTATTTCTAACCATTACAAAAATGTGCGCATTGACCTTGGGTGAATAGAGAGGTGAGTGGATGAGAACCCCTTTTCAGATATAATGATTTAGGCAGTGCTGGGGAATGGAATTTTGAAAAGATGGCAGGAGGGGACTTGGCCCTGCCCCTGAGCCTGAGGTCGCTCTGTGGCCTTCACCCGTCTCAGCCACCAGGAACAGCAAGTTGGCCTAGGCCAGTGGCTGCATGACAGAGTGGTGAGCTCCGGAGCAGCTGGTGTTTCTCCCTTTCTTGAGACCTTGATCAGAGCGTTGAAATGCACATTTCTATAATGGATAGCACTACTCCAGCCAGCAGATTTTGTGTACTTCCAATGAGCAAGGTTCTGCAGTAGCTGCTGTGTTGTCCTAATCTTTCAGAGTAGAAATCTAGGTGTAATCGCGAGTTCATTTCTTTCCTTCATCCCCCCACCTGAACTTGGGCACCGAACGAGATGTGATGGAGAGAACCGGCATTAGGCCCCGGTTGGGTCTGGCTCCCTGTGTACACACAGGCAGAGGTTAGGTCTGACATCAGGCTTTGTTTCCTTCTCCCTAAAAGCAGATGCTCTCAGTAGAGCTGGCAAGGGCATCGTTTTAGGGCCTTTTCCTAGCTCCCTGGTATACTGTCGTGTGCCCCCAGCTTTCTTGTCCTGTCCTCTGTCCTCTGACAAGGCCGCTTCTGGCCCGGTGCCCTCGGGAGTGGCTTCTCACCTCTGTTTGCAGTGCAGAACTATGAGTTAAAGCCTAGGTTTTCTGCGTGGCAGCATGGTCTGGATCACACCTCTGCTGCTTACTTGCTGTGAGCTCTTAGGCAAAGAGCTCGGTCATTGCACCTCTGTTTTCTTTTACTGTAAATTAGGGTGATGCTAGAACCCACTCTGAGGGCTGCTATGGGACCGGCTAAATGCAAGCTTGGAAAGTGCAGACCAGTGCTTGCATGTGGGAAGCCTTCCATGACAGTTAGCCGCTCTCCTATTTAGAAAGATTATTTTTGTGATAGCAGTCTTCCTGTCTTTAATCTTTATCCTCTGATTCCCTTTGACAGAATCTGGGGAATGCAGGCTGCCAGCTGCAATGTTTCCTCACCAATATGATCTCTTTCTTGCTTGGATTAGAAGGAGTTCTTCCTGAAGTTGCATTCTAACCTCTGTCAAAATCGGCATTTTGTATTCAGCTTTGGAGAAGGGAGTATGATTTTATGACCTCTTTGGTGGGAAAAGTCACTTATTGTTGGGGTCTGTGCTAAAAACTGACACCGCCACCCCCCACCCCGCACCTTGTGTGACAGAGGCACTTCCTGCAGAGTTCTGCAAGGGAGGTAGGGGTGGGGCTAATACCTGGGATTATCTATTACAGGAGTCCCCAGCCCCTACCTAGGCCACGGACCAGTATAGGTCCTCACAGCAAGAGGTGAGTGGTGGGCAAGGAAGCAAAGCTTCATCTGTATTTGCAGCCGCTCCCCAGCGCTAGCCTCACCGCCTCAGCTCCACCTCAGATCATCAGGCATCAGATTCTCATAGGAGCACCAGTCCCTCGTGCCAAAAAGATTAGGGACTGCTGGCCTATTGCTTTTCAGAGCAGAGGGACCTTGTTTCTTGATTGCATATGAGAGGGTGGAGGCAGCGGTCAGGGTGGAGACCCAGGGCGTCAACCCCTAGAATTGGATTTGAGCTTTTATTTTGTCCCAACTTCTTATTTGGACAGGGCTGGATTCCTCTCTTAATATAAAACCTATTTGGCATATACTGTTGCAGGCTGTGAGGACACTGAGGCTCAAAGCGGTGAGTGACTCACTCAAGCTCAGACAGCTAGAAAGCAGCAGAGGTGGGTGTACAGGTGGTCTGACTCCAGAGTCCAGCTTCAAACATCAGTACACAGCCTCCCACCACCAACAGAGGAAAAGTAGCATTTATTGAGCACTTACTATGTTCCAAGCATGAGTTAGGAATATATAACTAAAATCCCTAATTAATTCCTTCCTTCCAAGGAAGATTAAAGAAGGAGAGATGGAGAAGGAGGCAGGTGGCTTTGCCCTCCTCTTCCTGACTGGCAGGCTGGAGCTGATAGGACAAGGAGCTATTGGGGCCGGGCCCGGGGGGAGGGCAGAGGCTGCAGAGCCCCAGGCAGCCTCGGCTCTTCCAGCCCAGGTGCAGCTGCCCCTCTGGGCAGACAACTTGGAATACATCCCGCTCATTAGCAGCCACCAGGCCACCAGGGCGGCTGGCTGAGAGCCCGTCCTGCAGCTAGGAAGCCTTACATCCTGGGCACCTTGGGCACAGCCCCAGAGCTGCATTCCTAGACTGCTTGCACAGGCAGGCACAACCCAGATGTCTGATAGCTTCGGCTTCAGGGTCATGGCCTCCACATCCAAGCCCTTGTGGGATACCCAGGAGCTTTAACTAGGCAGTTTTGGGTACAGAATCCAAAAACCAATTAATGTGGGGCTTGGAGGGAAATCTGTCTGACTGGTGGTTTGGCCAAATCTTCAATCACTTATAAGACAGAAGAGCCAGGTTGTGTGCTGTGTCTGTAGCTCAGCGCTGGCTGCTGGCAAGTAGGACAGGCCCCCTGCAGTGCTTCTTTCTCTCTCAGTTGAGTCCTCCTTCCCAAATCCAGTGGGGTGCATCCAGGGTAAGGGACCCTCCAGGCAGCTACATCTCCTCCATAAGGTCCCCCATACCCACTTTTCTTGCACACCAAGCAACAGCTGCCGGTCAGCCCACAGGCAGTTCCAAGTGCCAGATCACATGGTTAATGTGAGTGATGAGGTGTCAGCCAGGGCCAGAGCCAGGTGCCTGGACGAGCCTTGGCAGACAGAGGCAATGGTGAGCTCTCTGCTTGGTCTCCTTACAGACTCCGAGTGTGGGGTACACAGGAGTCCTGGGGCTGACCTGGAACCAGGGAGGCCAGAGCATAAACCACATCTCCCCTCTGATCGCTCTGGAACACATGCAGTGAGCTTGGGTCAGGGGTGCTTCCCAAATTGTAACCATTTGGGGCCTTCTCTGTCTGTTAGGGTCATTTCCTTCAGGTGGGTTTGGCAGCCAGTGCAAGACTAGTCACTGGGCTAGTGGTCCTCATTTCCCTTGTGACTTCGTGTAGTTCTCCAGATTCAACAGGGCCCGTGCTCCCTCGCTGACTGGTGGGCTCTGAGGGATTTTGTTGTAGCCAGTTAGGGAGCCCAGCTTCTTGGGAACCAGAGCTGTGTGCAGATCTCGAGTGGATCTCAGAGAAAGAGGCACATAGGCCCCAGCTTTAATTTACACGGGTACACACGCGCACACACGCACTTCCCTAAGGAACACTGACCCCAGTCAGAGCAGGTGCGAGGGAGCCAAGTTAAGGAGCCCTCAGCATGGGAGGGCTCCTTGGGGGGAGGAGAGGCGAGGTGCAGAACCGTGGTGATGGTGGGTTTGCTTTCCAGAGCCACTTCTGGAGCCTGAGACTCCAGGGACTCTCACTGGCCCCTCCAGCTCCTGGGATGAGCTTTCTACATGGAGACTGTCAACAGGGTTTCCCCTCTCAAATGCTGCCTACCCCTGCTCAGAAACCTTCCTGTTTCCGTGGCAGGCCAGGTGTTCTCCCTGTCGCTCTGCTTTTGGCTCCTGATGGATTTTTAAAAATATATCCCCAATTCCTCTGTTAAAGAGTCCTATACAGCCTTTCCAATCACTTCTTGGGCTTCCTCACTCTGGGCTTTTGTTTCTCTCAGTACCCCCTGCCTTGGATGCCCTTCTCCTTCTTTTCTCGCTCCCTCTTTGTGTTTGCCAGAATCCTCTTCCTTTTTCAAGCCAAATTCAAGCTCCACCTTTCTCAGTACACATCTGGATGCTACTTCATCCTACTATGAGGACTCTGCTCTGAAGTCCTTTCTTCTTCTGAGGCCTGTTTCCTTAGCTGTCAAATGGGATAATCCCATGTTATGGATCTGTTGTGAACATCATTTAAGACAACCTTTATAAAAGTGGCCAGCACGCAGTACGTACTCAGTAAATACTCCAATCCTTTTCCCGTTCCACGCCGGGCACAGGGATACAGACATAAGATGCAGTCCCGGGCTTTTCAGGTAGAAGGAAGTTGGGGGGAGGGGCACCGTACCTCTTGGGCGGGGGAGGTGGGGCAGCAGGGAATACTTCTGAGAAACCCCACTACTCGATTGAGTTTCAAGGACAAGTTGAGACAGCCGAGAGAGCACTAGAGGCCAGGACTGAGGGAAGGCAGGAGGGCTGAAGGAGTGAAATGTCAAGGGTGAGGGGAAGGGGCTGGAATGCTGGGGTGTTGTCTAGGAGCAGCCAAGGAGGAGGCTAGCGGCCTGGGCCTTACAGTGGTTGAGAGCCTGGATTCCGTCCCAAGGTGGGGAAGTCACTGAAGGTGTTGAGGGGGAAATGCCAGGTCTTCATTAGTGTGGAGCGGGTTGGGAGAGGCAGACCTGGAAGGAGGATGCTAGCCCCAGGGAGGCTACATGCAGGCTGCCCCGACCCAGGCTTAGTCAGAGATCCTCCTCCAGGCCTCCCTGTCCCCTGCAGACTCACGTGGCTCTTCCTGGAGTAAAGGGTGGAAATTTCGAATTTGCCGTGTGGAGTTGTCTTGACCTTTGTCGACATGAGGGAAATGGATTGTCCCTTCCCCAGGACCCCTGGTTTCACTTTCCTGTGTGTTTCCACATTCTCGTATTCATGGTTGTAATCAATTTTTATGCTGAACACCTTGTTTATCTTTGCTGGGAGGGTTCTCCTTCATGGACTTTTCTCTTCTGTTCTGCTTCCAACTCTTTCCACTGCTCCCTGGGTTGAGCAGAGGATGCAGAGTTTTGAAGACCAGCAAGGGGCGGGGGGTTGGGGGAGAGCAGAGTGGGAGAGTGGGCAAGACGGCCTCACCCTCCCCTGGGCTCCCATCCTGCACCCCACGAGGGTCTGTTTGCTCACTTGTGTCCTAATACCCAGCATAATGCCTGGCATCTGGTTTAGAGTCAATAAGAATTGTTAGGTGAATGCTACAGAACGCCAGAATCTCTGTGTCACTAAGATCCAGGCGTACAGGGCATGCCCAATACATGGCTCCCATTCCTAACTCCAGTGGCACTCAGTGGAGGAGATGACCATCTCAACTCTCATCAAAGTTTATCTGGCCCATGTCTCACTCCTTCATGCCGCATTCCAGGAGGTCACAGTGCTTAATGGGAGTGTGGCCGAGGTAACCTGTGTGTATAGAAGTGGGGGCAGCACAGGAGAGGCGTT
>NW_011888901.1:4813114-4817002 GCF_000151845.1 Pteropus vampyrus
AGAGAAACAGCCCATTTTTCTCCCAGGGAGCCTAAAGACCAGGAGAGAAAATTCAGGATGGAATCCAGTTCACAGGTCAAACACCCATGAATTGCTTGCTGAGAGCAGGGTCCAGAAGTGGAAGAGATGACCACTTCACACTGTTAGCATGGCTACTATTGAAAAATGGAAAATAAGCGTGGGCAAGGATATGGAGAAATTGGAACACTTGTGCACTGTTGGAGGGAATGTAAAAATAGTACAGCTACAATGGAAAACAGTGTGGTGGTTTCTCAAAAAATAAAGCTGTCCTATGATCTAGCAATTCCACATCTGGGTATATACCCAAAGATTTGAATCTCAAAGAGATAGTTGTGGGATCTCAAAGAGATAGTTGTACACCCATGTCCATAGCGGCATTACTCACAATAGCCAAAGTGTGGAAGCAACCCAAGTGTCCATTGATGGATGAATGGATAAACAAAATGTGGTCTAGCCATACAATGGAACATTATTCAGCCTTAAAAAAGAAGGAGATTCTGACATAAGCTACAATAAGGGTGAACCTGCAGGACATGATGCTAAGTGAAAGAAACCAATCACGAAAAGACAAATACATGTTCTACTTACATGAGGTACCTGGATTATTCATGGTTCATAGAGACAGAAGACATAAGGGTGGCTGTGAGGGGTTGGGGAGGGGCACTGAGGACTTAGTGTTTAATGGGGACAGAGTTTCAGTTTGGAAAGACGAAGAGTTCTGGGAGTAGACGGCGGTGATGGTTGTACAACAATATGAATGTACTTAATGCCACTGAAGTGTTCTTAAAAATGGTTACAATGGTGAATTTTATATTTTGTGTATTTTACCAAAATTAAAAATAATAGGGAGAACTCTTCTAGTTGCTAGATGGATGCTGCCCGATTCATGAATGGCTTAATAAAACCAATTAGATCTTTAAAAAATAATAATTAACTCAAAACAAAATAAAATAAATGGATATGGGCCAAGAGGCTCCTACAGGCCACATTGGCCCTGAGCCCTTTGCATTGTATTATTTAATCCCCTCATCAACCTCTGTGAGTAGCTCTCTCCTTACAGACAAGGAAACTGAGGTTCAGAGGTATGACATGCCTCAGCCAGCATGTAGTGGGCTAGGATTTAAATCATCTTTATGTTCTCAGTGAGAGCTGGTTTTTTTGAGTCAAGCTGGGTTGTAGCATTGGGCACTTAGTTTGCTGGGGTCTTGTGATTTCAGCTGGGAGCCCTTATACCCACAAGACAACCGAACACAAGGAGCTGTATAATTGGTGGTAAAAATGTATGGACAGATCAGAGAGGCCTGAGTCATCAAGAAGGCTTCTTAGAGGAGGAGGTGGGATTGGATAAGGCCATAGCTAATCCACCATGGTCACCTAGCCCCTAGGAGGTACTCAGTCATTATGCGCTGAGGGAATGAATCGTCCAGGCTGGTGGGATTCCTTGGGAGAAGGGCTGAGGGAGCTCGGGGGATGGAGCAGGGCTTTGAGGTCCTGAGGAGCTGGATCTGGAGGGGTGCCTTTCTTAGTCTTCCTCCCTGAAGGGTAGTACTGCCATATACCATCTAATCAGAGGCCAGCTGCCCTTGCTGGGGAGATGCTTGCATGCCTTGGGGAGAGTCCCTCTGTCTGCCAGTTCGCTGGCCTCCCTTCTCCGCAAGCTGCAACTGGGACTGAGACATCGTTGGTGGGTATGGGCCACTGAGATTTGTCCACTCAGACAAATCCCTGGACTTGAGAAGAATTGTCATGTTTTGCAAATAAAAATACAAAGTGCCAATTAAATTTGAATTTTAGGACAATGAATAATTTGTAGTATAATTACGTTCCCAACATTGCGTCTGTATTTGATGTGGCAACCGTAGTAGTCTTTGGCATGTGTCCACTGAGAGAGGGGCAGGTGGGTGGGTGCTTTGGGTGTTCCAGGTCAGGGGCCTGCTGGCCTCAGGCGGAGCCAGGCCTGCCACAGATGCTGGTCATCAAAGCCCAGGCCCAGCCTGTCACAGCTCTGCTGAGACAAAATAGGCAGCCTTGGGTCAGACCACTACCCAAGTGTAAGCTGACCAGGCAGACAGCAGGGGCCCTAATTACCGGGTGTGAGTAAGTGGGCTGTGTGTTCGATACTGCTCTATGTGCCTTGCAGAGCCTGTAATGGGAGACCAACACTGTCAACGCATTGGGATCTGTGTTCCAGATTTGTCATACTGTTCCCTGCATGCCCTTTCTCCATCTCCGGCCTGTATTCCTGAGACCTGTAAGACAGGCCTCTGGCTGCCAATGACCCTTTTCTATGTCCATCACCTCATACTAACCCCATCAGGGCATCCTCAGTTTTCAAGCCTCCTAATCACACTTCCTCTTAATCCTACTCCTTTATCCATCCAACCATCCATCCATCTACCCACCCATAAGTATTGAGGCTTACTATGGGTCAAACACTGTAGCATAATGGTCCCCAACCTTTTTGGCACCAGGGCCCAGTGCTCCTATGAGACTCTAATGCCTGATGATCTGAGGTGGAGCTGAGGCGGTGATGCTAGTGCTAAGGAGTGGCTGTAAATACAGAGGAAGCTTCGCTTGACTGACTCTCTCCTCCTGTTGTGCGGCCCGGTTACTAACAGGGCACAGATCAGGTACTGGTCCATGGCTGGGGTTTGGTGACCCCATTGTAGCAGGTACTTTGATATATAACATCTCAGCTGTAAGAGAGATTTTAGGAATTCATATTTAAATGTGAGCAGCTGACCACAGCCATCGGATATGACTTCTCGTTAACCAGATGACCTCCCAGTTTCAGTATCAGGTGATCTGGGAAGAGATTCTCTAGCCTTGCCATTTAGACATCAGCTGCTCCTCCAAGGAAATTCCCAGGATAGCTTCAGGCTGTGATGAGATAGGATCAGGAACACTGGGGACCAGGAGGCCTGAAAGGCCTCAACGGTCAGGCAGCTGAGCTGGCTCTGCCTAGGTGTGGCCTCCCCTCAGAGGGTTGGAGCACAGGACCTTAGTGACACTCTTCCCTGACAGCTAATGCTTGGCACAGCTTCTGCCCAAAGCAGATGCTCTGTGTAACCTTAAGACTATCAGTGTATAGAGAAAACTGAGGTCTAGAGAGGGGAAGTGACTTGCCTATGGTCACGGCCTTGCAGCTATGTGTGTGCAGGCAGCAGAGACTGGGGTAGAGTGTATTTTGTTGTCAGGTGCACATGGTTTGAGGCCTGGTCTGTCTCTCAATCTGACCGACCTATCTATAAGTAGGAAATCATACCTCTCTCTTAAACTACGTGGTGATGAAGGAGGCCGAGATGATATTGGAAGGTGCTTGGCAGAGGACCTGGCATGGCGCCAGCTTGAACTGCTGAGGGAAGGGGGTGGACCCTGGTCTTAGTTAAGAGGTTCCCTACTGCCTCACCTGCCCCAAACACATCCCTGGGGGCTTTTCAGCTCTGGGCCTCTTCTCCCACCTGAGATGAGGGCAGGCAGAAGGGCAGAGAGCAGGATCTGACCTCTGGCCAGCCAGCCCTTCTGTTGTGCTGCCGGGCTGAGAAGGCCCCGCGTCTGCGTCAGCAGCACTACCTGGAGAGGCAATTGCTTCTTGCAATTTACGGCCCTGCGTGCCAAGGCTGGATGTGTCACCTGCACATGTTGTAAGAGGAGGCCCGGTGTGTACCCCTCCCCCATGCAGGAGTGTGATCCTAGTCACCCTGCCCTTCTGGAACTTTCCCAGTGAGGGCCTGGCCTTTATGCGGACTTGCAGAGGATGCAGCTTTCCTACCCCTGGGGCTACATGAACCTCATAGATGCTTTATTTTTGTTCTTGTTTGCTAAATTTCTTCTTTTGGAAGGTGCTTGGCAGAGGACCTGGCATGG
>NW_011888901.1:4817052-4825967 GCF_000151845.1 Pteropus vampyrus
GCCAGCCTGAACTGCTGAGGGAAGGGGGTGGACCCTGGTCTCAGTTAAAGAATTAAAACTCCACAGGAAAACATCTTCTAGGAAGGGGAATTGTCCCCAATGCCCACCCCAGAGATATGCATCTTAATGTTTTGTGGTTTTGCTTCAGGAGGAGGAACTATGGGTGGGAGGCTGGGGGCGAAGGGAGGGGGGCGGTATGACTGCAGAAAACTGTTGCTTTCTTTTCAAAGCAGGGGTCTCCTGACTCAGGGCTTCCTTATCACCCACGCACCACTCAAAATTCCTTAGACCTCTGACCCTTTGGCCTGGCCCTGCTCTCAGGAGCAGATGCAAGGGAAGAGATGAGGCTGCCCAATAAAAAAAGAAAACCACATTTTAAAAAATCACTTGGGGGGGGTTGATATTTGTGGATGGGAGGGGCAGAGTGACAGAGGCTGCATAGGGGTTGGCTGAGGGGTCAGCCCGGTGGGTGGGCTGCGGGGGACACTGCTTCTCCACAGCTGCTGGGGTAGGCATGGGGCAAGAGGGGCACGGGCTGGGGAGATGGGGAGAAAGGGGCCAGGGAAGAGCTGAAATGCAGCCCCACCCCTCTCCCTGGGGAGCTGGAATCAGTGGCAAGCACAAAGGTGAAGGTGAATGAAGAGCCTGAAGAGCCCTGAACCACACAGGGAGGGCACAGGAATGATCTGGCTGCACAAGGTCAAGCTCCAGTGTGAGACAGTCCTGAGTTTGACCTTGGGCTCTCCCTCTTAGTCCTCTGTGACCTGGTGGCTCCTGAGGCCAAGCATCCTCAGCTATGAAGTGAGGAATAGCAGCTCTGAGTGACTGCTGTAAGGGGTCTTGAGAGAGCAAATGGCAAATGTCTAAAGTGCCACAAACGCAGGACAGATTTAGCCAACAATGCTTTCCTCATTCCTCTACCTAAGTTTTGTGTCCTCTTTGTCTGACTGTCTGGCTTCCCAGAGCTGGCTGACTCCATGGGTCATATGCATCTGCATGTCAGGGGAACACTTAGGCTGGGGACCTGTATCTGGTGGGGTGTGTCAGCATGCACTGGATGAGTGAAATTCAAATGTAGAGGGGGATCCCCAGGGAATACCCCAGGGAATGTGGCTGAGACAGGACCCTCAAGAGCTCCAGTGTCCAAGGGACCAAGGAGTCACCAAGGAGGCCAGGAGGCGTTCTGTGGGTGAGTCCAGGCCCCCAGTGCATTTGTAATCAAGGCAGCATCCATGAAGACTTTGCAATGTGATCAGGAGACTAAGTTGGGATAGAAGGAGGGGCTCACAGGATCTTTTCATGCTGGTTTCCTGGGAGACTGTGGATAATATTTCACATTGGAGAGATCTCAGCACAGATTCCAGACACTTAAATCTTGTTTTATGTCATAATCAGTGCTTTGTGGCTGTCACCCTGCAGGGGCTTTTATCTAGTTCAGTACCAGATCCGTAGTGGCTGTTTACAGTGATTTTTGGAAGCAGGGCACACGTGTCTCCACACAGATGAAAGGAAGGGGAAAACATGTGCCGTCAGGTAGTGGGGATTAACAATAATGATGACTTATTACTCAATGACAAAAACAGGCTTGACTTCATTTCTGGGAGATAATTCTTTCTAAACTATGATGGCAAAAGATACGTCCAGATAATTTAATAATTTAAAATAGAAATAAATCATTTTTTTCTAATATGTTTCCTGGTAGATTAATTTCTTTTGGAAGATGAAAGCTCATCCTCTAGGTAATTACTTGGGACCCTGCCTTTCCAGAAAAGCAATTCCCAGGAACATCTATCTGGTTAGTTCTCGCTGGCTTCCTATGTAGAGACAACATAGGAAGATGGTAATGAGGAGGAATAAATCACTCCATCCTTGCAGTGTGAATGAAAGCTCTCAGGTCTTCCCCTAGTACTTCCCCTGCTCTAGGACTTTTGGTTTTGATCAACTGGATGATACAAATGGCCAAGAAGAAGTGGGTACCAATTGAACTGTTATTCATCATTTATTCCTGCGTGTGAGACCCGCTACTGAGAATAGGTTGAGAGAGCAGGAAGTGGGGAGAGAACATTTGGACACAGGGCTGGAGAAACACAGAATAGAGAGATGACAGCAGTGCTAAAGATGAACTCCATCTAGCTTTGCTGTTCACAGTAGACTGGCAGCTCTGTTTATTTTCTAATCAAGGTATCACCAAATATCAAATGTCCACAAGGATGCCAGAGCTTGTCAGACTCTAATAATATTATCTATTTATATAATACTGCCAGCTCATGGGAGCAAGTCTCTAATGTTGGCTGCTGTCTGCTGGCTGATGTTCTAGGAAATTGTTCAGTTGTCCTCTATACACCGTCACCCATTCTATTTGGGGTCAAAGCACCTCTGCGGGGGGCGGGGGCAGGGGAGCCTGATTCCAATCTTTCCTCTACTTCCTCTAGGATTTGGCAGGATCCCCTGGTTTAATCATGAGGTCTCTTGCTCCCCTCCACCTGCAATCTTCCCAAGTCTCCTGCTATCTCCCTATGTCTAATTGCCCTTCTGGCCTCTGGCCCCATGAACCCCACTTTGCTTGGACTCCCAGAACAGCCTTTTCTAGGGGTCCATTGCCACATCTGCCCTTTATAGCCTATTCTCCACACAATAGCTAGAGTGGTCTTTTTAACACCTAAAAGCAAAGCATGTCATCCTCCTGGTTCGAACCTCCTCATGAGTATGAGCTTCATACTCATAATTCCAATCTTTTTATCATAACCTAGAAGCCTCCACCCACATAATCTGGCTCCCACCTCCCTCTCCATCCCATGTAGCCTCACTTTCGCCCTGACCCGGCACTCCATCCAGGCTTCCTCTCTGTTCTCAGGAGTACCTAGCTTTTTTCTGCTGTTGGAGTTAATGCATACTTGTTACTTTGCTGGAAATATTCTCCTCTCCTTCCCCTCACTCCCAACTTTTTCCAGGATTGATTAATTTTTATCCTTCAAGTCCTAGCTTAAAGGTCACCTCCTAAGAGAGACAGACCTTTTTGGCTACCCAGTCTCAAGTGATCTGAATGACACAATTTGTCATTATCTAGTTGCTTGTCTGTATACTGATTTATTATCCATTCTTTGGTCTGAGTTGTTTAGCACTGTGTCCCCAGGTTGGCACACTTTAGGGCCCTGTATCAGTCAGAGCAGGCTAAGCTATGTGGCAGTAACAAACAACTCCCAAATCTTAGTACCTTCAAACCACGAAGGTTTGTTTCTCAATCGTGCTAAATGTCCATCACAGGTTGGTAGTGGCAGATTGGGGGGATGCTCCGTGCTGATGGAGCAGCTACACTCCCAAACATTCCCAGTGACCATACCATAGAGGCAAGAGCTTTGGAGGGTCTTGCACTGGCAAATGCATTCTCCAGTCCAAAATTGATTTATGTCACTTCCGTTCACAAGTCATTTACAGCTAGTCACCCAGCCTCACTCAGTCGCAGGGAGCTAGGAAGTTCAATCCTACCCAGTGCCCATGATCCTGATCCTGTTCCCCTAACCACTCATTTTATTTGGGTGGGCTGTTGCAGGCAGCTCTCTGGTTTAAACTTGCATTTGATAAAACGGTACCACCACAGAAGGTTCCTTCCACCAGGCTGCCCACAGCATTGTTTGCACCATGATGCTCGAGTATACATCATGGTTTCTGTTGCCAATCACAATCTAAGCTAACATTTCTTGAGCACTCACCAAGTTCCTAGCACTGCACTGAAAGTTTTACATGTAATCTCATTTAAATCTTCACACTTACAGTATGGAGATGCTGCTCCTACTGGGAACCTCGAGAAAGTGAGGTCCAGTGGTTACCTAACTTCCTAATTAAGTAATTGCTAGTTATATGATAGAGCCCTCCTTTCAACCTATGCTTCTTGATTCCAAACCTGTGCACTTGTTACTGTACAGGTTTGGGTCTGATTTCTAGGTTACAAATATCAGAGAGCTTCCTTTTTGAGAAGACTTCTACCCCTTCTCCCTTATAGTACCTAGCAGTTTCTGTCATGTAATAAGAATGCAATAGAAGTCTTTAATGTATATGAGAAGGCTAAAAACAGGATACCTAATATAGCAGACTAACACTTGGATATTCTCCTTACGTGTGTTTTTGTTAAGCCTGTTACTTAAGACTCAGGTAAAGCTTCTGTGCTTTTTGGTAATAGCTGTTGGTAGAGGGCCTGGATCTGTTAGTTGCTTATACATAGCAATCTAATCAAGGCACAAAGCCTCTCATATAACACACATGTAACCTAATGTATATTTAACAACGGAAGAATTAATTACACGGTGCTAGCTGCTATCAAATTGTGCTATCAAATTGAACAAGAACTAGTTTCCTTCCCCAGAGATTATAGAGGCAGATATTTAAACAAGGAATTGCAATACAGTGTGGCGTGCCCTGAGCTTTGTGTAGGGGTCAGTGGAGCCACAAATTCTGTGGAGGGAGAAGGAGGCTTCAGCTCCAGGAAGGGGAGGTTGGTTAGGAAAATCAATCCAAGGTAAAGCCCTATTTGGATAGAGAATTAACAGTTCCCTGCCTTTGGAGGACATGACGGGGGCACACTGTGGGAGAAAAACCTGTCGGTCATGAGCTTGCCCACTGTACTTCCTGCCTCAAGGCTACAGCTAGGTTTCTTGACCTTGTGACTTGGGTCAAGTTATTGCTAGGAATTAGTCAAGTAACTGCTAATGGGACATCATTAGCCAAGCAAGTCGTGGCCGCAGGTGGTGGTTACGCTTCAGGAGCCCCTGACTGGTGTCCCAACAGCCTCCTGGACCCTTACACACCTGCGCGCCACCTAATTTTCCTTTCTGTCTCAGGTCTGTCCTTTCCTTTTGCTTTCCACTACTTTGGCCTCGCCCTTACCTAAATCCATGACAGAAGCACCCTCAGCCTGCCCACGCTCATAACAGCCCCACCCGTCAAATCCGGCTCCAGATTCCTCCACTGCAGCAGCGGTCACGTGCAGCGCGCTCCGCCGCGGAAACGAAGATATGGAGCGGGGCGGTGCAGGCCTGCCGAGCCCGCCCCTCCCGCCCGGCACGGCTTGGAAGCGCCGCCTTAGATTGGCTAATAGGCACTCAGTGGGCGTGGCCACTAGGGGACCGGAGCGGAAGGGAGGGCGCGTTCTCGCGAGGCGGGGTTGCCTAGGCGACGCCGGGGGCGCGCTCGGGGGTGGGGAAGCGAGTCCCGGCTGCTCAATGACAAATCGGCTGGGGACGGCTGGGGTCCGGCCCCGGGAGAAGGCCAAGGGGAGGGCGGGGCGGGTTTAAGAGCGGCGGGCCGGGTGCGGACGGCCGAGGCAGCGCCGGACGGGTCTTAGGTGAGTGTCTGCGCCCCGGCAGGAGTGCCTCCAGGCAGGGTGGGGCTCGCGCTGGGGAAGTGGGTGGCTTCTTGCCCCCGCGCTCTCAGCGCAGGGCTGTGGCGGGCGGTCGGACACGTCGCGCCCCGAGGCGGGCGGAGGGCGACGCGGGAGCAGCGGCTTTGGGAAGTTCCCTAGAGAAAGCCTTCAGGCCTCCCAGACGGGTTTGGGGCTGAGGAAATGGGGGCGGTGCCCTAGCCTCTCCCTTTTCGCTGCTCCTTTCCTTTTCCCACAAATGGCCTCTGCTTCCACTTCCTGCCCTTTCAGGCCTTCGGCCCGAGGATGGTCCACTTCCTTAGTCCTTTAGTTGCTGTTGTGGGCAGAATGAGAACTAAAGTGTTGCAGAAACCTATCAGTACCTTAAGAACTTGGGCTGAACAGGGGTCATGTGCCAAAGTTGTTTGGTCCGTTTTTGGTCCTGTCTTGCAAATCACCATTAAGTTGTTTGTTTGCGCCCCCGCCTCCCTTCCTTTAGTTCCTTTCTGCTAGGGATTGGCACCGAATGTGGCTTCTAATAGGCACAGTGGACTTAAACTCTTTGCCTGGACCAGGGTTCAACACCTCACTTCTTGCCCTCATAGGTATATAAGGTTCTCCGTGGTTGGCTCAGAACTGCTAGTGGCAAAAATAGCTGCGTCCAGACTGCTCGTTTGAGCACTGCCCTTTCTGTGCTAATTTTCAGGTAAATATGGAAACGTTGTAACTTTGATGGTGTTATCAGGTGAGTCTTCTAGGGAGAAGTTCTCGTGCTTGGTGGACTGATTCAGAATTGTCAATGGAAAAGGCTTGGCTGCTTGTTCATTTGAGTTATTTGTGACTTAATTTGAACCCTTGTAGAACAGTGAACTTTTTGCTTTGTCCTAGTTTCCTAACCTCATTTCTTTGTGTTAAATTTTGGGGATGGATAATGGGCACTGATTATCAGAGAAGACAGCGTATCTTTTAGATGTGTAAGGGACCCATGTTCTAAGCAGAAAACTTGGAGCAATAGAATTAGAATATGAAAGTTCCCACAAATGGGATGACTGTGAAAGGTAGCATTGAATGTTGGGAAGAACAAGAGGGCAGAGTGTGAAGACCTAGCTAGGTTTGATGCTGGTTCTGAAACTTTATTAATGGTGTGATCTTGAGCATGGCTTTTCACTTATCTGTGCTGCAGAGTCCACAGCTGTAAAAAGGTTAGGCTTAAACAAGTAAGGAATGTATAAGGTGTTCTTTGTGGTAGCCGGGGTGGGACAGAGTTGGGGTGGGAATGAGGTCAGGCATCCACATCCCCTGTTTGTGATTTTAGTCATCAGCCAGTGTACTTTCTTCTGGGCACATCTGGGTCTTCCTTTTCTATTCACGGTATTTCTCATTGGAAAAGTGTGTACTCTTATCTGAGATCTCTCAGCAGGATTTCCCTGTGCCTGAAGAGTAGAACCTTTCCCAGGATTTTGGGTGGAAAAAAGTGGAGGTTTAAATTATTAGATATCTTTTGGTAACATCGGACCTAGACACATAAAAATTGGAAAACAAGAATTAAAGCCTTAAATGGGATCTAAATGGGTCTTGGTAGAAGGTGGAAGTAGAAACGCTCTAAATTCTTGCCTTCATTCTTCGAGGTTCTTGCCTTGACTGAAGATGGCTTGAGACTAGAAATTTTTAAATCAGAGAGTTGAGATAATCCTTTGTGTCACATCACCCAATCCCACAATATCTTTTTGAATTCAGTTACTAAATTCTTATCCAGTCTTCGAAGTTGGAAACATTGCTGGAGACCTTTTCTGAAAGTTCAGTTTGGAGACAATATAACAACCTAGAACTGCCATTTTGGAATAGATCTTGGTGAATTCTTCTAAGGTTTCCAGTGTAACTTGTCTCAAGGTGATGTGCAAGCCTCCCACTTTTCACTGGCTCCAACTACTTCTAAAGAAACAGCCCTTGCTCTTAGATATGCAAGACACTTGGATTTGTTTTTTAAAGTGAGTTCATGTGGCTGAAGAGAAGTCTTGAGTCAAAGAGAGCAGAACACCAAAGAAAGGGGAACTCGCATGGGAGGGGGTGGGGTAGGTAAGGAGGAGGAGGAAAACTAACATTTATTGAGCATCAGCTATCTGCTTGGCACAGATCCACTGATCTAACCGGTTCCAGATAAATATCTGGCCTTGGAGATAATATTGGACCTTGATCTGTCTCCCTTAGCTCCTCAGTTCTTTAGGTACCTAAGAATACAAGTATGGGTGTATATGTGTATGTTTTCTTAGATGTTCTAAAAGTAAAGGGGCCAGTAGGCAAGAGGGTGTATGAGCTTTTGGATGTGAGAGTGGAAAGAAAGATGAAGAGAGTGTGGAAGCTGAGTGTCAAAACCACAAAATATGTGGTTACTACAGCAACTACAAAATGCCATCCAGGTCTCAATTTCAAGTTTGTGTTACTTTAAAAAATAACTGCTTATAATTTTCCTGAGTGTTCTCTATTATGATTGTAGACAAATCTTTTGGGAATTTTTCCTTTTTTAAAATTTGCAATCTAAATGCAGAAAAAGGTGCTATTAATTGATCATTGCTAATATATTATTGTCATCGTTGCTTTTGTCAGTGCTTTGTGGGCAACTTACATACAATATCTTTTAGGTCCACTAGATTGGGCATTAACATAGAAAACATTAAGTTAGCTCTGAGCCAAATTAAAATAGTCCAAGCTATATGTAATTTTACTTAGTATATGGCGTGAGATAAAGGAAATATAGTAGTTTGGTCCTGTTTAGCTACCTCAAAGTTTGTCTTTTGAATGAATTTTCTACTGCTGTGTAATAAATTAACCTAACCTTAACAGTTTAAAAGGACATACATTTATTATCTCACACAGTTTCTGAAGTTCAGGAATCTGGGAGCAGCTTGGCTGGGTGCTTCTGCCTTTGGGATCTTTTCTGAGGTTGGAGTCATCTGAAGGCTTGACTGGGGTTGGAGAATCTGCTTCCAAGATGGCTCAATCACATGACTGTTGGCTGGAGGACTCAGTTCCTCACCATGTGGACCTCTCCATAGGACTCTTTAAAACGTGGCAGCTTTTTCCTCAGAGCAAGAGAGAGAGAGAGAGAGAGAGAGAGAAGGAGAAGGAGGGAAGGGGAGGGGAGAGAAAGAGGACAATCAAGAAGGAAACTGTGGTATCTTGGTATCTAATCTTGGAAGTGACATACCAAACCTGGTACAATGTGGGAGGGGACTGACTACCTGAGGGGAGCTTGAGCACCATTGGCATTCTTGGAGGCTAGCTACCACAATTTCTTTTTTTTAAGGTTTAGACCAGACATTATTGAGAAAATCTTTGTTTCATAAGCTTACTAAAGTATGCACTGTAGGAGGGTATAATGCATCTGGAGTTTTTACTATTCTAGAAACTTCTAATATTATATTCAAAACTTTATATTCTTTCATCTAGTTCTTCATTGTCAGATGCTAGAATTAATTAGCCAAATATGCAGTAGCTTTGGAAATTAAAAATTTAAATCTTACTGGTCCCTAAACCAAATAGAACAACTGAGTTTTTTTTTTTT
>NW_011888901.1:4826017-4828031 GCF_000151845.1 Pteropus vampyrus
CTGAGGTTGGAGTCATCTGAAGGCTTGACTGGGGTTGGAGAATCTGCTTCCAAGATGGCTCAATCACATGACTGTTGGCTGGAGGACTCAGTTCCTCACCATGTGGACCTCTCCATAGGACTCTTTAAAACGTGGCAGCTTTTTCCTCAGAGCAAGAGAGA
Source organism: Pteropus vampyrus (assembly GCF_000151845.1). NCBI lineage: Eukaryota > Metazoa > Chordata > Mammalia > Chiroptera > Pteropodidae > Pteropus > Pteropus vampyrus. Next base: position 4,826,179 of record NW_011888901.1, read on the forward strand.
GAGAGAGAGAGAGAGAGAGAAGGAGAAGGAGGGAAGGGGAGGGGAGAGAAAGAGGACAATCAAGAAGGAAACTGTGGTATCTTGGTATCTAATCTTGGAAGTGACATACCAAACCTGGTACAATGTGGGAGGGGACTGACTACCTGAGGGGAGCTTGAGCACCATTGGCATTCTTGGAGGCTAGCTACCACAATTTCTTTTTTTTAAGGTTTAGACCAGACATTATTGAGAAAATCTTTGTTTCATAAGCTTACTAAAGTATGCACTGTAGGAGGGTATAATGCATCTGGAGTTTTTACTATTCTAGAAACTTCTAATATTATATTCAAAACTTTATATTCTTTCATCTAGTTCTTCATTGTCAGATGCTAGAATTAATTAGCCAAATATGCAGTAGCTTTGGAAATTAAAAATTTAAATCTTACTGGTCCCTAAACCAAATAGAACAACTGAGTTTTTTTTTTTTTCTCCTAAAACAAATTGGTAAAAAGTTATTGCGAAAATGATCTCCTTGATGAACAACTTGAAATTAGTCATTAATCATCTATGTATTTTTAAAAATAAAAGTCTCCAGCAAAGTAGCTGAAAAAATCTTCGAGAACCTAAATCTTCCTTTCCGCCCCCAGTTATTTTAAATCTTTGGACAGTGTTTATTTGCCTAGCAATTCTTTATTTCTTTTTGAAACCCTGATACATTTTAATTAACCACCTGGACAGAAGGACTTTATTCTTTTAACTTCTAGATGAAATCTTTCTGAAGTATCAATAGGTGCAAAGAAGAGTTTAAGAATCATGAGCCTGAAGCCTGATTAAATGACCTCTAAGTTTCCATCCATCTCTAAGAATTCTATGATTAATATTTTCATGTAAGAAATAGCCTTTGAATCGAGAATATTTATAGCAAGAGATTTCGTAAATCATGTTGTAAGTTCAGATAGTGAAGTCTTCTGAGAGCCACTTTTGTTCATTCCAACCCAGGGAAAGATTGTTAGCTCACCATGGAGCAGACTGGAAAAGTCAGCACAATCCGATTTCCTCTCTTCCTATTTTTGGCCCTTTTCCCATTCGCTGCCCTAATTTATGAGCTAGTATCTTTTTTTCTTTTCATTCCACCTCCCCGATTGTCCCCCTCCTTCCTTCTACCCTGCTCTGCCAATAAAAACAGGAAAGGATTGGTAGCCAGTCATTTATTCTGGATTAGCTGATCTTATTATTGGGAATGGATTTTAGCCAACGTAGTACCTCTACTTATACTTGTATATTAAGCCTTTAAAAAAAATCTCAAATTATATCTGTTCAGTAAGTTCTGCCGTTTTAAAAAACTTCTAAAAGGGTTCTACACCTGATTCCTGTGTGTGTGTGTTTGTGTTTGGGGGGGTGGTTCCTCCACACCATAAGCAGTTCTCAGACACCAGCTGGGTGCCCTGTAATTTAACTCAATAAAGACACTGTCTACCCGGAGACAGCATCAGATTCCACAGGTTAAGTGCTCAGTCCCACAAGACCGTCCTCCACTTCAGACAGCAGTACAAGCCCAGGTTGTTACCTATGCTTCTGACCAACCAGCTACAGATTAGAGGTTCCTGTGACCCCCTCCTTGGATTTTAGATGCTAGTCTCAAGTTCAGGTTATTACCTGAACTCTTCTGAGTGACTGGCTGTAAATCAGAGGTTCTCACAACCTCCTCTTTAGGTTCGACTAATTTGCTAGAGTGGCTCACAGAACACAGGAAAACCATTAACTCACTGGATTACTGATTTATTACAAAGGATATTAAAAGATACAAATCGACAGCCAGATGAAGAGACATGGAGTGAGGTCCTAAACAATGGAGCTTCTGTCCTCATGGAGTT
>NW_011888901.1:4828081-4837022 GCF_000151845.1 Pteropus vampyrus
AGGTTAAGTGCTCAGTCCCACAAGACCGTCCTCCACTTCAGACAGCAGTACAAGCCCAGGTTGTTACCTATGCTTCTGACCAACCAGCTACAGATTAGAGGTTCCTGTGACCCCCTCCTTGCATTTTAGATGCTAGTCTCAAGTTCAGGTTATTACCTGAACTCTTCTGAGTGACTGGCTGTAAATGAGAGGTTCTCACAACCTCCTCTTTAGGTTCGACTAATTTGCTAGAGTGGCTCACAGAACACAGGAAAACCATTAACTCACTGGATTACTGATTTATTACAAAGGATATTAAAAGATACAAATCGACAGCCAGATGAAGAGACATGGAGTGAGGTCCTAAACAATGGAGCTTCTGTCCTCATGGAGTTCGGGGCTCAGAACAGTGGCACATGGAAGCCTTCTGGTTCCCTGAACTGGAAGCTCTCCAAAGCCATCTTTTTCAATTTTTGTGGAGGCTACAGTACATACAATGATTGACTAAATCATTGGCCATCGATGATTGATTCAATCTCCAGCCCCTCTCAGCTCCCCAGGAATCGGATGGAACTGAAAGTTCCAACCCTCAGTTCAAATTTGGTTCCCTGTCAACCAGCTCTCATCCTTACCTACTTTCCAAAAGTCGCTTCGTTAGCATAAACCCAGCTGTGGTGGAAAGGGCTTATTGTGAATAATAAGACATCCATTTCATCTTTATGGCTCTGAAGCATTTTCAGGAACTGAGGAGGAGAGACCAAATGTTGTAATAAAAGATGCTCCATTGTTCTTATCACTCAGGGAATCCCAAGGGTTTGGGGAGCTGTGTGTGAGCCAGAAACTGTGGATCAAGATCCAATATATATGAGAAATATATGTTTGGTCATCTGAATGACCAAATATATATTTCTTATAAGTCACAGAATTGCAACATCCTAAATAGTTCTAAAATCTAGCCACTTTCCTCATATCCACTGTCATCCCTTTAGGCCACCATTTTCTGTGGCCTGGCTTGCTGCATCTCTCACATCTGCTTGTGGTCTCTTGATTTTTTCTACACTACAGTTAGAATGATCTTTTCAACATGCAGGTCTACTTATGTCACTTATTTGCTTGAAAGACTTCAATGGCTTTCCAGTACTCTCAGTCGAAAGCCTAAAATCCCTAAACTGCTGGGCCTACTGGGCCTTAAATGACCCGGCCCTTACTTTCCTCTCTAGTTTCATCTCAGACCAGACTCTGCCTTTTTCCTCTAGGCAACCACAAGGGTCTTTTTTCAGTTTCTCGATTGTACCTTGCTTCCTCTTGCTTCCGGTCTTCCTAAAAGCAATCCGAGATGAGAGTAGAGCATGGGAAAGGGAACCGAGGTGGGAAAGTCTTGGCTTATTCACGGAACTGAAGGAAGACAGAGCTGACTAGGGAAAGGTCAGTGTATGCTCCTATAGGCCATGGTGAATAGAGGGTTTGGATTTTATTCATGGTGAGCTATTAAAAGGATTTAAGCGCACTTTTATTTGCATGTTTAGAAAATTCACAGTAGGGGCTGTGTGGAGAACGTATGGAAGAGAAGCTAAAGTGGCACTGAGAAGTCAGTTAGGACATGGCTGTTCAGTGGTTGGTGGCTGGGACTGAGCTATGGCAGAGGAGAAGGAAGAGGTGGATGGATTTGAAATGGATTTTGGAAATGAAATCAGTAGAATTGGTCATGAGTTGAATTGGAGGAGAGGCAGGGGGAATCAAAGATGTCTCCCAGGTTTTTGGTGTTTAATAATGCCTCGGATATGACTAGTTACTTTAGTAACTACTAGATGGGGATTAGTGGAGAAGGAGCAGATTTTTAAGGAGGGAAGAATCTAGAGTTCTGTTTTGAGAATGTTAAGTGTGAGGTTCTTGTAGAACACCCACGTGGCGAGAAGTGGCAGTTAGGCAGAGGGATATGAGTTTAGAGATCAGGAGAGTGACCTGGGCTGCGTTTGAAAAGTTTGGGAGCTGTATATAAAGTGGCTGGAATGGATGAGAGCACTCACTCGAGTGAGAGAACGTAGAATTGAGAGGGATATAAGACAGCACTAAGGAGTACTGACATATAAAAGCCAGATAAAGGAAGAAAACCTGGCAAACAATGCTGAGAAAGAGCTGCTAGTGAAGCAGCAAGCGCTGGGGGAGAACGGGAGAATGTGGTGCTACAGAAGCTGGAGGGACAGAATCTGTAGGGAGACACCAAGAGGGATCTTTGTATTGGCCTACGAGGGGCCTTCCCCTTTCCAGGCAAAGTTTTATTGCACTTGCTACATGATCATTTTTAAAAAGGGGAGGGACCGAGAGAGGAGAAAGAGAAACGTTTTTATTGGAGTTTGCAACATGCAGTTTATAGTGACCTTGATGAGACCAGTTTCCATGAAGTTACACTGGGAAAAGAAGCCAGATTAGAGGGGTTTTATAAGTGAAGTAGCGAGGGAAGGAAAACAGGGCCTTACTACTAGAGTGGGCTCTGTGGGCCAGCAGCAGCATCTAGGAGTAGGTTGGCCGTACAGAATGTTGGGCTTCGCCCCAGATCCACTGAATCAGAATATGCATTTTAGCAAGATTCCCAGGTAATTTGTATCTACATTAAAGTTTGAGAAGCATTGGTATAGATTACCAGGGCTATAGAAAAATTGCGTCACTAGCTAGAGGGACATGTGAGCATCAAAGGGGTGTGTGTGTTTAGGATGAAGGTTAACTAGAAAGAGTCTGCAGGCTGTTGGGGAATGGTCCTATAGAGAGGCAAAGACTGACTAATGATGTAGGAAAAGAGGATGTAATGGCCAGAATGACATTTGTGGGCATGGAGGTGGTGGCCGCATGGAGTCCAGAGCCTGTGTGGAGAGTTTGGCCTTTCCTAATAGTAGGAGCATGCTCTCTGTGTGGCCAGAGATAAGGAGGAGATGGGCATGGATGCTGGTAGGTTTGTGAATGTGGTGGAGGAGAAGTGAGGGAGTTTGTGCTTGAAGGCTTCTGTTTGGAAAAAATGAAGTAAGGTCATCTGTCAAGAGTGAGTGTAGGGAGTGTAGGGAGGGAGAATCACAGTAAAATTTCTGGGAAGTATAGAGCGAATGCTCATTCCTGGTTTGTGATCATAAATGAATTTAATGTGAAGTTTCGTAAATCTGCTTTTCTTTCCCTCTCCAGCAAGTTGCTTGCCAGGTGCATGTGCTGAAAAGCATGGTGAAAGGAGCAAGGGAGGTGACTATATTTGCAGGAGGGCTTTTTATAATGTCAGGCTGTGGGATCAAAGCTGGTGAAGGAGAGAAGTGGAGCCCAGAGGGAGTTGGCGCACAGAGAGCAAGTGCTGGAGGCCAGAGCTTGCAAGTGCCAAGAAGGTGGAGAATTGTGGTAGGCGGGTATTTGAGCAAGTAAACTAGAAGGAGGGCAGCAGAAGCTGGAAGATTAGAGTAGAAAACTTTTTCTGATGATGATGAAGTTTAGGGTACCATTCTGGCCATGTTAGGTAGAACAAAGGAAAAATTTTTTGGAGAAGAGATTAAGGACTTGGAGGCTAAGCTCTTAGGTCATCCATGTGAACATAGAAGTCACTGAAGAAGATACCAGGAGTTTGGGTAGAAAGGAAGTCTGCAAACCAGAAGCAAATGCCATCAACAAATGAGGTAGGTGACAAGGAGGTCCACAGATGATAGCTTGGGTAGTCCTCAAGCCTTAAAGATACAGGGTTTTTGCAAGAGGAAGAAGGAGATCATTAGACCAAGGGAAGTACTGAATTGGAAGTGACAGTGAGGAGAGAGCAAGGGCACTTAACCACCTCCTGGCCCTGAGGCACATGGCATGAGAGAGAGAACAGCATCTGCTTAAGATGTGATGTCTCTAGGGCACACTCAAGTTTAAGGGAGAACCAGAAGGTAGAGGAACATTTTTAGAAGAGGTGGAGGGTCTTGAAGAGTTTGCTGATGTTCCCGAGGTCTTGGGGGCGATGTAGGGGTGGGATTAGTCATTTCAGGGGATGGATGCAGTTCTATTGGTATAAGAATCTCAGTAACGAGGGAAGAGTGGGGAGGCCTGCACTTCCGGTGGTGACTGTGTAGAAGAATGTTCAACGTATGCTGCTGTCTTAGAGAAGGGTGGACCCTGTTTTAGCATTGTGATTCCCAAATCTTGGCTGGGTAGGTAGCATCTTCCTGATGCTGGTTCCCTACACTGACACAGCAGGGAAGAGAATGAAACAAAAGACTGTCATTGTTAGAGAAATTTCAGGTCCTGCTGGGGGAGATTTAGGGCAAGTCGTGAAATGCCCATCAATAACACCTCTGAAGGTGAGTGGCATTGTCTTTTTGGTGGTAGAGAAGAAAGAAGGGTCTGAAAGACCTCTGTTGATGATGATAATACTCTTACTTTTACTTCCATTTTGAAAATGCTCTCTGTGGCTCTCAAAGTCTTTAGTATTGTTAAAAAGAAACAACAGACCCGAAATGGAGTCACTTTAGTAAGCCCCATCAAGACTTAATTCCTAACCCAATTGCAGTTTCAGCCTCCCCCAGGAGTGGAATTTTAAACCAGTCAGTCTGGAACTCAGTACTAGTGCCTGACAAGATCTCTGCCTCCCCTAAGAGAAGATGGCTTTGCCTGAAATAACCCATTCTTTTAGTTTTCTTGTCCCCCCCGCCCCGCCACATCATTCTGCCTATAGAAACCTTCCATTTTATACAACTTCTCGGTGCCTTTTTTAGTTGTTAGATGAGATGCTTCCTGATTTGTGAATTACTTAATAAAGCCAATTAGAGCTTCAAATTTACTCAGTTGAGTTTTTGTTCTTTTAACAGTACATATTTTCTCGTTTGTTCCTCCCCAGTTACCCTGTGAGATAGACAGGGCAAATATTATTGTTCCCCTTTTTTGGGTGGAGAATTGAGGCTCAGTGGGGGTGAAGTGACAAAATGAGTGAGTGGCTGAATGAGGTCCAGAAGCCAGGCGTCTTCCTTCCTCGCGCGGTGCTCTGAACACGTGTCGCCTCAGTTGTCAGGGGACTGAGTCTGAGCAATGAAATCTTTCTTTAAGGACTGGCAGCTCATCCTGCCTTAGCATAGATTTGGCTCCTATGCCAGTTTCTCAAGACTTTGTAGAATATCAGAGCAGTATTCAAAGAAACAGTTAAGTGCTTATTCAGAGCCAGATATTATGATTTCATTTAATCTTTATAATTACCCTGAGGATTCAGATATCCTGTGTATTTTATAGATCAGTCTGAGGTTGAGAAAAGCAGCTTAACCAAGGTCATTAGTTTCCTAACAGCAGACTCCAGACCTCGAGTGTTTTTTCTCCAGTCCCACACTATAGTTGGAATATAACTACTTAAAAAAAATTGTAGTAAAACATGTGTAACATAAAGATTACCTTTTTAACCATTTTTAAGTGCACAGTTCAGTGACATTAAGTACATTTACACTGTTATGCACTCATCATCACTATTCATCTTCAAAACATTTTTTATCATCCCGTTCTGAAACTCTGTGCCCATTAAACACTAACTCCCCATCCTCCCCACTCCCTAGTCCCTGGCAATTCTTATTCTCCTTTTCATCTCTGTGAATTTGACTATTCCAGTTACCTCATATAAGTGGAATCATAGGGTATTAGTTCTTTGTGTCTGGCTTATTTCACTTAGCTTAATGTCTTCAAGATTCATCCATGTTGTAGCTTATATCAGAATTACATTCCTTTTTAAAGACCAAATAATATTCAATAGTATGGATAGACCACATATTGTTTATGCATTCATCCATCAGCGGACACTTGGGTTACTTCCACCTTTTGACCATTGCGAATAATGCTGCTATGAACATCTGAGTTCAGATGTCTTTTCTAATCCCTGCTTTCAATTCTTTTGCATGTATAATGACTACTTTTTGTTGTACATTTCCTCCCAGGTCTTTGTTTTGGAACTTGTGCTCTAGTGGCCTACGCATTTCTGTCTTTCTACCCCACCGCGATCCACTAGCGCTGGAGCAGTCCAGTGTCTGGGGCTCAGAGTGTGGCCTCTGAAGCCAGACTGCTGGGGTTCCAGTCTCAGCCCTGCCATTGATTAGTTAAGTGCAAGTTGGGATATACTAGTAGAAGTAGAAATAGTAGTAGTACATCTCCAAACAGGATCTTATTTGGATAAGTAATGCAGAACAGGGATATATATGCTAGTTCCAAATTTGACCTTCAACTGTTGAGAGATGAAGGAACTCTAATGTTTTCGAGGCTGCTTTTGCAGGTAGAAGGAACTGGAGTTTGTATAAATTGGTAGACATCTCAAAGGCTAGTAAAATTCCCAGATTCCATTGGAGGTAAGGGTATAGTGGGAGAGGATTTCATTTCAGAAATAGCTACATATTTTAAAAAAAATTTGAGCTTGCAAATTACTTCCCATTTCTTGTCACTTTGTAGTTCGGGAAGTCGTCATATAAGTGAATTTACTTTTCAAAGTTTACCAGTTACCACTTGTCCTCTTGAGGCCTCTCACACCAAACGAAGAACTCGTTTTTTTATCCACCATGTATTTGAGCATCTTCTAAGTAGCAGTGCACACAGAGCACACACAGATGTATGGGCAGCTCTCAGTGTGGTGGGAGAGGCAGACCTCATCTAGGAGGAAATTACCAGTTTACCTCAGTGCAACAGTGAGTGGTATTGACACACATGGGGACCCACTCGGACTGGGAGGGTCACCTGTGCTCAGGGAGATTAGGAAGGTGGTAGAGGAAATATTTAGGCCAAGTGTGAAATTACAGGTGATGCTTTATCAGGAGGAAAGGCAATCATGGCAGAAGGAGTAACATACCCATAAAGGTACCAGCCAGAAGCAGGGCGCTTATGATGAGTGACTTCAGAGCTTTCTGGTTTTTGTTTTAGTTAATTTAGTTTGTTTTTGTCAATTGAGTTCTGCTTTTCTTTTGGTGGGAGAACAAATAGATATCAGGGAACAGAGATACCTAAAATAAATTTCCCTAGGCACACAGCAGCACCAATTTAAGTTGTTTTGCAGATCTAATTTCAGAAAAAAACAGCAAAGAATTGGAAAGGAACTGGATTATTTTATTCAACTTCCTTGTTTTTGTAGACATGGAAACTGAGTCATACATGTATGAGAATATAAAAATATTCTATTCCCTGATACTAATGACAATAGCATCTACACAAGGGGAGGGAAAAATTGAGTTTCCTACTTTAAGTTAGTATATGTAGGAGAGGCTGAATATACAGAAAGAGAAACTCTGAGAACTGTGTTTCTTGCCAGGACTATCACTACTGGAATGCCTGTATGAATGCAAAGCAATGAGAAAATGCAAATCTACCAGGTAGAGAAGTCAAGGCTGAGCCTCTTCATTTAATAGGAAGATTTAACAGAGGTCCAGCAGCAGCCCTACTGAGTTTGTGGCTGTTAAAGATGTTAGCTAACCAATAGAGATTCTTCACTGGGTGACCAGCAGGGCCTGGGGCTGAGGGATTCTGAGCCCCTTTCATGTATTCCTGTCACTTAGCCATTCAAGTTTGACTCTCCCTTGTGAGGACCTATGCTCCTTTCTGAGAGTGCAAAGTCATATAAGAGATGGTCAGTCAGAAAAGTCACTGCCAGTTGAATCACAAATGATCAGAAATCTTTATTTAAATCAGTGGGTGAAATGATGAGATTCTTATAAAAACTAGGTTGCTCTAATTTTTAATGAGTATCTCTGGTATAACTGTAGGGACTTTGCATTTCATATTGAAATACCAAACCACTAAAGCTGCAGTGTTTTGTTTACTCTCAGACTTGTTAAATAAATAAACTTACTTGAGGATCTGGTAATCTGTTTTAAAGGCCTGAGTTGTAACTCATAATGATTACCTCATAAAAAGTTCAAATAAATGTTTAAATTACAACCATAAGAGACTCAAATTCTTTAGTGACAAGCTTAAAAAATATAAACGAATGATATCCATCTGTCAAACTTTGCTTTTGAAATAAGGAAATAGTAGCTTAAACTTTTTATGCTTTGGACCATAAGTAGTAGAATAAGGTATGGATGAATCTAAGTGTTAAATTTACACTGTATACTAGATTTTATGATGACTGTAGTTTGTGTAAAATTTATGTTATTTAAGTTGCAGCTTGATTTCTATGATAATATAGGGAAATATTCCTACAGTATAAGGGTGCAGGAGAGAAAAAGGCAGACCTGGTGCCTGCCCTCATAAAGCTTTAATTGTAGCGAAAGAAATAGGTGAAAAGCAGAAAAAGAAAGGCATCGCCAGTTGTAGTCAGTGTAGTGAAAGAATCAAAGGGGCTGAAATAGAGGCTGGTAGAGAGGGGGCCTACTGGGGCTCAGAGGTCCGGGAAGGCCTCTCCGAAGAAGTGGTGCTTAAGGTGAAACCTAGAGGAGAAGGAATTAAGTTTGTGCACGTTGGCTGTGAAAAGGCTCGGGGTGGGGTGGGGGTGGAATGTGTGGGGGAGGTGGAGTAGGCCATGAGGTTGGGGAGGTGGAGACTGCGATAGGGAGAGAAAATTGGGTTCTGGAGACATCATTTGAGCCCCTGAAGCAAGCTTTATTCCTGGATGTGCAGTTATACGAACCAATAAGTTATTTTTTTGCTTAAGCTACTTTGTTTTTTTTTGTTTTTTTTTGTTTGTTTTGTTTTTAACTATGGACAAGATTCCTAATCATACAAGGGAGCAGAATATTTGAATTTAGCCAGAGTTGGTTGTATGTAGAGATCATGCTTTATTCGTTCAGCAGGAAGCGTTTTTGTGTCATTATATTCCCTGACCCTGCCTGAGACTGATTCCCTAGACTTGCATTCTGTGTATACTTTCAAAGCTGTAAGTAGTCAGTTGGGACTCCCTTGGTTGGGAGTGATAGAAGCATGAGGTAAATGAGCTCACACTACAAAGGGGGATTTACTGTGAGGGTACCAGTGTATGTTACTGACACTGCTGGTGGGACTG
>NW_011888901.1:4837817-4850044 GCF_000151845.1 Pteropus vampyrus
GTGTTTCTCTCTGTGTGCTGGCTCTCTCGTACTGTAGATCAGTTTTTACTACTTGGCAAAAAGCATAGCTGCCAATTTGTAAAAATGAGTAGCCTGTAGACATGCTTTGTTTGCTCACAATGCTTTTAAAAATTGATTTAGTTATTAACATTTAAGAAGGAGAGATTTCACAAAAAAATCCAAATTTATGGCATTTCTTTAAAAATCAGAAGTCTGACATCCCTAAGTCCCAGCAATCAGCTGGAACTGAGAGCTACCCTTGCTTTCTGAAGGGGTGGGAGGGACGCTGTCTAAGGAGCCAGAAGAGTTCTGTACTCTTTTCTGCCTGGGGGCTCTCTCCCAGCGGTAGCCACCGGGGACCCAGCCTGCTCAGCCTCGTGCCCATACTCTGGCTTGAGTCCAGTGCCCTCCTTGGGACCAGTTTCTCCATAGTAACCTGGCACGCCCTACCTCCCTCACCCCCTCCTCTCTGCTGTAATAACCATAAGGATGGCAGAGGGGAGCAGTTTCTAGAAAGGGAATACTAGGCAAGACAGTGCCTTAAATTGCGTAGTTTTAAAAAATTGTGTTATTTAGTGAAATCTTTTTTTTAAACTCACTTTTACCAGACGTACTTTGCCAAAAGGGCCTGTTACTGTTCTTAATGTGCTATTGCTTTAAATAGTCCTCTGCTTTTCTTATTTTAGAGGTAAGATGGGAGGAGTTCCGAAGAGCTTTAGTAATTTATGGCAAAAATGAAGTGGTATATGAAATCATACACCCATCTTTTGCAGAGGCAACAGAAGGGCGGTTCGACAATAGTAAATCTGGAGATATGGAATTTTGCCATAGGTATTTCTCCTGCCACATAAAATGGAAGATTTGGAGTATTTAAGCAAATCTTTAAAAAAAATTGTCCTGAATTGAGTTTCTAGGTTTTGTTAAGAGAAGATGGAGCAATTTATACTTTTTTTTTAATGTAAAGGTTGGTAACTGGACCATCCTCAAGAAATTGAAGTAGTAAGTCTTTTGTTTTGAGTGTATCCATCATAAATAAGCATTTCAGTTGGAACTTATGATGTAACATGGCTTATTCATTTGTTTTTTATTGGTGGTTTAAATTAGGGTTACAAAAAGTTGCTACAAATGTACTAACAATTATGAACCCAATTTGGTAAAAATTAAAATTTAAGTATTGATGGAATTGATAAAGTATTTAAAAACTCATTTCTAGAAAAAACTGATTTCTAGAGTTTATTGTGTTCTAAATTGTGAAAATCCAGGAATGCATTTTCAAATCAAAATCATTTATTTCTTTAAATTTGTTTCATTATTTGAAGTGAGCATATCATTTTAAATCTTCATTATTTTGTCCTGTCTGTGGTGAAATTCTACACGTTAGCAGAACACACATTTTTTAAAAATGTATTTCTCATTTACTCAGGCTTCCCCTATTTCTGAAGACTGTAAAACTGTAGAGTGAATATATAGAAATGATTGTACTTGAATTTGAAGAAGATGAATAGAAGACTGTATGATAAATAAGATTCTCTAGTTAGGAGAGATTGGAAGAGGAAAGCATTCAGTTGATGGGCTGAATGAAAAATAAAGAGGCTGTCTGTAGGGATGACATCAGAGAGCTGAGTGATGATACTTCGTCATCTCTATCTAGATACTGGAAGACTCACAAAAATAATTTTGAATCAAATCGTGAAAAGTGAATCAGTTTTTTTTTTTTTTAGCATAGAATGTCCCATGGCCCTTGTAAAAACAAAGGTGGTGGCATAGTGTTAACTGCGAGACAGTTAACTCTTAGTTATTAGAAAATAAGAATTCTATTTGAAGTTAGATCATGGTTCTGTCCAGGTGAGTATTCTACTTCTTACAGAATTAAGGTGAGAAAATGGTGTGTTTTCTGTGATAGGTAATGGGTGAAACAGCAGTTAAGAAACTATAGAATCTGTTCTCAAAGAGCTTAAAGTTTAGTAGAATGGTTTTCAATCTAGGTATGAATTGCAATCATCTGGACAGCCTAAGCACCTGGGTGCCGGGTCTCCCTGTTCCTAAATTGAAATCTCCAGGAGAGTGGGGCTCCAGCACCTGTATTTCGTCTTCATTATTTTAAAAACTTTTTAGTGTGGAAATTTTAAAACATATACAAAAGTACAGAAGATAGTGTAATGAACTACTTTGTACCCATCCATCAGCTTCAACAATTATTAATTTATGGCTAATCTTATTTCATCTTTATTTCTGCTCACTCTCATCCCCCTTGATAACTTTGAAGTAAATCCCATATATTATTTAACGTCATTTGTAATGAGGTTGAATGAAGTCGCTTGAAATTTTCATAGACAACAATTCCTTAATGTTATCAAGTCCAGCCAATATTCAGATTTCTCCCATTTTCTTAGGTGTTCGTTTGTTCAAATGAGGATCCAAATAAGGTCCATATGTTTCAATCAGTTGATATGTCTCTCAGGGCTCATAATTTATAGGTTCCCTCTCCATCTCTCTTTTTTCGTACAGTTTATTTGTTGAAGAAACTGGGTGGCTTATGCATAGAGCTTCCTCCAGTATATGTATTGTCAACGTGCCTCTGTGCTGATGTGTAGCGTATTCTTCTGTCTCCTGTACCTCAAGAGTTAGATCTAGGAGCTTTTTTTTTTTTTTTTGGTAAGACTACATCATTGATGGTTATGTGTCTTTTTCAAGATGCTGATAATGTCTGTTTTTGTAATGTTCGCAGCCCTTGATGCTCAGTGCCTAGAATTCTTAATTCATAAGGAATTGCAAAATGATGATAGCTCAAACGTTATCATTCTTTGATTTGTTAGAACATTTTTTAAAGAGAAACTTTGCTTCATCTATTATTTGGTTACCCCATGGTATAATTTGTATAGGAGAAGTAAGATACATTTTTAATCTTTCCATTTATTTACCAGGTTTTTCAATAATGAGTTGTTTCACTAGTCTTCCAAAAATGACCAATAAGGTGCCTTTTTAGTATCATCATGGACAAATTTGATGTATTTCAACCTATTGCCGTTATTTTCTTTATTGATCTTTAATTGTTCATCTTTGACCGATCTCTTTGAATTGGCTCCTGAGCATATACGTGTGTGTGTTTAAATTATTATTATTTTTGTAATGTCATTTATTGTTATTTTTTTTTAAAAAAGAACCTTTGGAGGAGGGGGTTCTCCTTTAATGGCTTACCTTCTAGAATCAATGTTTATAATAGAACATTCAAGAGACAGCATTTCCTTACTGGAACATTGATGACAAATGTGGCATAGATGTGTTATGGAAAATTGTTTAAAATCTGACCTCATTTTTATTTCTTAGAAACTCCCTTTTCATCATCCATTCGTTCCTTTATTCATTCTCCGGGCATTTCAAGGTCTCAAATACACTGTGGGTTGGAATTGTTGGCCCGGAGACACATGGATGACATTACCTCTCTGCCCAAAGAGTACATGTGACACTGCTTAGAGATAACTACAAGTTTGTGTTGTGTCACTAAAATGACAGTGATGTGGGGATTCGGTGCTGGAAGAAAGGTACTGCCAACTCAGTCTTATACACACTGGCACGCTAGTTTATACAGTCCTTCAATTTGTTTATTTTGTCACAACTAAATAATTTGGTGTTAGATGTTAAGAATAAGACTTTGTATTGATTTTCAGTACAATGGAAATGATGTCTCCAGAATAGATAGTGCCACTGCATTTTACTTTTTCATTATTCAGCATTTACAATCTCTGTGATACATTTGTTTCCTGTATTACTTCATATTTGAGAGTGCTGTTTTTGAGGGGAGGGTCCTTCATAACCCTATTTTAGATTGGATTGTTCCTAATCTGGATTGTAAGAGGAAGTGGTATAAATAATTGAGCTTTGCCTTGACACTTAGAATAGTGTCAGTACACTTAGATGCTTGTTAAAAATGCAGAGTCTGATTCATAAGTAATCTATGGAGAAACTTTAAGACCAGATATCCTGTTCTTCATCTAAATCTTCCCTTTAGATTTAGCATCTATTAATGATTCTTGCCTGAACCAATCATTACCATGGAAAGTTACAAAATGTTGATTTTCCAGCTGAGTAGCACCCTCTACATTTATCAGTCTGCCTTTGGTGTTCTATTGTAAGCAAGAGCTCTCCCTTCTCCCTTGTTTATTTAAAATTTATTATAGGTGTGGATTCATGAATTCCTAAGTTTTCAGTGGTCTGTTTTCATTACTGTCCTTAATTGTTTTGGTGCTTCGGTTGTCTCAGATTTAGGATTGTCTTCCATTTTGACTGTTACTTAGAGGACTAAAAACATGGATACTGTTTTGGGAGACTCCAATATTATGCCTATGACCAGATTACCTTCAAGTTATACTATCTGGAGAAAAAGTGCTAAATGCAGTTCTTTGTATCTGTATGGTGTTTATCACCTAGGACACTTGAATTTTATGAGGGGGACGGGAGGAGTAAATTTTCCTCTATATTTTTAAATTCTTATTTGACTGTCATAACAACCCTATGATTCAGATTTGGACTCTTAACCTATTAACTCATTTTCTCCCAGCTTAAGTTTAACAAAAGACTAATGACTGTTGGCCTGAGACTAAGGTTTGTTAGAAACCACTCCCTTCCTCCTAACAGTCATTTTGCATGGTTTATAGACTGCGATTTGCTTTCAGAATTTTACTTCTCAGGTGAATATGTGTTCTGGTATTTTAATTATTGCTAAATGGTACAGAGCATTATATAGTATTAATGTATAGACATTACATAAACAGAGGCATTTCCCAACTCTCTTGCCTCCTTGCCAAGCCATCTAAATGAAGCTTTTTAAATCTGGAGTGTCTTGTTTTTCTGTGCAGGGAGGATATATGTTTATTCTTATTGATCCAATGCCTAACAAGCTAAGTTGGGCTGGAGGACCCACCCAGCAATGGCTCCCCATTTTCTTTAGGATACGTTTCTTAAGATGACATTTTAGGCCATTTTGTAGATAAACATGTCTTTTGAGCCTCATTACCCAGTCACTTCACCACCATACCTAGTGTTATGCTTTGGTTTATGCGATGCCTGGACCCACTATGATATTTCATGCCTTCGTTGCTTTGCATGTGCTCTCTGTCGTGCATGTAAAGCTCCCCTCTCTCACCCCCATCTGCTGAGTGGACTCTTACTCAATTTTGAAGCCTTTCCTGATTTACTTTCCTCAGAACGCCATTATACCCTGTTCCATCTTTATCACTGCATTTTGAGGGATTATATTAAAATTCTTTATTTATATGTTTTTCCTTAGGAGACAGAGTTTTCTAAGGGCAGAGACCCACAACTTGGCACAAAGTAGCGCTTAAATGTTTTTTGAAGGAAAATGAATCAAACTACATAGCTTTCCTGCTGTTAGGTAGAGGCATATTAAACGTTGTCTATTGTATGTTTCTCTAGTCCCCTAGAGAAACTTCCGACTGTAAGGTGAGAGCCATACCAGGACTTGGTATTAGGAGCCCACATTTCCCTTTTGGAAGATCTGTGTTTTGGTTTTCATATATTGGCTATGGCCCCAAATAGTTGATTAAAGAGATTAGGAGATTTGCAAGCCCCTTAGAGATAGTTCTGAAATTGTTAGCGCAGGCAGTGGGGGAAGCATAATTGCTTTGGGGAAAAAATGGATGTCTACACTGAAGGTAGGGATGGAGTATACTGATGTCTTCAGCTTCCATGGAAATGCATCAGAGATTAAAAGGGATTGATGGGTAGGTAGATGGATGCCAGATGACTGGGTATGCGATAAAGCAAATGGATCAAAATGTGAATTGTAGAATCGAGGTGGTGGGCGTATGGATCTACTCTGCAGTTCCTTCAACTTTTCTGAAAGTTTGAAACTTCATAGTAAAATGTTGGGGGGAAAGATACTTGTACTATTTTTAAGAACACATTTATCGGCTAGGCATATGTATTATAAACATTAAATCATCAACATGAATTTCCTAAGCCTTATTGATTTTTTTTCTTCCTGGTATTTCTCCTCCTCTCTATCTAGTCAACTCTTTCAAATCTCAGCTCTTACGTTGCTCCTTTAAAATTCCCCTGACCTCTCAGTCTGATTTAGATGTCTTTCCTCTGTGTTCCTTACGTACCCCTTGCATAATTCTGCCGTAGGATTATCCTGTACTGTAATCATTTACTAATCTGTCTGAACCACTAGACTTTGAGTTTCTTGAGTGCAAAGACAGTTTCTGGACTGCTTTCAGTACAAGTGAAAACAACAACAACAACAACAATAGACTAACAGTGGTTTAAACAAATAGGCGTTTATTATTATCTCCAATAATAGGAATCTGGAGTGTGGCCTTTACAGTTTCCAGGATTGGTTCAGTGACAGGCACTTGGCTGGCACTTCTGCCTTTCTCCTGTCTTTGTCCTCATCATGTCAAGTTGACTGAAGCAGTTCTGTGGATTGGAAAGATCCACTATGGTTATTTCAGTTTTCAAGCTTTCAGCACAGACGTTTTGGCAAGTATCTGAATTTGTTGAATTGTCTACAGTTTGTTTATTATGGTTTCTTCTAGAAAAATTGACTTCGTTTTTTGAAAATAACAGCTCAGAATTACATGTGTTTGAAAGTGCACCCTCCGAACCTGGAAAACTATTTCTCCATTTTCATGCAACTATAATAATTCTTAGAAGCAAGGTTGCTTCAGAGAAATTGAATGAGAGCTTGATGGCCTGAAGATTCCAACCTCATTCACCAACTCAGCTCTCTGGAACCAGAAATTAGGCCAAAAGCAGTTTCACCTTCCTAAACTGAAGCCTTTTAGGGAGGGCTGCTCCTTATCGCATTTATTCTAGTTTAGTCACAATTCACATGTGCTTAATTATCTAGTTAATTGCTTAGAACACTTATTAAAACGCACATAATTAGAAAAAGGAGAGCAGGAAGAAGGCATGGTATAGGCAAGTAAACTGATGGTCCAATGAAAGGGGAAAGAGCGGGCAGACATGCTTGCCAAGAAGCCCAAGGCCTATCACATAACTGATTTTCAAGGTGATGTTGATCCTTAAATCATCAAGAAGAGGTTTAATTGTGTTCAGTCTGCTCTGTTTAATAAGATGGATAGATATAATACTTGAAAAATAACATGTAGGACTACATAAACATGATCTTGAATAGCTTTTAAATATAGGAATATGTAGATTAAAATATTGGCAGGAAATACACTATTAATAGTGAATGTCTGTCGGTCGCAGGATTATAGGTGATTTTTTTAAAAGATAGTTTTGTGTATTTTGTAAATTTTCTACTGGCAATTGAAGAGGTTCAGTATATGCCACCCCAAAGTCTGCCACTTTGATGTAAGGATTATTTTGACCTGAAGGCAATTGAGAAGGTAGTAGATGAAAACTCTCTGCCGTCCCCTCTCTACCAGGACGGGCAGGATGATTCTTTTTCTTTTTTTTAGCATTTTATTTTATTATTAGTTTCAAGTATACAGTACATTGGTTAGACATTTATATAGATTATGAAACAATCACTCCGATTACTCTGTCACCCACCTGGCTCTCCACCTAGCCATCATATTAACGCTGACTGCATTCCCTCATGCTCCCCATCCCCGTGACCAACTACTAATTTGTACTTCTTTAACCCTTCACTTCTTTCTCCCAGCCCCCCAACTCCCCTTCCCTCTGGCTATAACCAGATTGTCCTCTATATTTGTGAGTCTGTTTACCATTAGTTTGTTCTTTTTGTTTCTTAGATTCCGCATATAAGTGACATCATGTGGTATTTATCTTTCTCTGTCTGACTTATTTCGCTCAGCATAATAACCTCTTACTCACCGGAGACAACTCTAGACTCTGATGTGCGCAGAGTAGGCACCGGAGGAATCTACCTGACAAACGTGACTCACTAGCCCTTCCTTTCCATTAGTTTCCCCCATATATTTACCATTCCACAATTTGTCACCATTAGAGGTGCAAAGTCACTTTCCTCTGCCTTGTCATTTCTCCACGAAATTTGTTGTTCTTTTGTTAAGATGCTGTGTAAGCCCAGGTTCTAGCCACCCCCTTTGATAACTCATCACTGCGTTCTCCTGTGCGTAATAAACTTCTGTTTTTCTCTTTTCCCTTCTCTTTAATCTGTCTTTTGCAAGTCTAATTTTTAGAGCCTCTGCCAATGAACTAAGATGGGTTTGTTTTCCTTTCCCTACATTTTTTATTACTTTTCATTTTAAATACTTTACAAAATATTTTAGATATTTCAGGGTGCTTCTGGTTCAACTCCTGGTCATTCGATAATTAATTTTTCTCACATATTTATTTTTGTTAAAAATGATCAGATGTCTACGGCCATGCCACCCTGAACAAGCCCGATCCCGTCTGATGTCGGAAGCTAAGTGGGGTCGGGCCTGGTTAGTACTTGGATGGGAGACCACCTAGGAAGGCCAGGTGCTGTAGGTGTAAAAAATAAAAAAATAAAGGATTGTAAGCTGACAAGGTCCTTGCAATCTGTGAGGTCAACCAAGGGTTGCCTTGCCTAAAACAAACAAACAAACAAATAAATAAATAAGATCAGCTAATACTTTTCATAAGAGCTGTCTGAAAAGTCCTGCTTGTTATGTATGCTGACTCGTGCGTGCCATAGGTTGGAACACTGGGCTCCTGTTTGTAGGCTTTAGCTGTGAGAATCCTAAACTGTCTTAACTGCATGTTGTCCCTTCAGAGAGGTTGTTTAGCAGCAGCCTGCCTCTCATTCCCACACTGTGAGCAGCCCAGCCCAGCCCAGCCCAGCCCAGCCGGGGATTACTTTTTATGTTAATTTCTCGACTTTGGAGGAATGCTTTGGTTACAGATTTTCAGAGTACACTTAAAAGCCCAGCCCAGCCCAGCCGGGGATTACTTTTTATGTTAATTTCTCGACTTTGGAGGAATGCTTTGGTTACAGATTTTCAGAGTACACTTAAAGAAGGCCAGGACTCTGGCAGACCAGCTTCCTTGTCATCTTCCCCTGTTGGTGGGAGCTGTTTCTCTAGTTCCTTTTTTACCTGAAAATGTGCTCCTTCAAGGGCCTTGGCTTCTCAAGTCTGAATTAAGAGGGGGTCTCAGTTCTAACTCCCACCTGGCAAAGGGCTGTTATGCTAGGCTAGTCTTGTGTGTTTATTAAATTCTAAATTACCAAGAATAGCAGCCATCCAGGACTGCAGAAATGTCAGCCCTTACTGCTTGGATTTTTTTTTCCTCCCCAACACAGGGATTTCTTACTTTTCTTTTGGGCTTGGCTGTGCATTTAAGAGAAGTTCTCCACCTTACAGGTCTACTTTACCCACCTGGGAAGCTTTTAGATATCCCTATGCCCAGGCTGCATCTCAGATCGATCTCCTTTGAAGCTCTGGGGTGGGATCCAGAGGTCCCAGGTGATCCCATTGTGCAGTCAAGGATGGGAACCACTGATTTAAAAAGATGTTTTATGTTACCCAGTGATGTCTGTTTGTGTGTGTGTTGTGTGTATTTATTTTTCTAGTGGAGGTATTTTCAAGTTACTCTGTCAGAAGTAATGGAAATAGGAGCTCATCGTGTTGTAATTAGAAAAAAAAAATCCTCTTAAAATTAGACATGAAGGAAACCAACCGTTATTAAGTTCCTACTGTGTACTAGTTACTGTGCTTACGTCTTTCACATGTGTTATCTCATTTTAATGCTCAGAAAAATCCTGCAGGGTATGTGGTAGTTTACTAGTTTTTGCAGATGAGAAAACTGGCTTGGAGAAACTGAATAACTAGTTCTAGGTCACACAGCTCACAAATGACTGAGCCAGAGTCAGGCCCATGTTCTTTTTCCTTCCTCTGTGCTATATGTGAAATAGGGAGCTTTTTCCATTCAAATTATTTAAAATAAAAATTGGCATTTGGATTAGAATAAGTTCCAGGTAGTATCTGTTAAATTTACTTATTCAGAATACCTTATCTTCCCATAATTCCAGGGGTGCTCTACTCATTTTATCTCACTCTGATGAGGTTAAATGGATTTTGACTAATAAGATTGTTATTTTGGAAAAGTTGAACTCAGTTCATCATTTTACATGTACTTGAAGTAAATTATTTAGTTTTCCTTTTACCTCTATCGTGTGTCATGAAGCGGGGTTGCTCGTTATAAAAAATCCAAGCACTTATCCCTTTTCAGATCACCCCCTAGTCCCCATGGAGGGCTGTGTGAGTGGATATGTGTTGGGAGGGAGTGGCACTGGGTGAAGGAGGGGTGGACTGAGAGTACAGAGGGAGTCCTGGTGTTCTGTGTGGCCCCAGTTGACTCTGGGCAGGGGTAGGAATCTGGGCTCGAGCTCTTTGGTCACCTTACCTCAGTGAAGCAGTGTTGAGGATGTATTCGTCTTTAGTGGCTGGTCGTTTCCCCACCGTCCCCATGATACCAGTGTTGGGTGCCCATGCCTATTTCTTCTCTCTTGGCTTGCCTTTGCTCCGGTTCTGCTGTGGTAAATGACTTCCAGAGTTGCTGGTGGGCTTTATCTCTGCCCAGAGCCTAGAGGAGTTACTACTCTCCGTTGGAATGTCTGGGTTAGGCTTTTCTGGAGCATAAGGATTTCATTTGATTTCAGTTGGGTAGAAATCAAATGTCTTAAGTTTTTGTCTTTCTCACTGGCAGCTCTTCAACTGGGTATTCGCAACCCAGTCCGTGTGTCGCAACCACAGAAAACCAGCAGGATGGCTGCAAACAAGAGTAAAAGCCAGAGCTCCTTGGCCCTTCATAAAGTGATCATGGTTGGCAGTGGAGGGGTTGGCAAGTCGGCCTTGACACTTCAATTCATGTATGATGAGGTAAGACACGCCAGGCACAGGCGCCTTCGTCCCGAGTCTGCTGTAGCAGTGTCCCTCCTTCAGCGGTGTTCACGTGCCCACTCCTTCTTGCACATAGAAGATCGTGGGGCAAATTCATGTTAAGGAGGTTTCCGAGTAGCTTTATCAGGGATCTCACCAGCGTGAGATCAGGATTGCTGATTTTTGGTAAGTAATTTCAACTCTGGCAGGAATGTGAGGGGCCCCTGCTTGCATTATTTCCATTGTTATACTTTGAGCTGTCTTTTTGACAGGCACAAGAGAGGGAGGAGGGACCTTTGCACAGATATTTCTAAAGAATGGGTCTGATACATAGCTTTGCGAGGGTCTATTTTGGGAGCTGTTGAAAGGGAGAGGTAAATCGTCATAAGATTTCATCCTTTCTCAAGTGGTAGACTTCAGGTTCTGCCTTGCAGCAAGGGAGGGCTTGCACCATCTTTGCCCGAAATGTCCATCACTTAACATGGATACTGTAACTAGTGCTGAGTCCAGTGTGACGGTATTGGATTCCTGTGGCAACGAATGTCTCTTCTTGATGACCATTGCGGGTACTACAAGCAGGGTATTCAGATTAGAGCTTAAACGGCAGGGCCTCTCACTTGCATCACATTTTACATGGTCATGTGCTTTACAAAATTTGTGAAACAAAGCTATCGGAACAATAATTGGTTAAGATCATTCTCCCTTTTCATTAGACTTTCCATCTGTCCAGCTTCCTCTTATTTTGGATGGTGTCGGAGTGGCCATGGCACTTTTAGAATCTAGCTGAGGGAAGTCGAATTAAGGATATGTTTAGCTGGAGGTTAGTGGTATGTATTTATGTGGTTTGAAGTCACTTTTGGGCTGCGGTTGTTATTACTAGCCGTCCTAGTGCAGGAATAGCTTCCAGAAATATTCCTACAGCCCACTGTGCTGACTCACCTGGCACTGTGATATGAGCTGCAGCGCTAGGGTGTATCTTGGTATGAACTTGTCCTATGGCACCTGGCACTGAATGTGTGGGCAGTGGAGGAGAAACAAGGGTTGAAACATAGGAATCTACAGACTAGTCTGGAAAGGCTTCCAGATCTTACAGGGAAGCTCAAGAGAGGTACCCTAAACTTGACAGTAGTCCTACAACTTTCATTTCTAGTAATGTCAAGTAGTTGTGAAGCTGAAAAAACCTTTCTAAACTATCAATAAAATAAAAATTTGGATCAACGAGGCTAGAGGAAAGACTAAATTTTTTTTATTCTTTGTAGGAAATATTTCAAAATCACTGGCATATGACAAGATAATCAAAGAATATACAGCAAACAAACAAAAAGTAGGATGGTGTTCTGGAGGTATGCCAGGCAATTAATTAATAAAAATATGTTATTTGGCTGGATTTTGTAACGTAAGCGGTATTTG
>NW_011888901.1:4850964-4855837 GCF_000151845.1 Pteropus vampyrus
CCATGCCTATTTCTTCTCTCTTGGCTTGCCTTTGCTCCGGTTCTGCTGTGGTAAATGACTTCCAGAGTTGCTGGTGGGCTTTATCTCTGCCCAGAGCCTAGAGGAGTTACTACTCTCCGTTGGAATGTCTGGGTTAGGCTTTTCTGGAGCATAAGGATTTCATTTGATTTCAGTTGGGTAGAAATCAAATGTCTTAAGTTTTTGTCTTTCTCACTGGCAGCTCTTCAACTGGGTATTCGCAACCCAGTCCGTGTGTCGCAACCACAGAAAACCAGCAGGATGGCTGCAAACAAGAGTAAAAGCCAGAGCTCCTTGGCCCTTCATAAAGTGATCATGGTTGGCAGTGGAGGGGTTGGCAAGTCGGCCTTGACACTTCAATTCATGTATGATGAGGTAAGACACGCCAGGCACAGGCGCCTTCGTCCCGAGTCTGCTGTAGCAGTGTCCCTCCTTCAGCGGTGTTCACGTGCCCACTCCTTCTTGCACATAGAAGATCGTGGGGCAAATTCATGTTAAGGAGGTTTCCGAGTAGCTTTATCAGGGATCTCACCAGCGTGAGATCAGGATTGCTGATTTTTGGTAAGTAATTTCAACTCTGGCAGGAATGTGAGGGGCCCCTGCTTGCATTATTTCCATTGTTATACTTTGAGCTGTCTTTTTGACAGGCACAAGAGAGGGAGGAGGGACCTTTGCACAGATATTTCTAAAGAATGGGTCTGATACATAGCTTTGCGAGGGTCTATTTTGGGAGCTGTTGAAAGGGAGAGGTAAATCGTCATAAGATTTCATCCTTTCTCAAGTGGTAGACTTCAGGTTCTGCCTTGCAGCAAGGGAGGGCTTGCACCATCTTTGCCCGAAATGTCCATCACTTAACATGGATACTGTAACTAGTGCTGAGTCCAGTGTGACGGTATTGGATTCCTGTGGCAACGAATGTCTCTTCTTGATGACCATTGCGGGTACTACAAGCAGGGTATTCAGATTAGAGCTTAAACGGCAGGGCCTCTCACTTGCATCACATTTTACATGGTCATGTGCTTTACAAAATTTGTGAAACAAAGCTATCGGAACAATAATTGGTTAAGATCATTCTCCCTTTTCATTAGACTTTCCATCTGTCCAGCTTCCTCTTATTTTGGATGGTGTCGGAGTGGCCATGGCACTTTTAGAATCTAGCTGAGGGAAGTCGAATTAAGGATATGTTTAGCTGGAGGTTAGTGGTATGTATTTATGTGGTTTGAAGTCACTTTTGGGCTGCGGTTGTTATTACTAGCCGTCCTAGTGCAGGAATAGCTTCCAGAAATATTCCTACAGCCCACTGTGCTGACTCACCTGGCACTGTGATATGAGCTGCAGCGCTAGGGTGTATCTTGGTATGAACTTGTCCTATGGCACCTGGCACTGAATGTGTGGGCAGTGGAGGAGAAACAAGGGTTGAAACATAGGAATCTACAGACTAGTCTGGAAAGGCTTCCAGATCTTACAGGGAAGCTCAAGAGAGGTACCCTAAACTTGACAGTAGTCCTACAACTTTCATTTCTAGTAATGTCAAGTAGTTGTGAAGCTGAAAAAACCTTTCTAAACTATCAATAAAATAAAAATTTGGATCAACGAGGCTAGAGGAAAGACTAAATTTTTTTTATTCTTTGTAGGAAATATTTCAAAATCACTGGCATATGACAAGATAATCAAAGAATATACAGCAAACAAACAAAAAGTAGGATGGTGTTCTGGAGGTATGCCAGGCAATTAATTAATAAAAATATGTTATTTGGCTGGATTTTGTAACGTAAGCGGTATTTGTGTTCTCTATTGCTGTGTAACAAATTATCACAAATTCAGCAGCTTAAAACAACGTATATTTTTTACCTACAGTTTCCAGGTGTCAGGAATCTGGCTTGGCTTAGCTGAGACCCTGAGCTGCTGTGCTCAGGGTCTCACAAGGCTGCAGTCGGTGTCAGCTGAGACTAGGAGCTCACCTGAGGCACGGGTCCTCTTCCAAGCTCTCTAGTTGCTGGCAGCTCCTAGAAGTGGCCATAAGTCCCTGCTACCAGACCCTTCTCATAGGTATTTTATACCATGGCCACTTGCTTCTTCAAGGCCAGCAGGAAGGTCTCTGGTTAGCTAAGACAGATTCTTATAGAAGGAAATGTAATCATGTGGTAACCTTATGCCCATTGTCATATTCTGTTGGTTAGAAGCCGGTCACAGGTTCCTCTGCATCCAAGGGGATGCATCATATAACAGCATGACTCATTGAGGGTCACCTGAGGGTATGTTCGCCACAGTATTTGTCCACTCAAAAATTTTATGATGGATTTCAGTTTCCCCTTCTAGATATTCATTTTTCTATCCAATATTATATGTGTAATTTTATATTTCTTAAAGAGAGGCCCAAGATGAATAAGCTTCAGACCAAACCCTTGATCTCCTTCTGGAGATCTTATCATGAGAAACCTGCTTTTCTCATGATGCTTACATTTTGATGCTTACATTTCTTTATCTTATAAAAGGGGCCAAAATTGGGAAATCTAGTGGAATTTGCTTAATTTACCCACACATTTTTGCATCAAAGAGGAGATATAAATTTTGAAGTTTTGGAAATTTTTGTTTACTTGTTTGGTTTTGCTTATTAATGTGATTTACCTACTATAAATTCTTTTCTGTAACAGAGGCTGAGGAGGAAGAGAGAGTGAGGAGAGGATTCAGATGAAGGAGATAGGATTAAAGGCGTAGTTAGTTCATGAGATGAGGGAACGGGATTTTGTCCCCTTAAGGAATGAATAATTGGCCATGTCTGAGATATTTTTGATTATCTCAACTGGAGGGCGAGTACTACCAGCATCTAGTGGGTACATGCCAGGGATGCTCCTTAACATCCTACAGTGCACGGGAGAAAACTATCCCATCCAAAATGTCCATAGTACTTCTGTTGAAAAATCCAGGATTAGAGGCAGAGCTTGGAGACTAGGATTTTTCTGCTCAGCACTGCTGCTGGCACCGTGCGACACTAGGAGTCTCGTCTGGATTTTTTATGTTTATGATGTTTGTTTGTATGTGGCAAGAGGGAGGGAAAAGATGCATGCAAAAGAATCAGGAGTGTTTTCTTCTTAGTTTCTTCAGAGAAACAACAGAAAGTTATGCTTGACCTTAGGCTGTTTTTCTCATGGGCTAACACATTTGAGGACCAGAAGACAGCAGTACGTTTTGAAGAAATGGTAAAATAAAATCAGATCAAGGGAAGACGAGAGATGAATTGATGTGCACTTATGGAAGTCTTTACTTGATTTCTAAAACAGTGCTGTCTAATAGAACCTCCTGATAATGAAAGTGTTCTATATCAGTATTGTCCAATAAAGGTGGCTACTGAGCGTTTGAGACATGGCTAGTGGCTACTATATTGGACGGCATTCCAGAATCATAATTTTAGAGCTTGAAGAGACCGTAGCAGTTATGCCCTAAACCTTGCTGGTCATAGAATCTCCTGGGGGACCTTTTATTAAATACCTTCTGAATAACACTTCTGGAGTTGAGAATTGGGAATCTTCTTTTTTTATAAAGCCTTCCCAGCAATTCTAACACATGGTCAGGTGTGGTAACTCCTGCCCGAAAGTCCAGCATGTTTTCATAGAAAAGGAAACTGAGTCATATACTTGTTGAAGCTAGTTGTCTAAAGTCTCATGGTCCATTCAAACTCTTTGTGGTCCAATGCTTTACTTTTTGTGTTTTTAAAAATTTCCCTCATTTGGTAGAATTGCCATGAAAATTGGATTATGGAAGGAGTCACAGTCCCAGAAGTCTTTATTTTTGTCTGAGTTCTGACTTTGAGAAAAATTAGAGATTTTTAACCAGTTTATCCTTGACCTAACATACTTGAAGACTTTTTAAGTTATTTGCCAATTCTGGTAGTGTGATGTTGGTGATGGGGAGAATTTAGCAGCACCTGCTTCAGACTTTCAGTGGCTGGCAAGGTCGGCATAGACGTGGCTTAGTAACAAGGGGTCTGTGCAAAGTTCATCTTAGATTTGTGCGTATTGGGCATCTGAAACTGAATCACACACAGCTCAACGAGGCCAGCGGTGTGGTTCATCTTAACAGATACCAAGGCTTAGGGGATTTCCTATTTCTAGTGGAAAAATGTGAACACCAACGTTGTAAACCAATGTTCTGATAATAAGCACACTTTTCACTGGCACAGAGGTATGTATTCATATCAGGGCATTCTGACTTTTAGTGTCAAAGGAGTCATGGAACTCTTGTTGATTTTAACCTTGAAAGCTCAGAAACATGCAATTGAGATGCTTTATGGTGGTATTCAGAGATTTGCACTAGATGGCTTGTGGGGGTTGGTCATATATTTGTCTCTTTGGAAAGGAGTTAAAAGACGGACACTATAATGAAGCATAGGCAAATTTTCACATTTTCTCTATTTTAAGATAATAGTATAACTATAAGGGAACCTAATACGAAAAATCTTTTGGTATTTTTATTTTTAGGTTTAAAGTCATTTAAACTCGTATCTCTTAATTGGTAATATAAGTCTCTTTTTAAGGGAGTTCTTCAAAGGGCCCGTAAGTTCAAATTGGTATTTTCAATTCAATTTTGAAATTTTAAAAAAATTAAATTACAATTTTATAAAGATATAATTCACACAACATGAAATTCACCTTTTTAGAGTATACAATTCAATGATTTTTAGTATATTCACACAGATATACAAGGATCACCATCATATAAATTTAAAACATTTCATCACTCCTTCTGCCCAAAACCCTACTTATTAGTAGTCATTTATTATTATTGCCCCCCCCCCCATTCCTGGTTCTTGACAACCACTTTCTGTTTTTATGGATTTGCCTATTCTAGACATTTT
>NW_011888901.1:4855887-4909190 GCF_000151845.1 Pteropus vampyrus
CTAATACGAAAAATCTTTTGGTATTTTTATTTTTAGGTTTAAAGTCATTTAAACTCGTATCTCTTAATTGGTAATATAAGTCTCTTTTTAAGGGAGTTCTTCAAAGGGCCCGTAAGTTCAAATTGGTATTTTCAATTCAATTTTGAAATTTTAAAAAAATTAAATTACAATTTTATAAAGATATAATTCACACAACATGAAATTCACCTTTTTAGAGTATACAATTCAATGATTTTTAGTATATTCACACAGATATGCAAGGATCACCATCATATAAATTTAAAACATTTCATCACTCCTTCTGCCCAAAACCCTACTTATTAGTAGTCATTTATTATTATTGCCCCCCCCCCCATTCCTGGTTCTTGACAACCACTTTCTGTTTTTATGGATTTGCCTATTCTAGACATTTTAGATAAATGGAATCATACAATATGTTACCTTTATATCTGGCTTCTTTCACTTAACATAATGTTTTTTAAGTTCATCCGTGTTGTAGCAGTATTTCATTCCTTTTAAAAAAGGAATATAATTTATATGCTATAAATTTTACCCTTTTAAAGTATACAACTCAGTGTTTTTAGTATAGTCACAGAGTTATACAATGATCACCACTATCTAATTCCTGAACATTTTCATTACCCAGAAAGAAACTCCATACCCATGAGCAGTCACTCACCATCCCCCCTCCCCTGCCACAGTCCTGGCAACTACTAATCTACCGTACAGTTCCATAGATTTGTCTGTTCTGGACATTTCATATCAATAGACTCATGTAATATATGACCTTTTGTGTCTGGCTTCTTCTTACCATAATTTGTCAAGGTTCATCTATATTGTAATAGGAATCAATACTTTGTTCCTTTTTGTGACTGAATAATAGTCCATTCTCTGGATATACCATGTTTTGTTTTTCCATTCATCAATTGATGGACATTTGTATTGTTTCTGCTTTTCGGCTATTATAATAATGTTACGAACATTTGTGTACAAGTTTTGAATGTGCACATATGTCTTAAATTCTCTTTGGCGTATATCTAGGCATGAAATTTGCTGGGTCGTATTGTAATTCTATGTATAACTTTTGGGAACTACAAAACTGTTTTCCATGGAGGCTGCACCATTTTACAATCCCACTAGCAATGTATGATGTTGAGCATCTTTCCATGTGCTTATCGGCCATTCGTATATCTTCTTTGGAGAAATGTCTATTCAGATCTTTTGTTTAGTTTTTGATTGGGTTATTTGTCTTGTCATTGTTGAGTTTTAAGAGTTCTTTATATATTTGGGTTACAAGTCTCTTTTTAGATATATGATTTACAAATATTTTCTTCCATTCTTTGGATTATCTTTTTACTTTCTTGATGGTGTCCTTTGAAGCATGGAAGTTTTAAATTTTGATGAAGTCCAATTTATCTATTTTTGTTGTTGTTGTTGCTTATGTTTTGGTGTCATATCTAAGGGTGCATTGCTAAATCCAAGGTCATAAAGATTTAAACCTGTGTTTTTTTTCAGAGTTTATAGGTTTAGCTCTTACATTAGGTCTTTGTTCTATTTTGAGTTAATTTTTGTATATGATGTGAAATAGGGGCCCAAACGTGGATATCCACTTATACCAGCACCAATTCAATTTTAATAGTACATTGCTGTCATTAATTTACTTTTTTTCTGAATATCTTGACTTTCAGCATCAAGATAATTACTTATTTGATGTATAATACAATATAAAGAAATAGTTATGAAATATTATCATTGTTACTAAATAATATAAACACTGAGGTAAGTTTACTATTTCTTTGATTTTTTTTTTTTTTTTTTTTGTCTTTAGCCTCTTTTAGTGGGATGCATTCTATCAAAACGTTCTATTCCAAAGACTCTTGAATTAATTCTCTGTGTTGCTACATTCCCCATTTAATATTCATTTGGGTTCGTTTTGCTTCAGTTTTTCTGTTTAATGGCTTTTAAATTTGTTTTGTTTTGTTTGTTCTTTCAAGGTATCTTTTTGGCACATATATACATACACATTAAGATATATATCTATATACACAATAATATATATATATATTTTATATATTTTATTCTTCCTACTTTCTTTGTGTAAAAGATAGACCGTTATATTCTGGATGTCTTTACATACCAGCACATAGTTTTCTTCCTCATTTTTTCTAGTCTCATAGTATTCCATTATGTGGATTCCTGCCACTGAGCATTTGGGCGGTTTTAATCTTTTGCTGTTACACACAGTGCCACAGTGAATAACCTTGTATGTTCTTGTGCAGGTGTTTCTGTAGATTAGATTCTAGAAGCAGGGTGGCTGGGACAGAGGATAAGTGCTTCTCTAGTTCTGTTAGATGTTGCCGTATTTATCTCCATAAAGACTGTACTGTGCTCTACTACCACTAGCAGCGTACAAGAGTGCCTTTTCCCCAGAGTATGTTGTCACACTTGGGATTTTTGCCATTCTGGTAGGTGAACAACAGTATCTCAATGTAGTTACAATTTGTGTTTTCTTTATTAGTGAGGATGAACATCTTTCATATATTTAACATCATATGTATTTATTTTTTTGTGAATTGTTTATGTCCATTGTCACGTTTCCCCATTGGATTGTTGATCTTTTTTCCCTTCCTGTTTCTAGAGACTGTATAGCTCTTTGTAATATGGCTTCAGATACTTTTTCTTGTTCGTCATTTGTCTTTGTTTGTAGTGTGTTGTGCCAAACACACTGTAGTGTGTTTTAAAAAATTTTTTTATGTAGTCTAATTTATCAATTTTTTCTTACATGGCTTCTGGATTTTGAGTCATAGTTAAAAAGGCCTTCCCCACTTCAAGGTAATAAAGGGATTTCACCCATGTTTTCTTCTAGTATTTGAGGGTTTTAGTTTTCACATTTAATCTTTGATGCATTTGGAGTTTATCATGTTGTATAGTTATTTAAGCCTCTTGGTACCTCTTACGAAATTGCTTTTTAGATGAATTTTAGAATTCTGTTGATTATAAATAAGACCTCCTGTTTCTCACCCTTGCTAGCGTTTGCTTTATAATTTTTTGCTAACAACAATATTGCCTAATGTTCTGCTTTATGCTTGGTTTTCTCATCTGTAAAATGGGAATGTCTGCTCTTGTTTAAAAAGAAAATAAAAAATGGTAGAACTGAGAGCAATAAAGAAGTGTTATATAAGGAGTTATTTTTATTTTATAGTGCCTTACATATAGCATGGTAATTAAAGGCACTCAGTAATACTCATTTGGCAAAGTAGGCAACGTACTTGTACACCAATAATTATTTTTTGGCAGATATTATTTCCCTTAAAACTTTGTTAATTACTGGTAATGTCGTTTATTTCCGCAGTTTGTGGAAGACTATGAACCTACCAAAGCTGACAGCTACAGAAAGAAAGTAGTTCTCGATGGGGAAGAAGTCCAGATAGATATTCTGGACACTGCTGGGCAAGAGGACTACGCAGCCATTCGCGACAACTACTTTCGTAGTGGGGAAGGTTTTCTCCTCGTGTTCTCAATCACAGAACATGAATCATTTACTGCAACTGCCGAATTCAGGTGTGTTTGAATAGCCTCCAGCCTCCAGGAAGCTTTTGCCTTCCTTTCATATGTCTTAGGCTTAGAATGAATTTTGGGGCTGAGCACAGTCATAGATGGTTGAGCTTGGAATTAGGAAGGATCTGTTCAAAGAATTTTCTGGGGCTTTTTGAATCTTGGCACATTAGAGTCCATCATTTGTTATAATCTCTTTGGACTTCCCTGTTTTACAATAATTTCCGAATATAAATTATCTTAAGATTCTATTGTTCCTAAAGGGAACAAAGCCATTCCACATAGTCAGAACCTGTTGTTTTGTTTTAAAACGACATAAACGATATAAATCCTGAGAGACAGTGATTGATAAGAGTCAACTATCTACCTTTTTTATAATTTTGCTTGAAAAGTAACAAGTTTGATTTGTTTTGATCTATATCGTCAGCAGAGTGAAAGATGTGAGTCAGAGTGACTGTTTGCTGCTACCATAAGATGGAAAGAACCCAACTTTGAAATCATACAGACCTGGGTTTGAATCCCTGCCCTGCCACTTAACAGTTTTGTGACCCTGGGCAAGTTTACCGAGTAGTAGAGATTCTGTTGTTATTGTTTTTTTTCTATCTGAAGATGTACTCGTTAGTTGATGAAATGAAATGGTGCTCTAGACTGTAAATTCCATAAGGGCAGGAGCTGTGGCCACCCTTCATTGTGTTGTATCCCCAGACCTTCTCACAGCCTGGTCACATGGTCCTTCCATACTGAGTGCAATATTCACTGCTATAATTCATTTGAAAATGGGGTAAAGATACCTTAAGTTTATTTTGTTATAAGGAAATAGTGAGCTGTTAGGTGTAATTCTTATGGGAATTCTAACAGGAACAGATCTGTCCAGATGACTTTTTATTTTAAGAACCAGATCTAGAGTCTAACAGGAACTTAAAAAGGGGAGAAAAAACACAGTAATTTTTTTCATTCTTTAGCAAGTTTGTCAGAAATTAAGGTGGTCAATTGAAGAAGAAAATGAGGAAGCTAAATATCCTCCTAAGATTTGGAAGGAAGCATCAATGGGCCAGGGAGGCAGGCCTCATGGTAAACCAGTAGAGCGAGTGGAAAGTAATAGACCGTGCCTCAGTTGTTAGGCTTTTATAGTTGCAAGACTTCGAAGGTTGAGTAACTCAGTTCTCTGGAACTATAGGGTGTGTGCCATGTGCCATGGCGATCAGTCAAATCACTAGGGCTCCTTATGAGAAGTCCTCATAATTTTAGACTTCTCTGACATACCTAGAGGTTTCTATATGTGGATATAGCCTATGGATTCATAATCGTTTGCAGCTGCATAATTCTGTTTTTATGCCTCCTTGAAATAAAACAGGACAGATGCACACACTACTAATTTTCTTCCTTGTCCTGTGCCTTTTGATTTTCTGCTGCCTTTTGACTCACCGAGAAAGGAAATGCTGGGCAGTAGAAGAGTCATCTTCTGAGAATCAGTGGTACCACCCTTGGCCCGTCTTCCCGGATCACCACACACGCACACAGATCATGTTCATGCATTCCCACAGAGTTGGAGCAGGGTCTCATCTCATCTTGGGAGAAGGGTTTTGGTTGTTATGAGAGAAGAGAGATCCTTTGAAGAAAAAGGATAGACGACTACCTAAAAGAAAAAGGAAGGGAAGTGTGTTTTTCTGACTTGAACTCTGACATTTAAATAAAAATCTCAGAGCTGCCCAGGTTTCGCATGTCATTGGAATCAGAAGAATGGAGGTGGATTTTCTGAGTTTTTGTGGTTAAGCTCAGTCACTTTACGTCTGGTAGCATTTTTAAAACAGCATTTCTGTGTTTATCTCCCAAATGTAAAGATCCTGACATTAAGCAAAATGTTAATACACTTTTTTTTTTAGTTTTTTTTAAAAAATTATTTATTATTATTATTTATGCCTACAGCACCTAGTCTTCCTAGGTGGTCTCCCATCCAAGTACTAACCAGGCCCGACCCTGCTTAGTTTCCAAGATCAGACATCAGGCTTTTATTTAGGGTGGCATGGCTGTAGACCATGGACCGTGGCTCCACTGGGGCACGAACCCAGAACCTTCTGTGTGTAAAGCAGACATGCTATCCTCTACACTATGAAACCACGTCCAATATACACTCTATCTTGATACTTTTCCTGGATATAGTCTACAAACTAGAGAAATTGTTTTGTTACAAGAGACAGAACTTGGTACTCTCATTTTTGGATCAGTATGTTTATGAATGAGATTATTTTACGTGCCTCTGCAAGACTAATGAGCCAGAAAGCTATCAATTATTGTCTATAGTTTATATTGATGAATCACATAACTTCTAAAGGGAGCATGCTCTTTGACCCCTGTTGAAATGTAGGGGACAGCAAAGCTGCTTAGAGGTAATTTTCAAGCATCTACTTGTGTCTTTTTCATTTTTCTTAAAATATTTGATTTCTGGTACTTTAATTGACTGTATGGAAAAATTTTTAAAGATTTTTATTGTTACGAAAAGTTATCCTATGTCATATAAAAATCAGTGCAAATCTCCACAAAATACATTTTTGAAGGGATGGGGGGGTCTCTTTTTGGAATGTATTGGAATGTAGAAGTAGAAATATCCCTATCTGATCAAAATAGTGCAAGTAGAGTATTTGATTATTTTTAATATTTGGTTTTGATTAATAACTTATATAGCTGATCATTTTTACCAGAGGTAAAATTTAACATGCTGTGGGTAACTTCTTTTAGAGAAGATGCTTTTGAAGTATTTTTCCATAGGTCTTGCAATATTTCATTTTCACTTTGTAGTAGAAAAATAATGTACCTGAAATGCAATTACTGCCTGACATAACTGTCCGCATTCTGTGGCTTATAACAATTACTGTGTCTAAATGGAAACTGGGGTAGGAGGAGGCAGGAGCCTATACATATGTAAATATAATCGAAACAGAAGTTTCACAAAACCCTACTTACCTTTCCTCCTAGAGGTTCCCTCTGATGTTTCTTTTCTATTCTATTTCAGTGAGGGAAAAAAATTACTGGTTGCGACCTACTAAATTGATTTCATGATCTACTAATAGACTGCTAACCTCCATATGAAAAAACACTAGATTTCACAGCTTTTATTCTCACAAAGAGATCATACCATTTTTTTCAGGGGCGTTATTAAGCATTTTATGTATGAAGATACTTCAGCTTGTTTTGATCCTAGAGGTCCCCAAGTTTTTTTCTTTTTCTTTTCTTTTTTTGCCTAAGCAAAAATTAGGGACCCTGTCGAAATGCAGAATCCTGGACGCCCTCCCAGACATTTATTTCTGTAGCACTACTGTGGGGCCCAGAAATCTGCATTTGTAACGAGCACATCGGTCATTTGGAGAACCAGACTTTGAAAACCTTATCTAGTTTGTGACAGGATCTAGGGACTGCATCCTTGGGATAAGCCCGAAGTGTAGCAATTTCTTCTTCTGCCTTTGGAAAGCCTTTTTTTAAAAATGGCTTTATTTTTGATGTAACACCTTAGGGAACAGATCCTCCGTGTTAAAGCTGAAGAAGATAAGATTCCATTGCTGGTGGTGGGAAACAAATCGGACCTGGAGGAGCGGAGGCAGGTGCCGGTGGACCAGGCCCGGAGTAAAGCGGAGGAGTGGGGCGTGCAGTATGTGGAGACATCGGCCAAGACCCGGGCCAACGTGGACAAGGTGGGCGTGCTCTTTGTGTTTCTTGGAAACACACTTGAGAAACGGCAGGACCTAAGCGTCACATCTGTTTGTTTTTAAGGGAATCATTTATGGAAACTAGAGGAGGACTGATTTTTCCAGATGTCCACGTCATTATGATGAGAGGTTCTGGGAGGGTTTGACCCTTACTGTAAATAACCCAGAGTTTTTCACTCTGTCACGACCTTTTTGGAGCATGCTTATTGGTGCTGGCACAGCCCGTGGATGTAGGATGAGATGAGGCTATTGGGTTGCGAAGCCTGTGCTGGAAGGGTGGACACTAAGTACAGCGAATCCTCAGATAAGTCATTTTGTTCAGTGTCTCCTGTTATAACATTGCTAGGATGACATGGGAACTTAACTCTTGTTTATTTCAATTAGCCTATGGTAACATTTGTTTCTTTGGTGTACTGAGTCGCAGAACATATCCATGGTGTCAAGCGAGGACATACTGTAGCATCCCTATGCTCTCTCCATAGCCTTTTGTTCTGCAGGCGAGGGGCTCGTTGTGCCGGCTGCTTCTTGGGAGGTCCCCAAAGAAACAACATGTGTCTTGATTTTTCTCTCACTGAGTTATTAGTTAGATTTATTCTTTTCACCTTACCATCCACAGGCAGAGCCAAGGTGTTCTGTCTTTATAACGGAATCTGTCAATTGTATTTGCCCTCAGGAATCAACTCTGTAGGGATTTCTTTTCTCTCCCTTACCAAACCCCAGTGTACTTTCTCATTCAAATCTCTGAAGCTAATGAAAAGATGACCTTGATGGTGATGAACACTGACAGTTTGAAAATCTATCTCCAGTGATTGCAATTTGTTAGGCCTTTTTTTTTTAAATTAGGTTCAAAGTGGTTATCACACAACTAAAATAGACAACTTAAAAGACGAGGCTCTCCCTGTGCCTTCCCCTTGTTCATCAGCGCTTACTTATGATTCATGCTCTTGTAAAATCTAAACACGTTTCACTTTGGCAGCTAAGCAGTGATTTGTCTGCTCTGTAGCATCAGTATCTGAATCCCCCAAATCGCTTCCTATGTTTCTTTTTCTTATGGAGAAAAAATTCTCCTTTACTGCTTACCTGAAGAAGGAGAGATTTGTAGCCAAGTTTTACTTTAGCTTGAAAGGTAGAGAGGCACATTGGTATATGGAATGTTATGTTGATGGGGTTACCTCTAGAAGCACGTTGGCAGCACCTACAGCATAAGTTTGTTTGGTTATAGTCTGCAACGTGAAGTATGTTCACCTGTCAGACACTTTTTCTTTTTACTGTTATCTCAACTCTTAATGTTGATTATTATGCCATTCCAAATCTCTATCAAATCGTTTCCTAGCTATAGAAAACACACAGGAATTCCAGACATATACTTCATTTAAAAAGAATCATGAAGGCTTTCTCGCCATGGAACTGTCGACGTGTGTTTTTTTGGTGGGAAGGGTGGGTGGTGGGGAGGGGGGCTGTTGCACAGCAGCTTGTCGTCTTCCCTTCCTCCACTGGACCAGCTTGACCTGCCAAACAGGAACCAGCAGAAACTTATGACTGGCAGCATTGTATTCACTTGTAAACAATTTACTTGAAAGGAGGTTGTTGATAAGATCAGCCTGTGAACAACTCTGTCATCATTTTAAGTTGGATGCATTGCGTGCCCCTCCTCCTCCTGCCTTTTGCTGTTAGAACAAAAAGAAAAACCTGTAACATTTGAATCTTTTCACTGTTGTTGTTATGGGTGGGGTGCTTTTCTGAGAGGCTGGAGAAAAGAGGTGCGTAGGTTAGCCTGATCCAGGTTGCCGGGTGTTCTTTTCTGTGCTCTGAGCTGGTGGTAAGTACTTGTGAAGTCCCACACTCAGAAAGCTCGATTTTGCTTTCTACTAAGAAGGTATGTCTATGAAAATAAAAGGAGCTTGTGGTTTTGTGTGAAAGTCCAAAGATAAAAGCCTACACTCAAATCTTCGTCATTCTCTAGGAGAAATCTCAAATGTTTCTTTGTAGGAAGCATATTTTGTCTGCTCGGGTATAGTCAGTACTTTGGCACGATTGCTGGTAGCAGAGGGCAAAACCCAAATTATTGTGACAAATGATAATCCCTATCTCAGTAACACTGGCATTCAAAGGACAAGTCTCGTCAGTTCTTGATAAAGTTCCCTCTAGCTGATATCGCAAAGAATGGAGGCGGGGGTGTTCCTGAGAATTAGGGTAGGAATATACATGGGCAGGGGAAGCGTGCCAGTACTTGTCTCTCCCCGCATGGCACCAGTTTCATAGTGCAGGAGCCTCATTTGTTATGGTTCATCCTCCCCTCTTTCTCTCCCCTCCAACTGTGTTCCTAAGTCTGCTCTTGTGGAATTATGCTAGGAACGCTGTCATGCATAACGATGTTCCTACCTTGATAGGGTCATTATAAGGATTAAATAAGGTACAGGTACTGATAACATTTTTTCCTTTTCTGGTGGTTGGAAATGCTAGAAAGTCTGATTACTATTTGTTATTCTCAATATTTGTAAATATCGCAACCTTGCAGCTCTGTTTTGTGCTGCTTTATCCTTCGTCACACTTACCAGTAGAAGAGATTTTATTTGAAGTAAGCTGTTGAATGGTAGTAACGGTATGACTAGTAGTAACTGACTGGTCCTTAGGTTGACTAGTTGTATGATCTGAGCAGAGATGTTTATTTGGTAGAATTAGAATATGTTTTTAATGTTAATTCTTATTTATTCTAGACCTTTTGTTTTTGATGGCATGTGGTTCGTAAGAATAAGTTTGTCTTTATGCTTAGTCTGACTGCTTCATTAAATCATTAAATGGCTTTTTCCTCCCCCTTCTTTTCCTCCCTTCCTCCTCGCCCCAGGTATTCTTTGATCTAATGAGAGAAATCAGAGCAAAGAAGATGTCAGAAAACAAGGACAAAAATGGCAAGAAAAGCAGCAAGAACAAGAAAAGTTTTAAAGAGAGGTGTTGCTTACTGTGACTGTCAAGATGAATGAAGTCGATCGCAGCTAAGGACATGGGGTGGGGTCACTACGAGAAGACTCTGGTCTACTTCTTGGTGTGTTCCCTGCTCTCCTAACCTCATTCATGCAGACTTCTTTAAATGGGGAAAAATATTTGTGAATTAGTGGCTGGCAGAAGAAGTATTCCCTTGACCTCGCAGTGGGCCGGCGACTTTGTCAGGAGGTTTCGGAGTTCACTTCTCCTTCATTCTTCCCTTTCTCCCTTCTAGAAGTTTAAAAGCGTATATAGTGCTAGAGGTAGGAGGTAGTCCAGTGTTCATTAAAATGAAAGAGGACTGTTACAGCATCTCCCCCCACTCCAGTTTCATAACATTAGCATCTTTTGTTTTGAAATACACATGTCTTACTTTATTAGGTTTTGGGAGAAGGGGTGCAGTAAGGTTCCCCCAACCCTTCTGAGCTTAATGGTAGCACTCACAAAAATCTATTAAACTCTAATGACACTGACAAATTCAGAAGATTTTTGGGGATAGGTTTCTTGGCAATATCCAGTGGATCTGAAGCATAGCTGAAAAAAAATTTTGAATTGGGCCAAACAGGTCAACACCAAGTGTATAAATCCTTCTCACATATGAAAAATGAAAGTTGCATTCTTTGTATTTAAATATTGGCCAATGATAGTCTGTGTGTTGGTTATTTTCCTTCTGTAGCAACCTGATTTTTGCGTGGGAGCTTCTTCGTAATAGACTAAGTGAAGATTCAAGAGTAGTATACT
The DNA here is from genome assembly GCF_000151845.1 of Pteropus vampyrus. Lineage (NCBI taxonomy): Eukaryota > Metazoa > Chordata > Mammalia > Chiroptera > Pteropodidae > Pteropus > Pteropus vampyrus. The sequence goes on from NW_011888901.1 coordinate 4,866,867, forward strand.
TTATAAATGACACATTTTTCTAATCAGATTTTTTAATTCTTTGGCTCAATCCTCTCCTAATTGCCAGTCCTGTGGTTAGGCCCATCTTTCCTTAACCAGGAAGCAGCACATTCTGTGCTCCTGATCAGCTTCTGTCTGCGCGGAAATGGAGAGTAGCCGCTTCTTTTCTTTCTTTGAGTGTAACATGAGTTCTCCTGGAGGATATGATGATTTACAATTGCATTCTAAAATCATGAAGCCAGCCCCTATGCCACATGTCCTGCTACCTCTCATAGAATTGCTGAGTAACTCTAAATTTAAAATTAGAAGAACTGGGGAAGGACAAGCCATCGTCCCTTTATCTCTGAGAACTGGCTACTATTTCTGATATTTTTTTTTTTTCTAAGACAGCCATATAGTTAGTTAGGAAAAGGTTTTTATTGATGAGATATTGTTAATCTTTCTTGAATCAATCAGTATTCTAAATTCAGCAATCAGAAAATTATCCATCAGGAAAAGAGTACTGTGATAAAACCCAGTATTCACATTTTTTCCCCATTTTTCAGAAGTGACATTTTACATATTGGTGCCAAAAGTGAATTGGGATGGAGAGAGCAGGAACCTTTCGGATTTATGGTCACTATAGAAATTGTAGAAATTATGATCTGACTGGAAAACAACCTTGTGTCACCTCCCAAAGAATCATGGGCTTTTGAATAAAAAAAAGCAAACAAATAAACTTTTTCAGGATTTCAGCCTTTTTATTTTATCCTTCTGTCATGTATGTAAAATGCAAGTATTAAAGAAATTAACAGTAAGTTATTCATTATTGTTCTTGTTTGATGTTTGGCAATAGACAAACTATTTCAATTCTTTGAATTGGGCGGTGGGAAATAAAATTATAAGTATAAACAGTAATTTGAACTTCATCTTTCCTTTGGGAGATGGAGATGACAACCCTTCTTAAAATTGAAAAAGTTGAAGGTAAGCACACTCTTGAATTTTTGAAATGACTGAGTTCTTTTTATCGTAGTTTGCCACCTGTTTGATGTCAGTTCTGGTCAAGAGTAGGTAGGTTTGGAATATGTACAAATAAATTAAAGATGGTATGAATTGTTTCATGCTGTGGAAATTATTCTCAGTATATATTATTAGTATATGCCTAAAGTCATATTTAACTGAACAGCAATCAGAAATGGATTTTCCTAATAGAAAAATTTATACATGAGATTCTTTTCCATAGAGGAATAAGGAAGCAATGTTATTTATAAATTTGAAACATAATTATTTGTTAAGTGATGAGCTGTTGTGTCCATAGCCTAGCGTTATTTTTCTGAAGTACTCGTCCTAGAAATAGGTGAGCACCTACTTGGTGTCAGGCTCCATTCTAGGTGCTGGGGTACGGTGTCAAATAAGGTAGGCAAGATCTTTATTCTCTTGGAGCTAATGCTTTCATGAAGAAAGACCAATAAATGAAAACATCGGGGGAAGTCCTTTGCTGAAAATAAAACTGGGTAATACGATAGGAGATGTTTTTGGGCAGGAGGGCCACTTTCAGTGGGTGGTCAGCAAGCTCTTTCAAGCGAGTGACATTTAAGCTGGGACTTCATGGCCTGGAGGAGCCGGTTGGGGACGGGGCAGGGCATCTGGGCCAGGGAACAGCTGGTCCAAGGCCCTCCCTAAGGTTCAGGAAAAGATCCTGAAGACCAACTGTGGCTGGAGTGTAATGTGTGAGGCGAGCAGAGTAGTAGAAGGAGATGTCACAGTCTCTCATTTCACAAAGTGAGTTAGGGGAAAAATAACTAAGTATGTTATTTTCTACAAGTATCCTATTTCATCAGATCTAAGACACCATTGATTATAAGGTGACATCATAATTTATATACCACTAAAAAAAACTCCTCTTAATTAAGTGAATCCATCCTGAGTTCAATGACATAAAAATGTGGAAAAAAATATATATTTTAGATTAGGTGAAGTATATATAAATGTAAATGACAATTGAAATATAAAATTCACCTCTGCTGGTCTAGATGTGACATTATAATAAAATACTGTAGAAGCTTAGCAGTGGATACGCATTAACGGCGGACAGATACTAATATATACAGTTAATGTTATAGTAGTCAACCTTGACCTTGATGTTTTTATTTTAAAATTTTATTAAATTATTTAATAAAAATTGTAGCTGCACATGTTTTAAAATTCCTAACTGTCAGTAGTCTTGTAATGGAAGCTCTTTAGTCTTGCTTTTCCCTACCTCGGCCCTATTCCTCAAAAGTCGTGTTTAACCATTTCTATTCTCAGACCATTCATTAGATACTCCTGTATTTCTAATACTACCTTTATGCTGTTATTTCTTGACTTTCGACCTCAGACGTTCCCAGTAATGACTTGCTGTAGTAGATGAAGATTTAGCTCACTCATTCCCCTCCCTGCCATCCCCATTTTTGACAGTAGTATCTCTTTTTAATTCTTCTCTTTGTGATTGTCACACCTTTAAAACTATATATTTGAACTTCTGTTTATTATTTGATCGACTCTTGACAGTACCTTCTGGCTCCGCACTCTGAAAGGTGAGAACATCACACTCCTGCCCATTGTCTCTTGATCTCACCTCCCACCTTTTGTCAACTCTTCCTTCTCTGTTACACCTTGTACTTCTACATTACCAAGGCAGATGACATGAATTCTGTGACTGTAATTCAAGCCTTCCTACTTTATCTAGAGATTAATTCTGAAAGTCGAATACCATCAACAACTTGAAACTTTGATTGTCATGATGTATGTCAGTATGACTTTGTCACTGAGTCAAGCGCCTCGTGGTTAGTGCACCTCTTCACGCCACAGTTATGGCGTCACCACACAAAGGAGAGCATCTCTTCCTCGTGTCTCATCAAGTGGGCTCTTCTACAGAGTCACACCACGTTTTAGCTGGCTTCCTCTTTAGACTATTTTCTATGCAGCGTCCCTCACTTTTCGCATTTTTCCCAATATGATTGCATTTTTCTTGTCGAGTGAATAGTTACGTGTTCTTTTCCCTGATGCCATTTTCTTTTTCTTTCTGTTGCTTGGGATCTGCTTCCATTCTTCTGAAGACATCCTACTTAGAGCTCATCAATCGCCTGATCTAATTTGGACTGAATGTTTTCTAGGTCTTCTGCACAGCTCCTGTACTGCTTTTGTTTTTATTGAAGAGTCAGGTTATTCCATTTCTTGAGTCTCACATCTTACTTTTTTGTTTTTTTAACCCTCATTTTGCTGGAGAACGTTTTCAGGAAGGGTGCACTAGTGGTAGGTAAACTTTCAGAGTCTCTTAGAATGTATGGCAGTATTATTATTTCTGCCTTTAATTGCTAGTTTGGCTTGGAATAGAATTCTGGGTTCAATATAATTTTCCCTTAGCTCTTGGGAGGCTTTGCTTCATTGTCTTCAAGCATCTATTGTTGCTGTTGAAACTGGTGTTATTTTGATTATCTGATCATTTCTTCACCCTAAATGTCTTGTAGCTACAGAATACCACCCAGATTTACTGTACTAGCTGCCCTCAGCCTTCCTCTGTTCTTTCCCCATCTTCCCCTCTTCTCCATGCCTCCTCACTGCGAGCTAGTCTCACAACATGCCAAGGGCATTCCTGTCACGTCTACTTCTTTGTGGCTTTCTTTAACATTCCTTATCAACCCCTCACATAGTTACTTGCTGCTTCTCTGTGTGCTCGTCATCCCTCTTATCGTGTGAGCAGCAATGAGCGCTGTGAGCTCAGAGATTGTGTGCTCTTTAATTTTGATATTTAGGACTTTTTTAATCTAAAATTTTATCATTGAAATTTTAAAAAGATTTTTATTAAAATATAGCTAGCATCCAATATTATGTTAGTTTCATAGTTATTCGACATTTATATACTTAAAGAAGTAATCACCACGATAAGCCCAGCAACCATCTGACACCATATAACACTATCACAATATTATTAACTATATTCCCTGTTGTACACCCCATCCCCATGACTTATTTGTTTTATATCTGGAAATTTGAACCTCTTAATCTCCTTTGCCTACTCCCCTTTTTGAAAACTTTTCAGCTTCATTTGACATTCAATATTATATTAGTTTGAGGTGTACAGCATAGTGGTTAGACACTTACATAATTTACAAAGTGATCCCCCTGGCTAGTCTAGTACCCACCTCACACTATACATAGTTATTACTGTATTATTGACTATATTCCCTATGCTTTGCTTTACCACTCTGTGACCATTTTGTAACTACCAATTTGTACCTCTTAAACCTCTCACTATTTTCATCCTGCCTCCTACCCCTTATCCCATCTGGTAACCGTCAGCTAGTTCCCTGCATCTATGAGTCTGTTTCTGTTTTGTTTGTTTATATTGTCCTTTAGATTCCACGTATAAGTGAGATCATATGGTATTTGTCTTTTTCTGTCTGCCTTATCTCACTTAGCATAATACCTTTCAGGTCCATCCATGTCATTGCAAATGGTAGGATATCATACTTTTTTATGGCGGAGTAATATTCCATTGTATATATGTACCACAATTTCTTTATCCAGTCGTCTATTGATGGGCACTTAGGTTGTTTTTGTATCTTGGCTATTGTAAATAATGCTGCAACAAACATAGGGGTGCATATATCTTTTTGAATTAGTGTTTTAGATTTCTTTGGCTAAATACTCAGAAGTGAGATTGCTGGGTAAAAAGGTAGTTCTACTTTTAAATTTTTGAGGAATGTTTATACTGTTTTTCATAGTGGCTGTAATAATTTGCAATCCCATCAATAGTGCACGGGGGTTCCCATTTCTCTGCCTCCTCACCAACACTTGTTTTTTGATTTATTGATGCTGGCCATTCTGACAGGTGTGAGATGATACCTCATTGTGGTTTTAATTTGCATTCTCTGATGATTAGTGACATTGAGTGTCTTTTCATATGTCTGTTGGCCATCTGTATGTCCTCTTTGGAGAAACATCTATTCAGGTTCTTTGCTAATTTTTTAATCATTTTTGTGTGTTAAGTGTTATGAATTCCTTATATATTTTGATTAGTAACCCCTTACTGGATGTATCATTGGCAATTGTTCTACTCAGTGGGTTGTCTTTTCGTTTTTTTGATGGTTTCTTTTGCTATGTAAAGCGTTTTTAGTTTGATGTAGTCCCATTTATTTATTTATTCTTTCATTTCCCTGGCCCGAGGTGACATATCAGAAAAAATATTACTAAGAGCAATGTCAGAAAGTTTACTGCCTATGTTTTCTTCTAGGAGTTTTATGGTCGCGGGCCTTACATTTAAGTCTTCGATACCGTTTGCATTTATTCTTGTATATCGTGTAAGAAGGTGGTCTAGTTTCATTATTTTGCATGAGTCTGTCCAGTTTTCCTCATACAGTTTATTGAATAGACTATCTTTACCTCATTGTATATTCTTGCCTCCTTCTGTTCCATTGATCTGTGTGTCCGGAGACCTCGTGCTCTTCAATCCTGTCTCTGGGTCTCATATCATTTTTGGCTTATTGTCAGATCTTAAGTATTTGATAAATTGAATTAAAATGTTCAAATGTAAAATATTATAGCCTTGATGAAGAACTTAATTAAAGATTTTTTTTTTTTTTTTTTTTACAAAGTGCTAGCTGTCTTTTAAGGAACTGTACCAAGAGGCAACCAAGAGGCAAAGTGAAATGAGATAGAGTTGTTATCTTAGAAAGTCTGGCAAGGATGCATTTCTCCAAACCCAGATTTGAAGCCTGATATATTTTCTCGGTCCACACCTGTGTGAGCCTCCTGCCATGATAGAAGTAGATATTTGCTGTCTGCCTTGACGCTCCCCATCTTAGCTTCCGTGTTGTTGAGCTGGCCTTCCTGTTCTTTTCTGCTCTGTTCTTTTTAGTGATGTTTCCTGGTTCTCCTTCCTTCTCAGTAGCCTCCAAAGTGTAGAAGTTTTCAAGTTTTACTTTTAACTCTCCGCTTCTCCTTCAGTGCTATTTTTCTTCCTGACCTCAGACACTTAGAGGGTAACAAGTCATTGGTGGTCCGGTGGTCATGGCGTTCTTCCCACTTGGCCCTCACCCTGTTTCAGTCCACCTGTATGTACCTCACCTTAGCAGCTGGCTTAAGGCACCCCCCAGATTGTGCCCCTGCCCACTGTCTACGGAAGTAAGTACAAATGATTTAGCAGCATTGAAAGCAATTGGTGGAACCGCCTCGGATAAGCGTGCAACCTAAGTTACAGTCATGGTGCATCAATGCTATGAAAATGCAGCTTTAAGATCACCCCCGCGTGCACACGCGCGCACACACACACACACACACACACACACACACACACACCCAACTATTACTCCAAACCTGTTCTCTCTACGAATTCTGGAGATGCTCCTGTTAAAGCGCCAGTGACCTCACTCCATCTGGACATCGGAAGTCTTCTTATTCCACACCCTTGAAGTATACAGCACTCTCATTCTTCCCAAGCAGTCTCCAGACTTGGTAGCAGGGAGATTGCCCAGGCCTTGGAACCAGACACACCTGCATTTGAATTTTGGCTCTGCCCCATGTTATCTCTGTGACTTGGGTACATCTGTACAATGGAGATGGTTATAGCTGCTTCATAAGGTGATTGTTAACATTTCTACTTTGCAAAGCACTTTTCCCAGTCACTCTATGCCTTTTCTCATGCAGTTCATCCTGCCTGGAATTTTTTCCTCTTCCGATTTCTAACAAAGTTCTTCTCATCCTTTCAGGGCCACCACCTTACAAAGATGCTTCTCCCTCTGAGCGGACATTGCCCCTCACAGAACACGGCAGCCCTGAACCCTTTGTGGCCATCCTGAGTGCCGATTTTCTCAGAAAGCTTTTCATGTTCTGCTCTGAATATTGTCTTTTGTTCCTTAGAATCTCTGTCATGCCTTTCTTTGGATCCTCCTTGTCACCTGCCTTCACCGTTTGTGCTCCTCCTTCCCCCCAACCACCCTCTGGCAGGGTTAGAGTCTCCCCATGCCTCCTTGGGGCATGGGGCTCAGCGCCTTCAACAAAGAAGCTCCGTTAGGCCTTTGTCTTTGGAAGAGGACACCAGTGCTGCAGGTTCTTTCATAAAAAAAGTGGACTATAAAGTTGTGACAGAGCCGCGGGTTCCATATCCTGGGTATCTTTTATAAAATTTTATAGCAATCTTTCCATTTTATGGGATGAAAGAAGTTAATATAGCAAAGAGGTAAGAGACACTCAGCTGTTCTTACAAAGCAGTTTGAAAAATTGAAATTGCTTTCTAAGTCCTTTCTTGAAATGTGTGTGTAATGTCTGCATTTAACTGTAAGAGTCAGTTAGAGTGCCTACACATACAAGGGGCATGAGAAAGATTTTGTTGAATACTGAAACTCCTATCTTGTGTAAACTTGAAACTCAGTAGTTATTCTTAGATATGACATGCTTTATTGCTCTTTATATTGATCGTGTGGACTTTGTAGGGATCTCATCCAGAGGGAGGTAGGACTCGCCCTGCTGTTCCTTGATTGCAGTCCCAGGCCCAGAGCACCCTCCCTAAGGTTTCACATGTGGTGTGTCTAGGATTTATCTTGGGCTGAGCATGGGGCAGAGCAGCTCTGTCCGGGTCACACCAAGCCTGTGAGTTACCTGAAAGTGAGTCTCTAGGTCGTGGTGAAGAGAATATTTCAGAAGCCCTGGGTTTGTTTATTAGCATACAGTTCAGTAAACACCCAAAGGAGACTGACTTAATTTTAATGTTACCATGCAAGATTATTATGAACTTTGTTTCTGAGCTAAATCAGAGAGAAAGTAATTCTGGTAGAACTTTTTAACAGAAGGAACTAAACTTTTTCTATTCTATGTGTTCCTCTGAAAAACAAGTGCCATCCTCCTTTCACAAAACAACAAAAAAAGAAACACCTGTAAACCAGAAAAACAAAATGAAAAGACAAATTAAAATGAGTATAATACTGATTTTATCAGTTCTGAATTTCCAGTATAACAAATTGCCCTGGGGGAAATAGCATGATGTGGTAAGTTAAAAGTTTATATTTAGAGAAGGTATATGCTGATGTGTACAATTTGGATGATTTTTATAGAATCGGAGCCCAGGCTGCTGTTTCCTTGTCCTTCCCCAGCACCCATGGGCCTCAGATTCTGACAAGGAGGTCTGTCTGTGTTCTCAGACTCACTAGAGATTGGCACCTCTCCCCTCTGGTGGTTTTAATAGACACTAAAAAAAAATTCTCTTACTGCAAAATAATGGTGATTCTTTGTGGGGAGGATTTTTTTTTTTTTAATAAGAGTCATTTTACAATATGCCTTTTGAGAAACATGCACTGTGATGTATCCGTTATCTGTATTTACATTATCTGGAATGTTCATCAGAGCTTAAAACATTTTTTAAATTGACAATTATCATAGACTTTAAAAACAAAATATATTTCACTCGCTGCTACACTAGACGGGTATTTTTTATCAATAATAAAGAGGTATATTTAATATTTACTATGCAGTTCTGTGGCCGTTTTGTTCTATTGCAATAGCCAGAATTCTCATATATTATTAAATGCCCTTTCCAGACAGAGTCTTTGAATTTACTGCATCTTTTCCCACTGAAAATCTTCCATGGACCAACAAAGCCAGCAAGGACCACTAGAGGTCATTCTTCTGCCTCCGTCAGGTGCACGCCAAATGCTCCCAGACATGTTTGTTTATATCCAGAGACTTCTAAATGCCCGCTAAGTGGTACAGCCTAAACAATGTGAAGAGGTGAGCGAGGCTGTCAGAGACGATATGGGCTCTCCTCCCTGGAAGGAGGACGTGAGCCCAGCAAACCCCTGGGTAGGTTAATTCTGCAACAGATATTTATCTAGCAGCTATTTCTGGAAACTCTTGTGCCAGGTGAGTGCTAAATGGCTGGATGGCAGGGCTTCATTGGTAAATGAGATGCCTTTAATCAGCTTATAAACTCCTGTTGCTGCCATGTGTGTGCTGCCGCTGCCACCAGTGGTCATTTCAAGGGCAGAGGTACCACTTCAATCAACATCTCACTCTGTCCCAAACCCCTGGCTAAAAACAATGGGGATACAAAATGGAATAGAGCAGGGCCCTGAGCTCAAGGAGCTTCTGGGTTGTTCGGGATGCTAAACTTATACACTGACAAGAGCCATGTCATAATATGTTGTGCTAGCATAGCTATGCCATATCATGCAGTAATATATTAGTAGTATGCACTTGGTATTATGCAGAATGACGAAGGAATAAACAATCCAGTTTGGAAAGGTGAAGAAGGCTTCTTGGAGGAGATGATCATGAAATGCATCTTGAAGGATGAAAAACGAGGGAGCTAGCCAAAGAAAAGAGGAAGTTTGTTCTAGACAAAGGGAGAATATGAGCAAAATCAAGAGAAGCAGTTCTGTATAGGGAACTGCAAAAGGTTCCACCTTTCTGACAGAAAATGGGGAGGCCAGATGGTGGCAAGTTGCTGGTAGTCACATTGTGAAGTGAGGACGCAGTTCAATGTTTGAAGTGCCTTCGAGAGCGACCTTTCAGATCAGGTTTGGAGCAGACTGCACTGGGGGCCATGGCGATGCCCGGCACAATGCAAAGATGCCCGAGAAAACTGGTCCAATCCCCACTTCACCTCCTGCTGCCTGAAGGGTCTCCTCCTTAGGGAAGGGCTGAAGAACATGCCAGGCTGAGTTGTAAGGATTGTTTGTATTTGGGGGCAGTTTGTGAAAAGAACATGGGTTTTGAATAGAGCAGCTTTAGGTCTTGGCTTAGCAACAAAGCTGTGCCTTTTAACGAGTTACTAAATTTCTCATCTCTAAAGTGGGAATAATGACACCTTTCTTTTAAGAGTCTATGGAAAGATTTAATGAATGCATTATATAGATACGTGAACAGTGCTTAGCGTATAGTAGATGCTAAGTTAAATGGTACAGGTTGGTACTCTACTCCATTGGCAAAATTTTTAAAAGAGCATGAGACTGGAGAGAGTAAGATCAGTCAGCCTTCTGCAGTTGCCTAGATGGGATATTTGAAGATGAGAGTTTGGACATGGGCAGTGGCTGAGGAGAAATAAGTTTGGAGCTGAGATATTTTTAAGAGGTAAAATCAGAGAGACTTGACGATGGGGAGGGGTGAAGGAGGAGGAATCTACAATGACTTCTACTTTCTGCTAGAAGTCTTGGTTGATCTGAAGGCTAATGGTCACCATCTGAGACAAACCATAGGGAGAAGAGCAGATTTCAGGGGAAAGATGGAAGTAAGACAGTGAACAGGCTGTCCTGAGTCCCCTTAGCTCCATACCCTCGGTGCTCCCCTCCCTGCCAGCAGCTCCTGTCTGCGACAGTCCCTCTGTGCCAGCATTTGCTGCATGTGCTCTGCTGCTGCCAGCACTGGCTGGTTCTTTGGGTGTCTCAGGTTCGGTCTCTACCATTGGACACCCTCGATTGGTGGGTGTACTCATTATCTATTGCTGCACAAATGTAGCAACTTAAAAAAACCTACATTTATTAGTTCACAAATCTTGAGGGTTGGAGTCTGGGCACAGCTGAGCTGAGGCCTCTGCTCAGGTCTCACAGGCTGCAGCCTCACCTCAAGTCTCTACAGCGGAAGCATCCACTTCCGAGCTGGACTTGTTTCCTTGTGGTTGTAGAAGTGAGCATTTCAGTTTTCGCTTGGCTGTTGACTGGAGGAGGCCCTCAGTTCCCAGGACCTCCCACAGCTCCTTTTCTTCATAAGCAGTTCATGACGTGATGGTTAGCAAGTCATAAGATAATATAACTTGCAACGTAATGTCATCATAGGGGTGACATCCCATCACATCGGCCATATTCTGTTGGTTAGAAGCAAGTCACAGCTCCTGTCCACACTCTAGGGTAGGGGACTACACAAAGGCAGATGTGCATGCCAGGTGGCAGGGATCATGGGGGCCACCCTAGCTCTGTTGCCTCAGTGAGCTAGTCACCCTCCAGTGCAGGGAAGACCTCACAGACCAGTATAGCTTCTTTTTTGGTAGTTTGGCCTCAGTTCTCTGCCAGTTTGCTGTGGCTAGAAGCGGGCGAGTTCACCCAGCTTAGAGCATTGTGGCCTCTACACGCGCGACATGAGACTCAGAGAAGGGCGGGAAGGCGCTAGAGCTCCAGTAGAGGTAAAACCTGTAAGCTGCTCACAAAGTTCACTTCCTCTGGTTAAACAGGTACTTTGGACAATTTGTTTAATGACTAAAATTGACAATTTTTAGATGTTCTTTAAGCTTTTCTCATGTTCCATCTCCTCAAAATTGGAAACAGCGTCCTTACTGACTTGTCTATAACAGTATTAACCAAAATTCAACTGAGTCAATGTGAAGGTCTAACTGGCTCTACTGAACTATATTCATGAATCAGGCAGCATCCCATCTAGTAAATAAATAGGTTCTCTGAGGACCTGTACATGATGGAAGGCTTTTATAGGCAGAAACTGGGTGAGACAAGAAAGTTCTTAGCAAAAGAAAAAGAAGGAAAGATTCTTTCAGGCAGGATCACCTTTCTTTGGGGTAGAGAAGGTAGAGGTCTTATCAGGCATCACCTCACTGATGATCCCAGACTGATTGGTTTAAAATTCCACTTCTTGGAGCTGCTGGAACTATATAGTTAGAGTAGATATTAAGTCTTGGTGGGGCCTAACAAAAGTGACTCCATCTTGGATCTGTTCTTTTTAATACTGGGTTTAAACTTATATTAAATCTAATGTTCAGTCTGAAGCCAGAAAAAGGTTTTGTCACATATAATTAACAATAGTTTCACAAAGATAGTGAACACATTACATATAAGAACTTTGTCTAACTTAAAGGAAAAAGCACCTTTATTTCGTATGCTTCAGTTTCTCATGTTCCGCCTCTTCAAAACTGGAACCAGTGTACTTACTGACTTGTCTATACCGGTGTGTACAAAAATTCAACTGAGTAAATGTGAAGACCTAATTGGCTCTATCGAACTATTTATTCATTGAGCAGCATCCCATCTAGTAAATAAAGAGGTTTAAAATGTTTTATAGTGTTTTAAATGTTTTATAATGAATTTCGAGTCTTTACATTCCTGACTATATGCTTTCGATTGAACATTCCACACTTTTCCTCTTCTCTGTCGCGTTTTCTACTTGTTGCTGTTTCAACCAAACTCTAATGGGTATTTTCACTCAAGTGCCAGGAAAGATGTCAGGACCAACCTGACTCCCAGTCAGCCCTGGCCTGAATGTTTCATTCCGTTGAGAAAGTATTCCTCGAAAAATATCGCACAAAACATTTGTTCTCAGGAAAGGTAATTGACTTTTCAGCAAAGTAGTGTTCTATAACCAAACATGTTCGCGAAATACTGTGCACTAGCTGCCACTTTTTGGAGATTCAAAGTGCTCATTAGTACATGTTATTGTTAATCCGGTATTTTCTGGACTTATTTGAGCAGGAAGGACTATTTTTTTAATTAAAAAAAAAATAGAACAAAAGAGTTGTTAACATCCTATAGACCAGAACCATAGTTTTGCAAATGCTACCTATGTGCACAGAAATGCTTTCTTTTGAGTGTTTACTTTAGTTCTGGAAGACACTGTAGCTAGATGCTACAGCCTGAACCCAGTGATCTGATTCCTTTAAAACTGTACTGCTTTGAAAAAATACATATGCTTCTTTAACAAATTTCCCATTCCTCATATTTTCAGTTTGGTTTAGAACTTAACAACTAGCTTTTCTTTTTCAGTTCATGGTTGCCATAAACTAAGCCTGCGATTCCTAAGTCGGAAGCTGATTTGAGATCATGTAGCCTTTCCTCTTGACATCCACAGACAGAAACCCTGGGAGCAACTCTGCCATCTCCTCACAGGTGGGCACCTCCCCGGCTCGTGGCTCGCTTACCCTGCCCCGATCCAGGCACAGGTATTCTAAGCACTGGTTACCATGTGGACTTGAATACGACATACTTCCACCCCTTGCCATGATTTATGTTCTAAAAGTTATCTGAGAAATAAATTTGATCTAAGAGAATATATGTTAAAAAGCATCAGATAGCATAAGTTTCAAAAACAACTTATTTTTCACAGCAAATGCATTATGTCCCCTACTTCAGCTATTGGTCTGTTTTCTGATAATAAATAACAAAATAATACTATATATTTGAAGAATGTTTTATCTTTTCACCAGGAAGGGGAAAGAATACTTTCTCCTTCATCGGCTTGTGGGATTCTCCTAGCAGCCCTATAGGATAGGAAGGGCCATTGTCAGCAGTTCTTGGCAGTTGGGTACATGGGCAGTGACCGCACAGTCAGACAGTAAAGTCAGTGGTGGAGCTAGAACTGTAGGGGCCTCCAGATTCTCAGAAACACACAGGTTGAGAAAAGGCTACAGCGAACCGGGGCCAATGGGCAGCGGAGAGTCTGAAAGGGCTTCTCTACCTCCCCGCTCTTCTGTCCCCTCAGATAAAGTGAGAGAGAGAACCCTTTCTGACCACATCTGGGGGCTTCTTCCAGTATAAAACCTTTGGGCTCCTCATAGTATATAGTCCTCCTCCTCCCGTTTATATTTATGTGCACAGCAGACTGACATTTGGTAAGTCCTGAGCCGCACCAAGGCCTACTATGTCCTTTTCTGTAAACATTTGGCTCCACCTAGTGGCACCAGGAAAGTCCACCTTACCGAGAAAACTGCAGCCTAGTCTTTCCCCTCTTTTCGGAGCTAGGTAGCACCTGATAACTCATTGTAAACTGATTCTGGGAGGAGAGTGCTTGCCTGAATCACTCCCTTGAAAAAGGTCCAAATGCAGTTGTTTAGTTTAATGACCTGCATTATTACAGGCTTTGGATTTCGTATGTGTGCAAAAAAAAAAAAAAAAAGTGAACAATACGCAAACTAAAGTGAACAATACTCAAAATCTTGGAGGAAACTATTTGTACGGGCTGGTGGTTTCAGTTCCATTTCTAGGGCATTGATCAATTCATACTGTGATTTAGAGGAAAACTCTTTCCACACTGAGTTTTGATCCCTGAGAAAAGGTTTGGGAAGGAAAGGGGCCGTTGCCCTTCACCAGAACCTCAGCGCACTTGTCCTCCACGCGACACAGAAGCAGGGCTGTAACACAACCAGACAAGAGGGCATGCTTGCCTCGGAAAAGCATTACGCTCCATGGCCTTTCCCCAGAGAGCGCCCAGACCTTGACTTTGAGAAACATTCCTGCGGGTGTCAACAGTAGCCCTGCTCAGTAGCTACCGCAGCGGGCCACTGTGGCTGCTATCAAACGTGATGGCCTTTACTTCAAGGACTGCTCCTCTTAGACCAAACAAGCTGACCTCGGAAGTCTGAGGCAGCCGAGCGGGTGGACGCGTTCCTGCCGTATGCCAGCAGTCCCAAGGAGTTCTGCCCATGACCTATGGGCTGGACCCCTGTGAGCTGTACTCTGTGAGCTGGTACTTTTTGTCCATTCTTCCTGGGTGGCAGGGAGATCATGGGAAACCATCTCGCATTATGTGCATTTTGTTCTTGTACCAAGTTAGAGCCACGTGGATATGATTTAGGGCTATGATGTGGGAGGACATCCCTGAAAGTGGCAGGGTTTTGCCCCAGGAAGTGGGCTTACCCTCCAGGCCCTGACATGCAGCCTTGCCTTTGGCAGTTCAGGACTTAGCGGGCGGAAGAAATCTCCTTGCACATAACGCAGTTGTGACCATATGCTGCTTTAAATTTCAAAGCAGACTTTTAATAGCAGTCTCTTGTTAACCTAGCTAAAAGTAGCTGTTTGCTTCTTGCCATATCCTTTCACACCTCTTCTCCCTTGCTCCCGGACCACTCCTTCTGCCCACCCTGAATTACAGATCCTCGCTGGCTTCGCACATTGAAAGACATCTTTTGCCTTACCCTGTTCATTAATGCAGGTGCTTATGTCAGCTGGTTATCTGCTCTGCCCGCCCTCCCTCCTCAGTCATCTTCTCCAATTCTCCTGCTTCCCCACCTGTGTACAATGGTTCCCTGGACTAGCTCCAGAGCACTTTCTTTCATCCCTTGATTGGGGTTTTATTTTTAAGGAGAAAGCCAAGCACATTTTTAACAGCCACGACCAGATGGAGCGAGCTCTTCTGAGGCAATGTAAAGGTAATAAAACAGAGCAGGCTGATGTATCTAACCTAATGAAGGATCCTGGGGCTTGATGCCAACTCTCAATAACCTGGAAGAATACCTTTGTTGTGTAGGAGGCAAATAACCTAAGGCAGTGTTTTCCTAACTTTTTCTGTCCTTAAACTACTGACCCAGGTCTGTTCCTTTGCTTGTCCCCAAGCCTTTTCCATCTGTCTAGAACATTCTTCACGTCTCATACTTCTATGTAATGCTCTCTTCCTGGTACTCTTATTGTCGATATCTGCTTCCTGCCCCCATAATGTGTGTGTGTGTGCACATAATAGCATAACTTGTTTCTCCATCATTATGTCATTGCCTTTGGACCATAATTCTTTCCTTCCTGTCCTCTAGCCTGGCTTCTGGAATGGACTCTCTCTTTCTCATTCCTGCTAGCTTATAGCAACCACTGGCCCTGATAGCACCATGAGAATAGGCTGGCCTTCCAGGATGGACACTGCAAGCGTCCTACCCTTCCCCTGGCCTGGTCCTGGAGACCAGTCCTAAATTGTGCTGTCTTTCCTCAGCATTTCAAGTGTGTTACTGCCTGATGGCTTCCACTGCCCATTGTCCGGGCCGACACAGCTTCACTCCTCGGTCACTGCAACATTGACTTCTCGCCTGTATGCTCTCTGGTCTGCGGGCAGCCTTTTACACAGGTCTTATCATGTTGCTCCTCTAGTGGATGACCTTCAGAGGCGGAAGGCCACATGGAGCTGCATAGCCCACCAACTCATGGTCTGAGTCACTTCTCCTGCAGCAAGAGGTGCGTCCTCTGTTTCCCTGGAAGCCATCAACATAGCATTGTTCTCTGAGTCCATGACAGGAGAAGGTGGGGAAGCTCCACTGCACAGCGAGGCCTTTCACGGCCCTGCCTCCTGGCCATCTGTCCTGTGGGTCCTGTTACATGAGCGTTGCCCTTCTCTGGAGAAGCCGGGTGCTGTGCTGAGCGCCAGCGCATCCTTCTGCCTGAACTACGCTCCTCCCACCCTGCTGAACACTTGCACACTTCTCCCCAACACCTCCTTTCTCTCTTCTCCAGTTAGAACCAGACACTGGCTCCTCTGCAGGCACAGTGCTGGGAAATGCCCCACCGTGGGCCTCTCACCAAGTCACGTGGTCGTTGGCCCCGCCCCCCAAGTTCCTACGCGGTCTTCCTTTGTGCTCTGTGAATATTAGTGCACTGGGACAGAATGAGCACAGCGACATGAGCAGAGAAGTATCTAGTAATGAAGCGATGTTTACTGTGCTGAGGGCAGTACACACGGCATTTGGATTAATCCTCACAGCAACCTCAGCCATGGGCCTGCATTGTAACTATTCTAGAAATGAGTAAACTGAGGCCCTGGGAGGTTGGGTAATTTGCCTGAGTTCCACGGCTACTGTGTGGCAAAGCCAGGCCTTGACCCCAAAGCCTCTGCACTGAACATTCTGCAGAAAATGGGGTAGGTGGGCAAGGTGGGGAAACTGGTCATCCTAAATGCCAAGGCCAAAGAGCTGGGCTTGGTGAAAGAAGCCCTAGGATGCTGTTGCTGTTTTAACAGATGTGCATTTGGGGTCATCTAGACCAAGCTGGGAGAGAAAATCCAGAGGCATTTCAGCAGTGGGGCTGGAGGGTGCTTTGATGTGAGGTGGGAGAGGGAGAAAGAGGCATTGGGATGCTGGTGTTTCTGGCTTGGGGGATGGGATGCATGGGGTCACATGACCAAAGAAGGAGAAACAGGAGACAAGTCCTCCCTGGGGTGGAGGCATGGGAGGCTGAGAAGTTTGGCAGGTGTGCTGGGTTTGAAGGATCCACAGTCATCTGGATGGAGGGGTCATGGCGGCAGCTGGAGCTGCGGTTGGCATCAGGTTCTGAGGCCCATCGGTGTCAGGGGAAGCCAGGGGGCGTGTGTGGGGTTGTGAGAAGCAGGCCCAGGGCATTGGCCAGGTCAAGGCAGCATGTGGGGAGGGGCGGCAGCAAGAAACCCATGCAGGGGGCAGAGGACAGGCCAGCTCCCCTGCTGCTCTTTCTATTCATCTTTTCTAACGGAAACTCTGTCCTTTTTCTTTTTAAAAACCTAAACACACAGCCTTCCTCTTTAAGGAAGGCTTCCTGACTCAGCTGACCCACCAGGGCTCCCTCTGTGGGAGGGAAGCTGTGAAGGTCCCTCCTGCCAGCCATCTTCTACCTGTTATCGCTCCTTGGCCCTTTCTGAGGCAGGGACCGTGACTCCTTCTTCTGTGTCCTAATGGCGCCCAGTGCAGCACAGATGCCTTTGTTACCCTCGCTGGCTTGACTTAGCACTGCCTGGACCCCACTTTCAGAAACATGTACTTTACCGATTGCTCTTCTCTACTCTCTAAGGGACAGGAGGACAGGAAGCTCCCACCACTCCCTTCCTCTAAACCAGGGCCCAGCAAATTTTTTCTGTAAAGGGCCAGATAGCAAATAATTTTTTTGTGTGTGGGCCATACAGTATCTGTTACAACTTCTCAAAGTGTGAAAGCAGCCCTTGACAATGAAAAGGAATGAGTGTGACTGTGTTTTAATAAAACTTTATTTAGAAAAACAGGCGGGCTGGGTGTGGCCCATGAGTTACAGTTTGCTGACCTTGCTCTAAGCCATCTCTCACCCTCATACTGGATAATAGCCAAACTTTCCAGGACGACCATGCTGGCAGTACCAGGATGACTATCACCCATCCCTGTCCTCAGGTGTCTAGTAGAGGTCAAAGTCTGTGATCTTTCCTTTCCTGGACTTTGGGCTTTGAGGCCCAAACTTGGGACTTCCATCAGCAGCTCTCATTTATTTCACCTTCCCTCTGTTTTAAATCAAATGTATGCAACTCCTGTTCCTTTTTCTTCTCTAGTACTCACATCCCTCCCCCCTCCCCACCACCCAGAGCTTTTGAGCCAGAGTGCCTGATAGGCGACCACTTCCACTGAGGCTGAAGGGCCCCTTTCACCCCATCACCAAAAGATTTTCCCTATTAACTCTAACAAGTTAGTTGAAAATTCCTGTTCATCAGTGCAGTTAAAGCTTACCTCCAATAGCCTCTGGTAAATGCAATAAAAATAGCGACCATTTACCAAATACCTGCTAAGTGTTAACCAATGGAGAAGCATCATCTATTTACTTCTTGCACAGTCTCTGTGAAGTCAGAAGATAAGTTGAAGCTCGTGGTGTTAAATGGTTTGTCCAAGGAAAGGTGCAGGCATGGGATTTGAATCCAGGTCTTTTGAGAACAAGCGGGGTCTTTTCTGATGCCCTGCCATTGGCTCCACCCACAAAGCGTGGCCTGCCTTGTATGGTTCTAGAGCTATGCCCCTCAGGAGCAGGAGATGCAACTGTGGGTCAGGTGACTCTATCAGGTGGGATGGTGTGTGTGTGTGTGTGTGTATGTGTGTGTGTGGTGACGGGGAGGGGTGGATTAAAAAATTCCACTGCAAGAGGCAGTGGTTAGGGAGGCCTGAAGGGTCAGCTGTAGGGGGCCCTGTGAGTAACCCGGGCTCAGTTAGGGCTCCTAGGAGCTGGGGAAGAGGGTCATGACCAGTGGAGAAGCCAGGTGGGAGAGGAACGGGAGAGACATCCTGCTCCTTGGCCTCTCTCCTCGGCCATCTCTCCAACCTCTCGCCCAGTAACCCGGCCTGAAAAGCATGGGCTGTGTGCCAAGCCCCAGTCTTGGCACACACCCTCCACTCTGCCCTGGAGGAGCTTATTATTATTGTGCTTAAAAGTAGGCTGAGAAATCAGTGCAAAGATGGGAAACTTTGTTTTCAAATATAAAGGGAGGGGTGTGTGGAAACAGACCTGGCAAAACAAAGACTGATTGACTTTCTGTTTATCATGGAAGTAGAGAGATGGAGTGGAAGCAGGTGTGGGGGTACATGGGGGATGGGGCCCTGTTTCTCAAAGGGGGCAGAGCGACAGTCTCAGGAGCCACTTCTAATGCGAACACAGCCCACCCTGCGAGGAGAGGTCTCCCCACCCTCTCATGGTTGTGGACATGTGCTTCCCACTTCCTTTGAGCCCCTCGAGGCCTGGATTCCTCCCACTGTCATTTGTGTCCTGGTGACCGGAGTGTGGCGAGGAGAGGGTGTGTGTCCGAGTGGACAGGAGCAGGAGTGGGTTGGGGGTGGGGTCAGACAGATAACGATGGTAGTAGCATGGACTTGGTTGGGTTCTCCCAGTTCGCTGTGTGGTTTAGCCTCACTAGGATGATGACCAGTAACCCTGGCACTTTAGGTACTATATGCATATATCGTCATCTCATTGGTTCTTAGTTCTTGTTCCCAATTAACAGATGACGAAACTGAGCCACAGGAAAGTTAATCACCTAAAGTCACAGAGACAGTGAATGGAGCCAGGCTAAGGGCTAGTGACCATGTGGTGCAGCTGGATCAGCCTCTTCCATTGCATGACCTAGAGGACAGGGGCTCAGCTGGCACGGTGTCTAGCTCCTGCTGTGTGCTAAGTGACTGTTCACCAACTTCAGCAATGCCAGCAGGACCAGAAGCATTTCCTACAGTTTGTATTGATCGTGTTTCAGGTCTATGTGACTGGTCCGAGCAAGTCCATGGAATTCAAAGCCATCGGGGTGGTTGGATGTTTCCTGTATACCTCTGGCCTGCCATTTACAGCCTCGTTAGGTCACCTGGGCCTGCCTAAACTCAGGCTGCCTGACTCTGCAACTCTGACCCAAACTCCTTGATTTTCTCTGTGAGGGCCTTTGCTTTTGGGTGGTGGATGTTTTTGACTGGACTTTGCAGACCATTATCAGAGATGGCTGAGATGCGGCAGGAGGGAGGGCTCTGGGAGCGTCCCCAGGATCCCGTCTTCTCTGTCCCAGGGCAAGGGTGCCTACACCAAAAGGGGTCAGTGCTAGAGCCCACTGCTCCTTGCTTCTTGCCAAGTAGTAGTCATTAATTCCAGGTAACTAAAGGAGAAGGGTGAGGCTTTGGGGCAAATCAGGAATGAATGAGCTTCTGTTCTCTAACCTGACCACATGTGTTGGAGGCAAATAGACACCTCGCTCTCCTCCTGTAAACACACCTTGTGCAGGTAGATGCTTGTCTGCTCACCTCTCTCTCACACGGGAGAGATGCCCTTCTCATGCCCTGGCATCGCTGGCTCTTTGCTGCTCAAAGGACACTGCAGCCTTGAACCAGATCCCTGTGTTCCTTCCAGTGGGATGAAATGAGCCATCAGCGGGGCCCGATCCTTTACCAGAGCCTGGCAAGGCCCCTGGGAAGGCAAGTCACAGTTGAGCAACACCCAGACACAATCTAGCATTCATTTCCAGATGCCTCCGGGCCTCAGTTGTTTTCCTCCTCTCTCCCCACCCCTCTCTTATAGTTACAGATTTTGCAAGATCCGTACAACACGTGTCCATGGATCCATCTCTCCTAGGTCATTTAGATCTATCAGTTCTGTGTTGCTTTTGCTCTCTTTCATGCTGATGGTTCTCAACAGCTATGCATGACAAAGCTGCTAGATTAAGGCAACAAGTTATTAACAGCACTCTCATGGCTGCCCTTGTGGGCAAAAAAGTACCTATGTTTTCCCAGAGTAGGGTAGGATGGAGCTGCACAACCTTCTGGAACAGGTCTGGGAAGCTTTTTTTTTTTTTTTAATGGAGGACAATATCCTTGTTTTTAATAAAAAGAAGATGTGAGGGAACTTAGGGTTCCTATTGACAAAGCTAATTCCTAGAACAATAATCAAAGGGAAGATATTGAGATCTCCCTGAGATGTATTCATATTCAGAAGGTCTTTCATAGCAGTTTTGGACATAATGGACCAGCAGGACTCCTCTCGATGTGTCTGGCTGGGGTGAAGATGGGGATGGATGCCCAGTGATGACTGTGGGACGCTAGACCTAGAGGGAGCATCTGAAATGCCATCACACAGGGTTTATTCTTTTGACTCGTGAAAGACATTTTGCTGCAAATACTGTGCATTTTCAGTGCTGATCAACAACCAGTTAGACTGGGCAGAGCTCAGTAGCAGAGATGTATGAAAAAGGCTTTGCGTTTCACGCATTAAAAGCAGAGGACAGGCCAGGGAGAATGATATACTCAATATCTTCAGAGTTTTTGCAAAAGATTTGCTGAGAAGACCCACGCGTGAGGGCAATTCGTTCCCCACCGCCTACAGCTCCTGCTCACAAACCCATATCACTGGAATCTTCTCTTCTTTAACTGAGCCCTCACCTGGTGGCAGAGATGGCTATGTTTCCATCAATGCCTGTTTCCTTTTCCTCCTGGGCGCCCAGCTAGATTACTTTTTCTAGCCTCCGGTTAGGTGTGGCTCTGCAACAGGGCATGACCGGTGTGAGCTGTGGGGGGAAATGTGTGCTCTGGGCTTGCAGGCCTGCCCGTAAAGCTTCCCATATGAGTCTCCAGATGTTCGCCCTCTCCAGAGCATGGAGCAGACATGAGAAGGGAGGAGCCTGGGTCCCTGAATGACTGTGTGGAGCAACGCCATGGCCTTGGACTTGAATGAGTGAGAAATAAACTGTCCCTGGGTTAAGGCCCTGACATTTGGGGGTTTGACTGTTAGAACAGCTCAGCTGCTAACATTGCTCACCCTAATTAATACAGACTGACTGGCCCTCCTACCCACGCCCTGGCCTTACATTCTGTAGGTGCTGTTGTTTCTTGCTCTTTGGTGTTGCTCGGTGTCGTCTGTGTGAGTTTCAGTCCCTTCACCTTAGTATTTCTGCATCTCCAGCTCCTCTTCTCTCCTGTCTTTGAGGATAAAGTGTCTTTTCCTTTCAAATCTAACCTAATTTGCTGTGCCCTCCATTCTGACCCCACATACCCCCAGCTCCTCTTAAGCCCTGTGAATACTTTCTCTCTCCTGCAGTTTCAATCTTTATCTTTCACTGTCTCCATTCCTCTGGTCTGTGAATATGTTCAAATAGAACATATCATAAAAAAAAGAGATCCCTTTCAGTCTCGTTACTCACGTATCTCTTTCTTGTCAATGTCAGAATTGGCAGAAAAGCCTGCTCCCTCTGCCCTTCCTCACTTACCTCCTCCCCCTCACTCCGCTGTGGCCATCTGACTTCTGCTCCTTTTGCCTCCATTAGTGACCAGTGCAGAGGTCCCCTCCATCGTTACATTTGCTGGTGTCTCCTCAGTTCCCACGCCTTATCCTTTCTGTGCCAACTTGATACCTTTCCCCAGGCCCTCCCTCTCGTCACTTGGCTCTCTAGGTTCTCTGAGATTGTCTCCCTCTCCACCACTGCTGGTCTCCATGCAGGCACGGAAGGAAAGCTGTTCCTGTGATTCCAGCCCTTGTTGTCTTTGCTTAATTAGGACCTCTATTGTGGCCAACCCACCGCCTCCCTGTTCCTCACCTCCCTCCCATCCACCCCATCTCTCTTCCCTGCCATCCTGGCAGTTGGGGCCGGTTGGCTGGGCGGTGAGCGTGCGGGCACGTGGCGTTCCTGGATGCAGCACCCAGAGTGGGAAGAGCGTGGGCTGTGGACTTGGGCAGATCTGGATTCTTGTCCTGGCCCTGCCACCTAAGAGCTGTTGACCTTGGCAATTACTTAATCTTTCCAAGGCTCAGTTTTTACATGTAAAATGGTGATAACACCTACTTTAACAGGGTTGTTGTGAAGATTAAATAAGGGAGGTACACGAAGCCCCCGGGGCACACAGCCAGTGTCCAGTGACCCCCTCCTTTCTCCTTCAGAGCTCCTGGGGGACTGCTGAGGGGAAAGCCTGCCTGGGTAGGTGGGTCTGTGCTGGGCCAGGGCTCAGGGGCCACTGGGACTGCAGGAAGCCACCGCAGGCTTTATCAGTCCTCATGTCAGCTGTGGCTTCCGCTCCAGGGCCTTGATGATCTGGTGAAAAACCTCAAAGTGCTAAACTGTTTTTTTCATCTCCTACTTTCAACAACATTTAGAAACAGTCAAGTCTTCTCAACCTTAAGTCTTACTCCCTGGGAGAAAATGAGGCCACTGGAAACTCATTTCATGTGCTGCAGAGGTGGAGACCAGCAGGAGCCTTGATGAGCAAGATGTGCCTCTCCAGGGATGCTGTCGGCACTCAGAACACTGTCAGGGGTCACGTCGGGGGCATGGTACCTTAGGAAGAGTAGCTGCTCAGAGCCGTATCCAGACCCAGGACATGAGAGGGGGAAATCCTACACTTTAGATCTGCAAGTAAACCAAATTGTACCAGCTAGCCTGAGGTCTGAGAGATGAGTTCTCCACTGGCTCCAGGAGGCCAGTGACAGCCCAGTTGTCTCTCTGCCACCAGTGTGAGAGGGGTTAGGAGGTCAGTGGGCCATGCATTTCCGGTGCCTAATGAAGGCCTTAAACTCTGGAACTAGGCCCATTGAAAAGATAAAAATGACAAATATGAGAAATCACTGAAGTGCCTCCTGAAGAAGAGAGAAGTTTTGCAGGAAGTGTTACACCCATCTGAAGGCCCTCACCTGCGATCCCACGTGCCTGGCCTCCAGCTGAGCAATACTTTCTGCTGCCCACCTGTCAAGGACAGTCTGGTTGTGGGTAACACCTCTTGGGTGTTACTCTGGGTACCACCACTCAGCTGTTGGGGCTCCAGAGAGGCTCCGGCTTCTAGCATGTCATCGGAGTTCACGCTGGTGGGTGTGGGGCTGCTTCACCATCTCAGCCTTGTGTGGGCAGAAGTGCTAGTGAGACCCTCCATGTGCAGATGGGCAAACTGAGGCTCAGGAGGGGCCCGCAGGCAGCTTGCACTGATGGGGGCGGGCCTCTGGTGCCAAATCCTTGGCTCCCCAGTCCCCCCCATCTTTCCAAGGCTGGGCGAGGCTTCATGATGTAATTGTTATTAATCCTGGTGTTACCAGCTGAGAGGACACAGCCCTGCACACCAGAAACACCTCTTGCTCCTCTCAGCTCTGTATTTCTATGAAAAACTTTTTAAAAAATCCCCAAACCTCAACACCCATGGACGGAAAGTTGAGTGGTTATTGGTCAGGCGGTGCTTGCTCCACATCGGGTTTTAGCCTGCCCTCACACAGAGCAAATTCTTTCACATCTAAACCCAACTTCTTTTATACTCTGGATTATGACTGTTGGCTACATTGCAGCCTCATCCCAAACTCGGAACCCGTCACAGGTCATAGACACCGAAGCACCTTGATGGCTGAGGACAAGTGCAAGGAGAGGGAGGCTCACAGGAAAGGAAAGCACACACACAGAGGCTTCAGAAGCTACTGTTTTCAAGGGGGAAAGGCTTCGTGGAGGCAGTAGTAAAGGTGAATCCGCCTGCTGCAACCAAGTGCCCAAGGTTGTCTGCATCTAGTTTAACCACTGGCTTTAAAGAATCTTTAAGTTTGGTGTCACCTGTAGCTAACTAAGTTCGTGTCACTCTGTTGTCAACCACCATTCTGTTAAGGCAAAGAGCCGCAGCTGTGAGGACAGGCCAGTGCTTGTGGGGGAGAAGCCTTTCACTTGTTGTCTTCAGCTGTAGCCTCTGGAACGTTCAACAGCAGCACGGAGGAGAAATTATACCTTAATACTTTTTTTTACATGAGCTCTTCTGAAAAACTTTTTACAAATAGGTATATTAGAGTAGTGGGTGTGGTTAATGTTACATCAGGGACAAGTTAGAACACAGACCTCCGTCATGGTTTTGGGTCTTGCTTTCCATTTTTATGTGAAGACAAAGTGAAGTAAGGGACTCGCGTTAAATTACCTGGAAATGAGTCGGGTCAGGTTTGTGTAGTCATGGGAACTCCTTCCCCCTTTGGATTTCCTGGGGTGCAACCACAGGGCTACATGTGGGATGCGAGGAGTCTGGGAACCCGTAACAGGGGTTCCCTGCGTGAGGGCCTCTTGAGGCCGAGGTGCACTCTGACACTGTCATTCTGTCACTCTGTTATGGGGGGAATTTGGGCCTTGGTCTGTAGCTGAGTACACAGCTGCCAGCAGAGCTTTGTTTGCTTGGAGAAAGGGCAAGAAGGGAGATGGGAGCAAGTGGGAGTGGTGCTCAGCCAATGCACGCCATGCATTTGTTCAGCGAACAGGGGCTGTGCAGTGCCTGTGCACCCTGGGCAGGGCACTGACTGAGGGGCTGCTATGCAAGGGGCGTTGTGCAGGAAGGGGAAGTGTGGGCTGTGCCGATGGCTGTATGAGCCCCCTCTCAGCTTTGGCACCAAGCGAGGTAAACTTGGTAGGGTGCTGGCCTGCTCTGAGCCTGCTTTCCCTGCTCAGAAAAGGAGACTCTGGTGCCTTCCTCCTAAGGCATTTACAAGGACCCATAGTGTTACTGTGAAAGAAGCACTGGGTGTGGTCCCTGGCACAGAGCGATGAGTGTTTGCTCTACTGTTATGATGGCAGCCTGGTCCTCACGCATGAGGAGCCCCTACACTGGGGGATGGTAGATAAGTACAGAGGAGCAGGTAGAGAAAGGAAGGATAGTGTTCTGAGCACTTGACATTGAGCCTGAGCTTGACAAATAAAAATTTATCAAGAGTGGAAGGACATGCCAGGTAGAGAGACCACAAAAGCATGAGTCTGAAAGGCCATGGTGTATTTGGGAACAGCAAGACTTTTGGTGTGGCTGGGTGCCAGGTGACTGACGTTGGTTGAGTCCATGAAGGAGCAAGGCTGGCCCAAAGGCAGTTTGCCACACAAGACAGATTGTGGTTTAAAAGCAGTGGTGAGTGGGGGAGATTTTAAAACATACAGACTAGATGGGCTATAAAATCTGTTAACAGGCATGGTTTCCTTGATTGAGTTTTTAATACCTAGCTGATATGTGCAAAGCCCAGAAAATATCCTTCTTTGAGAACAAGACCTCCTGGGTAGGAGGAGGGGCTTTGTTGTTTTGTGTTTGTGGTGATTGTTGGAGAAACTTTCAAGCATGTAGAAGAATATGTATGTGTCCATTACTCAGCTTCAACAGCTGCCAACTTGGACATGAGTTTCAAGGCGGAGCAGTGTGTTTAGATGTGTGTTTTAGGAAGCTGACTGGTGGCACCCAGGGATCCCCATGCAAGGACCTGGGCTGGAAATGAGGAGAGGTGGCCAGGCTCGCAGCCTTGTTTAATGAGTGATAGTGAGGACCCAAACCAAGGCAGAGGGGAGAGAAGAGAGCAGAGAGTTGGGAGACATTGTGCCGTAGAACCACCAGGATTTGACGGCCAACCCAATAAGAAAGGGACAGGAGAGGCTTCAAGTGATTCCATTACCCATGAGTGCGTGTAGGGGAAGGAAAAGGTTTGGGACGGGGCAGAAGTCCAACCACTGTTCTTGAAGCCCTGCGTAACTTCATTTCGGGACCTTGATCACCATGTTCCAGCCCCCTTGGCTGTCTCCTGGTTCAGTGAGTGCACCAAGCACTTTTATCCCAGGGAGTTTGCCACGCCACTCCCCATCTCTGGGTTCCTTCTGCACTCACATGTCACATCCACACCTCCCTCTTATCCTTTCAGTCTCAGCTCAAATGGCACCTCTATAGGAAGAGTAATTTATTCTTGCTCTATCTCTCTTGTTTATTTCCTTAACTGATCACAACTTGCAAATGCTTACTTGATTACTTTCATGTTTATTTTCTGTTTGCCTGGACAGAATGTAAGTGCCATGCAGGCCCATAGTGAAGACTCAGCAGCCAAATGCATGGGGATGAACGAGTGACTCTGATGGAGACATGGGCAGAGGGGCTGGGGTGAGGGGCTGCAGTGAGCAGGGAGCCATGGAAGGTTTCTGAGCAGTGGAGAGACATGATGAAAGGCATGCAGAGAAGGCCAGAGACCAGAGTCAGCCACAGAAAACCAGATCAGCCTGAGTCTGTATTGTTTAAACCCCTGTGCGTTGTGGGAAGAAGGTATGAAAGAATCAGCTCATTCAGCAATTAATCATGGACACAGAATTTTTTCTGAGAGGCTAACTTAGAGGCTTAGATTTTTAAATACGTGGTTTTAAGTAAAACAAAGTCAATTAACATAGTCTTGTGCCTGTCATTCAACATGTGTATGTGAGAGAGTGTGTGTATTATGAATGTGCTGAGAAATTCACAGGAGCTAAGTAACGTGAGGGGTGTGGGGTTCTGAGGGTTTCTATTTGGGGCCCTCAGTGCTGAGATGCTATGCAATACACTGTGTGCAGATGTCGGTGGTGTCAAAGGTGCCCCATCAATTTCACTAGGTAGGTCAATGGTGTGTACACCCAGAGAAGGCCTACTCTGTGACGGGGAAATGACATACGCTGTCTGATTTGTCTGCTACAGTCATTTTTAGAAATGCTTTCAAGAAGTTCCTCCTCTGTGCAAAAACTTCTCATAGCTCCCAACTCACCAGGACTTCTAACCCAGCTCCTCTCCATAGTCTTGGAGGCCTGCCCCCAGCCCCCAGGTCTCTGTCCCACTGGGGATCCTCAGCAGTTGCCTAGGTGGCCTCTCCTCCCTGTGGCTCTGCCACACCCTTGCTCCTGGGTCAGTTGGCCCAGAATGTCTTCAGTCTCCAACACTTCTGAATCCAAGCCTTCCTCAAGTCTTCACACATGCCCCCCCTCTTCCCCAAGCTGCCCTAATTGCCAAGCCACATAGGCATCTACCTCTACTGAGGGACCATTTGCCTCTAGCCCTTTATTATGCACTGGCTATTATTGTTTCTCTTGTATTCCTCTTACGTTCCCAGCACAAAGCTCTTTGAAGGAAGGATCATTTCTTCCACATCATCTGGGATCTTAGCTCAAGTGTACACCCTCAAAAAAATGCATGGGGTTGATTAGTCAATTGACTGATTGATAAGATTAGTGGGTAATTGATAAAGTGCTTTTAAAAAAAGCCATCTGATTTCAGAGGTGGCTACAACAGAAAAGTTCCTTAGAAAGGCCTGGGGACCATAGCATTTAGTACAAACCCGCTGGGTTTAGGGCAACTTTGGTGTGATTTTGACCATCTTCGAGTTTCTCAGCTTTCACTGTGAAACCCGGAGAGTCTCCCCAGCCCTTTGTCCCTTAGAACTAAAGCTAAAGACATACCAGTCTTGGTTGGGAGTCATGATTCTTATCAGGCTTTTTGTAATTCGAGGGTAGAGACCTCCCAAGCTCCTTCCCACCACCTTTGCATGAATGCATTCTGTGTACATGTGTCTACGACACTTGTGTGGACATACGCCCACGCCGTGCTGCTGTTTCCTTCAAGGCTGAGCAGTTCCATCCACTTCTCGTTCTGTCAGGTGGGTAATCCTGGCAGCTGCCAGACTTGTTGCTATTTGCAACTCTACCAGTTGGTTAGCTCCAGGTGGATTGCCCAGACCGGGCCACCCTGTTATTGCTGGCTTCAGGCCATTGGTATCTTTCAGCTACTGTCATTCCCCAGATGTTAAGTCTGCCTGAAATCCCAGGGAAGGAAGGGACGAAAAGAGGTCATCTGGTTCTCCCTCCTGCCTCAGGCAAGACCACACCTATGTGGAGATAGACAGCCAAAGATCAGGCCTGTTGGTAAAACCCACAGAGAGATTTCCTTCAGGTGACTTGATCCAGTATTTAACAAACCCTTCCATCAAGAAGCTCCTGATGTTTCTTGCTTCCAGTCCTGCTATTGCTAGTCCTCACAGACATTTCGGATGCCCATCTCTTGAGCATCTACTGGTGTGCTTGAAATCCCATGGCTGCCATTCCCACTGCAGGGCAGAGAGAGCTAGCCACTCATAGTGTCAATGGGGTATTGGCAGTTTTGCCATCAATCTGTGAGCTATCTGACACTCTGGCGACAGCCCGCCCCCATAGTGCCCTGTCCTTACTGGTGGGTGGTGGGTCTAGTCCAGAATTCTAATCAAGTGTCAGCAGGAAAGAAACGAAGGGAGACCGGGAGTACCGAATCAGTCGTAACTTGCATTTATCCATTCACTCATTCAGGAAATTCTTGTTGAACCCAGATTACATGCTCTGAAGTGCACAGGGGAGAAATTAGAAGCAGAGGGCCCCAGGTTCCTTTGGTTGGCTGAGAGCGGTGCCAGCATGAGGTTGTAGGACACCAGGAGGGCCTGGGAAGTCTGTGCTTAGCCTCACTTGCATGCTCTTGGCTCTCTGGAATGGTTCCATAGACTGTTAGGAACAGCTGCTGTTCTTTCTCACCATGTGCTGCTCACACAGTGGCATCTAGGGCCAACTCACACCCACCACAGCCTGACATGCAGCAGGTACTCAGCAAAACCTTGTGCATGGTTCTTAGAGCTGGCC
Organism: Pteropus vampyrus; assembly: GCF_000151845.1. Classification (NCBI taxonomy): domain Eukaryota; kingdom Metazoa; phylum Chordata; class Mammalia; order Chiroptera; family Pteropodidae; genus Pteropus; species Pteropus vampyrus. The sequence continues at coordinate 4,896,156 of NW_011888901.1, forward strand.
ACACCCATCCCTACCCTGCCCCTGAGTGGCCCACCACGGTCACTCACTGCTCTGGCCACTGTACCCACACTGTCACCTCTGTTATGGGCTGAGCAGTGGACTACCAAAATTCAAATATTGAAATCCTAATCCCAGCACCTCAGAATGTGACTGTGTTTGGAGGTAGGGTCTTTAAAGAGATAATTAAGGTAATATGAGGTCATATGGGTGGGCCTTAATCTAATATGACTGACCTTGTAAAAAGAGGAGATTAGAACACAGACACACACACAGAAGGAAGGCCATGGAAAACTCAAGAGGGAGCAACCCACAACCAAAGGCCTCAGAAGGAGCCAATGCTGCTGACCCCTTTATCACAGATTTCTAGCCTCCGGAACTGTGGGACAATACGTTTCTGTTGTGGAAGGCACCCCGTCGGTGGTACTTTGTTATGGCGGCCTGAACAAATGAATACACCTCTGGGCTGTTATTCGTATCTTGCAGGTGATGCCTGTGGCTCCACCAGTTCCACATGAGGAACACTAGGCCTGTTCTTGAACCTCCCTGAACCTCTGTTTCCTCATCTGCAAAACAGGAATAATGATAGATTTGTGGTAAGGATTCAATGAGATATGACACAATGAATGTTTGTCCCCATGCATGCCTCAGCCTGATTTGACCTAGGAACCCATGGGCCTGAGGCAGAGACTGGCTCTGCGTTCTACACATGGTTGGCAGTATGTTGATATGTAAAAAAAGTCCCCCAAACAAAAATGTGTGCATTCTGGTGGGCAGATTCCTCCGACTTGGGTACTTGAATGAACCCCCTTTACGCTGGCTATTCCCAGAGGTGTGGATGATGCCTACAGTTAGGCGTGCGTTTCAGAGCTGCTGCTTTGTGGATGGGGAGTTGAAATGCAAGCCTGTGAGTAACCTGACCAAAGAAACACAGAGGCTGACTGTTGGCCCTGGGACCTGTGATTTTTTTTTTAATTTATTTTTTTAAATTATAGTCGACATACAATATTATATTAGTTTCAGGTGTACAACATAGTGATTAGACATTTATGTTCCTTAGACCTGTAACTCTTTATGTCAAAGTTCTTCTACATCTGACCCGTTTGGGGAGGAGGAGGGCACGTCTCCCAGGCACTGACTGCCTGGCCTGAACCTGTTGAAGGGTGCAAGGGAGCCAGAGCCTGGAGAGCAACCCATGCTCAGGCTAGGGGCAGGGCCAGATGAGCTTGGGGGTCGTGGGCCTGAGCCATGAGTGCAGAGAGTGTCAACCAAGTAGACTGTCCATTTTCAGCTAGTGTCCTGCTCAGCTCAGCTTGGCTGTGGAAGGAGCCTGTTGACTGCCTGTAAATACTGAGGAGCACGTGCAGACACCTTCCTGCACAACTCCTTGTATCTGCAAGTTGTCTTCCAGACTGAGTGGCCTTTGAGCCTTCTTGATTTTTCTCCACCCCTTGAACAATGACCTCTTGGAGGCCATTGGCGTCCTAAATGTCGCCCTGTGAGAAGCTGGGTCTGGGAGGGGCTCCTGGGGTGTGGCAGGCAGGGGATGATCATTCTGGAACCCTTTTTTGTGTTGGTCCAGGGACCTGCTCTGCACCCCTCAATTATGTTTTAATATCTATCTATACTCTTTCATACCACAATTACTAAAACATTGTTAATTAGGTTACACACACACATACACACACACCCAACTTAACAATGATAGAAAACGCCAAATTCCAGTTGACAAGAAGCCAGCAGCCCAGCCTTTCCTCTGGCTAAACAGAGGGACCCATTATGCTAGAATATTATTTTCTCATGGTTTGGAACCATTACATCAGCCTTGATGTAATAACATTGTTTAACTTCAGAGGTGTATTTATTTTGGTTGGGAGTTCAGATAGTTTAGCCGTTAGCCCGAGATTGAGCAAAACCCAGACAAAGCCACTCAAGTTTGAAGCGAACCATTTTGCCAATTCTCTTCTCCCCCACAAACATCACACTCCAAATGTATTTTCATCTCACGGCAAAGGTGCTAACCTTGGTACCAGTGGATTGGGGAAGTAATTTCATTTTTTCCTAAGGTAATTGGCCAGTGCAATATTGACCAGCAGGGTACTGAGTGGGTAAACATGCCCCAAACCAGTAAGGATCTGGGAATTCTACCAGCAGCCTGTCTGAAGACAGACAGGGATCCGTCCATGCTCTCTACAAGCCCAGCTCTTCTGAAATAAGTTGGCCTGGGTGAAGTGTCTCTTGATTGCTGCCAGGCTTCCCACCATGGAAGGGGTGGTGGCGGGAGGCAGGGGGGAAGCATGTTCCACATGTCACTCTTGTTAATGTCTGAGTTGAGGGGTCAGGGCTCCAGATAAGAGCTCTCAGTGTCCCAGACGGCTTCTTGGAGGCTTCTAATGTTTTCTCCTGAGCCCAGTCCTTCGGGATGCACACAGGTGAAGAGGGTTATGACATTGGGGCAGCAATCTCTTCTCTCTTGGAATGCAACCAGATGGTTTAGTGGGCAAGAGCATCACACCTCCTTCTGGGCCAGCGGGTCTTAGCCCAGGCCCTACTTTAGAATCAACTTAAAGCCTCCGAGAGCCCAGCGTCCCCTCCTAATGACTTCAGGGTCTTTGGTGTGGGCCTCACTGGAACTCCTAATGTACAGCCAGATTAAGAACCACAGGTCTGTCCACCTGATGGGTTTAAGCCTGGCTGTCGACTTCAGTGTCACCACGTTCCACTCAGCAGGATGAAGGAATGAGAGCAGCACCTTCCTAAAGTAACTTTTGGTTGTGTTCAATTGCATTAGATGAAACTCCAAATAAACTTAGATCGGGAATCCACAACCTGAGAATACTATTTGTCCAACTTGTCTGTCATGACACAAGATTCCCACCAGAGCAGAAGCAACTGCTCCAGCTAGGGAGTAGTGACCACCCACCCAGTCTGGGAGTCAGGAGAAAAGGAGAGGTTCTAGTGGCTGGTGGCTTTCACCTGTTTGGACCTTAAACTCAATGTAACAAAGCCATTCAACACTGCAATCTAGAACACACATGTATACAAATACATAAACATAGATGTCACTGAAATAAGTGTCATCTTTTTATATGTGATTTCCTGTTATTTTCTCTTCTGTTCTTTTTTATTGCATTAAAAAATGAAGGTCCTCACCCACCAAATTGGGACTCATGACCCACTCATGTTTGATAACCTGAAGTTTGAAAAATCCTGCTAAAAGCAGTGGGCAAAATGAATTCCCAGGCCAAGGGACCAACTCCCTTCTCCACCTACTGCCACATGTGAAGGTCATGATACTTTTCTCTCTACTCTTGACTGTGATTGAGAATTTCTATAAGTAACTTAAGACAAAAATAAAACCCTGTCCCCATTATCTTAGCATAGCCCGCTTCTTCCTTTAGGGAGAGAGAAACAAGGCAGGCACCAGAAAGAGAGTGTAGATAGAGGCTCAAGGAAATCCAGTTGATTATGGGGTGTAGACTCTCTAACATTTGGTCATCCACCCAATTCAGGGGTACCTGATTTAAAGCCAAAAAGAGACAAGAGGGATCAAAGTTCCTTACCCCCAGACAATGAGCAGCCCCAAAAGAACTGGGATAGAGCAGATGACTATGCCCAGCATTGGACTTGTGCCGAGTGAGGACTCAGTCCAGCTTTGCTGGCCCTGAAATGACTCCTATGACCACAGGAAGAGGATTGACATCTGAGATTCTCTGATGAAGGTCTGACCCATTAGACGCAAGTCTGAACTCTTGCCTGTTTGGTGCCATCCTCTCTGGGAATCTTGTCAAGCAGGGGTGAAGCCCACTCATTATCTGGAATGACCCTGACCCTTGGACTGGAAGGTCAGGGGAGCCCTTCAGTGACCTCCTGTCCCCTCTAGCTCCACTTCATCCCTCTGCTTTCCTCCATAGCGATGTGACACCATTGGGAAGAGTTTCCCGACTGGTCCACTTTCAACTATTTCTCCCCTCAACTCTACCAAAATGTCCCTTGGATTTATGGCTGACAACCTTCTGTTGCCAAACGCAGGGTGAATTCTCTGCTTTCACTATGCTCAAGCATTCATAGCACTTGGCACTTGGCCCTTGCTCCCTGTCCATCTACCTCATTGGCCTGGTTTTTCTCTTCCTTTGCTGGTGCTCCTTTCCAGCCTCCTTTGCTGGGTCTCCCACTTGTTAAGGCTGAAGTGCCCCAAGGCTCGTCCTTGGCACTCTTCTCTCCACTGACACCCTTTCACTGGATGAACTCATCTCGCCCTGGCTTTCAATGCCATCTATATGCTGACGGCACCCAAATATGTTTGACTCGTGCCCTGAACCTTAAAATTACTCCAAGTACCTATTTAGCAGCCCCTTCTGGTGCTTAATAGTACCCTCCAAATCAATACATTAAAGCAAAACTTTTACTGCCCCCTGCTCCCTTCCCCATCTCTCCCATCTCCATGGGTGGCACCATGTCTTCTTGGTTGCTTACCCCTGAACCTGGGAATAGTTCTCTTAATTCTGTCTTTCCTCATACTTACTGCACATCCAGTCCATCAGCAAGTCCTGTCAGCATAGCCCCAAACGGAGGCCACATCCAGCCTCTTCTTACCACCTCTGCTGCTTTCTTGAAACACTACCCTACCACCATCATCTCTCTCCTGGATTATTGCAATAGCACCTAACTCATCTCTCTGCTGTCCTTCTTCCCCGTCCACATTTCATCTCTACTCACAGCCAGAGTGATCTCATTGGGTAAATCCGATCACAGTAATGTGTGATAAAACCTTCTAAAACTATCCCATTTCACTTAGAACAAAACCCAGGCTCCTTGCCACACCCTTTGGCCTGCCCAATATTTATTCTGTATTTCTTACTTCCTGATTGAACCTTGTTTTATTTTGAGCACTGTAGTATTCAGCTAAGTGTCTATATTTCCCAGCCTCCTTTACATCAAGGAGTAGCCAGTGAAATAAAAGTAGAGATGTTGAGTAGGGCTTTTAGGGTTACCCTTTCAAGAAAGTGAGCTCAGCTAAGAGGATGCAAGGTTTTGTTCTTCCACCTTCTTTCTTCTCACTGCTTGAAACAGGTTCGATGGATGGCGCTCCAGCAGCCATCTTGTGATTATGAGGCAAACTTGATAATGGAAACTTAATATTAAGAAGAATAGAAGGGGCATGAGTTTCTGATGACCATGTGGTCATCATACCAGGCTTGGAATTCCTAATTCTGAGCTTGTCCTAGATAAGAAATATCTTGCGTTAGGTACTGAGGCCAAATCCAATCCTAAGGAGTAGAACTTGCAAAGCTCAGTGTAATCAGGCCTTGACCTCTTCTACCTTCTTCAACCATTTTCTTCTTGCTTTACTATGTTCCAGTCCCATTGGCTTTCTTTCTGTTCCTTAAACTTTCTAAGCTTAGTTCCACCTCGGAGCCCTTCCCCCAGATCTCTGTGACTGCCTTCATCTTATCTTTCGATCGTTTCCTTGGAGAGGACTTTCCTGACTTTTGTAGCCTCCAATTAGTCTGCTTTCCATGAACATCCTTTAAAAAAATTCATGGCACTTTTCACTCTTTGAAATTACTTACTTTTAAAGACATGTTTATTTTCTATTTCTCCCTTAGGTTGTAAGTTCTACGAGAACAGAGATTTTGACTGTCTTGTTCACTGCCATATCTTCTGGGCCTGGACTATAATAGGTACTTAGAAAGGATTTGTTAAATGAATGAGTGGAATAAAATGGATTTTCAGAATTTTTGAAGGAAATTTATCTTAGGTGTTGCCATACATCACAGAATCCTTTCTCACCATTTTCGTAAATAGTTCAGCAAACACCTGTGGCTAATCCATGGCTGCTGGGCTTAGTGACAATTACAGAGAAATGAAGATAGCATAGCTCCTGTCCTCCAAAAGTTCAGTCTAGTGGGTAGGACAGATCAGTTAGCTTATGTAGACAAGAAAGTGTTGAAATGCTGCGGTGGGCTCTGGGCAGGCTACCGGGATAGCACAGAGGACACACAATAGGTTCTCTGGTTTTAATGGAAGCAGGAGCCAGTTAAGAGAAGTTTTGCGGAGGTAGTGGTGCTCCAGGCAAGTGTGGAGTATTTTCCTGGCAGACAAGGTTGAAGGGAAGGGCGCTGCAGGTTGGGCTAATAGCATAAGTAAAGATACGAAGGGGTGAGGCATACAGTGTGTGACCAGCCATCCCGGTTTGTCTGGGACTGTCCCAGTTTTACCATGGAAACTTCCACATCCTGGGAAACCCCTTTGTCCTGGGGAAGCCGGGACGATTGTTATCGTAGATGTGCATGGCCTGTCGGGGTCACTAAAAGTGGTTCTCAGTGGCTAGAGGAGAGAGAGAATGAGTGGCTGGGGCTGAGGCAGGGGACTTTATTGAAAGCTGGAGAGGTGGCAGGGATGAGAAGGCTTGAGGTATCGTGAGGAATTCGAAATTTTTCCTTGACAGTGGAAAAGCATTAACAAAGTTTGGAGGATAGGAGAGAGGTTGTAGAAAATAGTTAACTCTCTACTAATTGAAGAATGATTCTTCCTACTGGAACGTGCAAGGAGCCATGGCAGACTGGGAATTGGCTCCTGCCTGAGGGGTCAGGCCACATGCTGACCCCTGCCTCCTGAGTAGTCAGTCCAGACGTGTGTTGTCAACACAGCACCCCTAACCTCACCGCCTTTCTCATTACTGATGCTCATGGGCAATTCTGGGAGAGTCATCCTGGCTTCTCAGCTGCTCCTTTGGAACCTCTGATGGAGAAGCGGCTGCCTCCTTCTTCCTGTACAGTCTCATTTTGCAGATCACACTTTCCTGATGTTTCCAGGGAAAGTCATTCCAAGGGAATTGGAGGAACGTTTTCTTTCTGTGGCTGAGATGCAGGAAAAGCAAGTGTGCCTGGGCAAGTCTGTAGCTTTCTAGTCCAATGGGTCCGGTAGGTGGGGGCAGTGGTCCTACTGTCAGTGCAAAGGACCTGTCTCTAATATTTGACATGACCAGGGAGAAATACGTTCCCAATGCCAGATACTTGCCATTCTAGATTATTCCTTCTTCTCTTCCTCATCCAATCACAAGCTCCTATGAATCCTGCCTTCTAAGTCTCTTCTGAAGTCAGCAGTAAATTTTTTTTTAGGGTAGAAAAGAGTCTTAATGTTCTTTTCCTTGCTCTTAATCTTATTGGCAAAAGCATCCTGAGACAGGTCACTGTGTTTCCGTATTTTGGTGCCTTTGTCATATATCTACACACACGATCACCACCACCACCGTACATTCCAATGCACACACATCTTAACATACATATACACATACCCCAACACAAACATCCTCAACACACATACCCCAAAACACGCTACACATAACACATTTGCCTCAATGTACACGTACCCCAGCACATGCACCAACACAAACACTAATACACACACCCAACACACACATAAATCCATACCTAACACACACATATCTCAAAACACGCGCGCGCGCGCACACACACACACACACACACACACACATCTAGTCCTTTGAATTCAGTTCCTACATTGACCTTCTCAGGTCTACCGCCATCCAATGTGCCCCAACTTGTGGGCTGGGTTTTAGTTTGGGTCTCCATTTCTACTTCTCAGTCTAAGATACCCCAGGCATCCTTTCTCCCAGGTAATGAGGCCTGTCTCTGCACTTGGGCCAGAGAGCTGGTCTGAAGACTTCCCCATACAGTCTGCTCTCCTTTACTTCTAGATGTCAGCCAACGCTGGCTCCCACTCTTGGAGGCTGCCCCGCTGGAGATCCACCCCACCCCCTTGCAGCTCTGGGGCCCTTTGGCCTGGATCAGGAAGAGGGAAGATGGTGCCCTTTGCATCCTCCCATCTTCCTTCCCCCTGGGCGCTTTGCTCCTGCAGAGACGCAGAGACCACCCACCTCCTGGCCCAGGCTGCCAACTGCAGTGCCCTCTCCAAGCCTCTTTCTGGGACCATCCTGTTGCACTGGGCATCCTTAGTAACCCTGCTCCTGTAGCTCCTCTGACTGTGTGACACCACTCTGTCCTGGCTTTTCATCTACCTCCCTGATTGCTCCTTTTCTGTTTCTTCTTTTTCCTCCTGCTCCCCAACTAGGTGGTCACCCCATCTCAGCAGTAAGTCTCCTTGATCAGTTAATATTAGATTTCGCTGCATATATCAGAATTCCTGAAATGATGGTGGCTTAAACTCCCTAGGTTTTCTTCTCTCATGTGAGGGTAGAGTGGAGAAAGCAGCTCAGGGCTTCTGTGGGCTGGGATGGCCCTGAGAAGTCACCGTGACCCTGCTCTGGTCTCTCTGCTCTGAAGGCGTGCAAAGTCTGCTGTCTGGAAGGCCCTTACTAGACACCCCTTCCTGACCCTGACCGACTCTGCCCTACCTCCTTCAGGGTCATTCCAACCTTCCCTGCCCACCCCAGCAAGCTCTCCTCCAAGTTCCCCTCTTCCCTCTATTCTCTGCAAATCCCACAGTGGCCGAGCGCTTGCTGTCTGGGGGCCTGGCCCTACCTGCTAACTGAGCTGAAGGCAGGATAATGCCATAGCCCTGTCATTGCCTGCTACAGTGCTGTTTCTACTAGGTCCTCTATACAAATGCATTGTACAATGAATAAAAGAATACTCTTTGAACAATAGATGGAAACATCAGGAAGGGTTGCAGGTGATGCTGAGAGGCCCTGAACCCAGAATATGCCCTTGTGACTGGAGAGGGTTAGTTATTCCAGTATATGTAAGATAAGTGAGCATGTCAGTGTGTTCATACTTAAGAGAGAGTTCTTGTTTAGCTGAGTTCAGGTAAATAACCGTTTGTTCACAGATACACACAATGTCATAAACAGATTTTGTAATGATGCATATCCTTAGCCTCTTCTGACTAGTGAATGTCAGTTAATGAGTGTTTTAGTATCTGTGTCCCTGATGAAAGCCAACGTATTAACAGCTTTTTCTTTTTCTTTTTAATTAAGTTCCTTGATCTGTGCTCTTCTTTCTGAATAGGTAGGAAGTTGTGGGGTATGAAAAGGATTAGACACTCTAAAGGAGATAAAGGTCAAATAAAAGTTGAATGTTTTGTATTTCTTCATCCTAAAGATGGTTATTCCTGATATATCTATCTTTATATCTTTCTTTATCTTTTTCTTTTTTTGAGAAAGGTAGAGAAGGGCAAATCCTTAAATCCCTGGCTTGAGACTAGCTTGCCTGAAAAAAGCTGGGCAGACAGGCCCCACTGTCAGGGAGAGCCCCCAGCTCCTTCCATTCAGACAGTGAGCTGTTCTGGAGAGGTATGATGAGCGATGACGACTGGCAATAGTGGCTTCTTGGCTAGTATTGGAAAAGTGAGCTCCAGTCCCTGAGCCCAATTCTGCCAAACAGGCCGTGAGTGCCCACTGATGTGAAAGACTTCTCTTCACCTCACACTCTGCAGGGGCCATGTGACCAGGAACTGCACCCAAGTTCTCAATTCTTTTAGCAAATGAGTCCTAAGGCTTATTTTTATGGTTTGCTTTGTCACTTCGGACATTTTCATTATCCTCAAATCGACACTTAGGTATGGGTTATACAAAAAACTATTGTGAGAACAAATGCTCTGAGCTTCTCCAGAAAGCCTCCTGCACGGTCTGCGTGTCTATATCCACAATATCACCGTGTTTCTTCCTGCCTTCCCCATTGGGCCCATGTTCCTTGATGGTGGCAGGGAGCCAGCAGTTGTGGTGATGGTGGTGGGGGGGGGAGGGCTGCCTGGCCCTGCAGCCGGTATGCAGGGCGTTGGCTACAGCACTGACGTGCATTACTGTATTCAAAACTGACAGGCGCAGTCACATCCTTGGCTGAGATTGAAGGTTGAGGTCACCAGTACAAGAACTGAGCCCAGTGCTAAATGAGGCTTTGAAGCAACAGGAACATGTCCTTGGCCCTCAGTAGGGGATGAGGGCTCCCCCCACCAAAGCACAAGGTGATCTGGAAGAACTCAATTTACACCCTTGGCTCCCGTGGGCTGGGGGATCAGCAGAGGGCGGGATAATCTCAGCTTCTCGAGCAGATGGTTTCTGACTACCGCTTGACCCAGTTCCCTCCCAGCAGATGACCGGCAGCGGGGCTGACAGCTCCTCCATCAGGGGAGCAAAATGTGGACCCTCCTCTCAACCTCCTCTTCCCTCCTCCTACCAGCATGGACGCAGTGGCTTTTGCCTCTCCCCAACGCCAGATCAATGGGGCAGGATGCTCCCAAAGGCGAGGAGCCCTTCTCCCTTCTGCAGCCCTGTCTAGCCCAGGTGGGACTCATAGTAGGAAGTGTTGTAACTAGGCAAGCAAAGAATGCCACTTGAGGGCTTGTGCTGGGGAGTGGGAGGAGGGGAGGTAAATCTTTCACTGGTTTAATGACTTCTCTTATTCATTCAATCAACACGCTACCTATTCTGTTCAATAGCTCCCCAGATCATCTGCCAGTTCTGGTGGGGCCCATGAGGCCTGGTCGCTGTCCTCCAGGAGCCTGAGGCCCCACATAGGAGACAGGCAGGTGAGGAGATAACAGCCAGGCCCTGGGCTGAGGGGCCTAATCTGGCAAATAACTATTCAGGGCACAAGAAGGCTATGGCAGGTTTCACCATGGAGGAGAGATTGGGCTGAGTCTTGAAGACTGAGAATTTGTCAAGTGGCTGATGGCTAGCTAGGGTGATGGAAAGGCAAAGGACCAGAGCGTGTGTGCCTGGTGGAAGAGGCAAGCAAAACCACAGAGGTGGGTCCAGCCTGGCTCAGGGCCATTGGGCAGGTGCTGGCCTGGACAGAAGCACCTACTTCCTGCCCAGGGATCACAGGCTCTGGGGACAGGGCAAGGGGTGGAAACCCAAGAGCACAGAGTGCTATGTGTTTGGGAGTAGCAGAGAACTGGGCTCTAGAGAAAGCATTAAGGAGGCAGAAGGGCTGCCATCCCCGGTACCCTCCTGAGCCCTTGCTTCATTCAGCCTTTGGGTTGGTAAACCCAGACCAGCCCCTTTTTGTCCCTGTGGGATCGGTAGGGCATCTTGGGGTCGCTTGGGCACCTTGGGGTCGGTTCCTCCGATTGGGAGGGAGGGGGCGCTCGGTCTCCAGATTTGCGGGCCTCGGTTGGGGCTGTGGTTCCGGCTGAGCTCCACAGCAGCGAGGCTGGCCTGAGAAGCTAGCAGTGGGGGTTGGGAGGTGGGGACTTAGGGAGGCTACGCTCCACCTCGGTTTTCCTAGGATCCCCAATATCATAGGAAAGCCTGGATGGCCTCCCACTCCGCTACCGCCTCAAAGTCCCACCTGTTACGGGGAGCGGCTAAGGTGGGTGGGTGGGTGGAGGGGTCCTGACGAGGGAGGGGAGCGGGCAGGGCCCTGTTCCCGGCCAGGCTGCGGCGCCCTGTGAGCATTGTTGTGTTGCTCCACACCCAGGTGGGGGCGTAAGGAGGGACAGAAGGAATGTATTGCACCTGGGGGTCTGGACGGGGCTGGAAGTTCGGTTTCCATTGACAGAGCCTCTTGTCTGGCGGCGCAAGAACGGCACCCTTGGAATTAGAGTTGAATGGGTTCTTCGAGGAGCTTGGCCCCATTTCCTCCTTTGGGGCTCCCAAACAGCTTGTGGGATACAGTGTTATTGTTCCCTCTTTACAGCCGAGGAGGTAGAGACTAGAGGGTGAAGGCTGTACCCAAGGTCAATCCTACAAAGCCGGCAGTGGGTGAGCCTCGATTGGAGCCCGGGTTTGTCTGAGGCCAAGGTTTGCCATTTGGGGGTTGGGTGGTGGTGGTGCTGGATCCCCACACAATCGAGGAGTTCCTCGGGTCTCAGAGCCGACGAAGGCAGCGGCGAGCCAGGTTTCCAGAAGCCGCCGCTTCCCCCGCCCCTCCAGCCTGCAGGGCCCCCACCTCGCTCAGTGCGCCGGCGGCCCGGGGCGCTTGGCTAGGGCACTGCACTGCAGCCCGGGAGCGACATCCACTGGCGGAGCCAGCCGGCGGCCGGGATCCCGCATTGCCGCCCCCGCCTCTCCAGGCCCGCGGAGGAGCACCCGGGGAGGGCTGGGGGCGGCCGTGGCGGCGAGAGTTGCCTCTCCTTGTACCGGAGGGCGGTGGCAGGAACGAGGGCAGGGCCTGCGCGGCCGCGGGGAAGAAACAAGCGCCAGGATCCCGGGCCCCGAGCCCGTCGGTGCCGCCCGCCGCTCAGCTGGGCGAGGGTCGAGAGTGCCCACGTGGTGGGAAAGTTTCGAGACGGCAAAAGTGGCTGGGCATCGCGGGGGTGGGGAAGAGGGGAGAGGGCTGGCTTGCCCCTCCTTCTCGCTCAGGCAGAAAGGAAAAAGCGGAGGGAAGCGGGGGTGGCGGGCGGTGGGGAGCGGGCAGCACCGACCTGAACAGATTCCGCCTACCCCCTCAACCCCCACCCCCACCCCCCACCCCCGCGCCGGGAAGCCGGAGCGGGGAGGCACGGACAGCCTCCTCCCGCAAGGCTAGGGCAAGACAGCCCCCCCCCCTCCGCCAACCCTATCTCAACGCGCGCGCACATACGGAGATTGTGCGGCTTTTTTCCCCCCTTGGGAAAAAACCGAGGAGAGTAAAAGAAGAGAGGGCAAAGAGAAGAACTCCTTCTCGGCGGTGTCTGCACTCTGTGTTGCGGCGGGGCGCGGGGACACGGCCGCCACCCGCCCGCTCTCTCCCGGCCCTGCGGCGTGTGTCACTGGGAGAGCGAGCTAGAGCACCCGCATCCGAGGACGTTGCGAGACTTTTCAGCGCTCGAGCCCACATCGCCGCTGCCGCGGCAGGCAGAAGATCCAGGGGCGAGAAGGGCCTTGCCTCCCCCTCGCCTTCCTCGCACGGCACCCCGCGCCCTGCCGGTCCGTGCAGGCAGGCGGAGGGAGGGAGGGAGCAGCGAGGAGGCGGGCGGAGCAGAGGCCCGGGCGAAGCGCACAGCGGCCGGCCCGCCCGCCGGTGGATGCGGCGCCCCGGGAGCCTGGAAACAACTTTGCCGTGTGACGCGCCGGGAAGACCGCAGGGCCCGCGGCCGGGGGCTCCGCGCTGCCTCTGAGCCAGTCCGCAC